>NW_024080603.1:0-100000 GCF_014754425.2 Oryx dammah | reverse complement strand
CAATAAAAAGTAAAAAAAAAAAATTCTGCCCCACTCCAGAACTGCCCCCAAGCAATTCTGATGCAGGTGGTCCAATGACCAGGCATTTAGAAACCTCAAGAGAACACCTTCTGGGAAATAAGGGATTTTAGACTTTTGTCAGAGAGAGGAAGATTGCTAGAGTGGGGAGTCAATTAACTCTCTAAGTTGTGTGAAGAGAACACTTAGACTTGCGTTGGGAAAAAGAGACATTCAGTGATCAAACTTCAGTAGCTTTCAACATACTTTACAAACTTTCTCAAACAGCTTCTTGGGAATGTATGCACAGGAGCAAGCCAAGGGTCCAACTCAGGTCACACCAAGCATAGAAGTTACTTTGGAAAATAACATTTCCCAACAGGCGGATTCAGGCCCCATTCATTTCTGAAGATAAAACTCAATGCTAGAAAGGGCCCTCTTATTTTTGTCTAGTTGCACTATTCTATAGTGTTCTGAACCCTTGGCCAAGATTAGGTAAACACCACTTACTTAGGAAATAGCTTTTTATGGTTACCACCTCGCATGGGCTAGAGGCAGTGTGATCTAGCTGTCTGTGCCTTGGACCAATCAGAGCACAGATGGCCACTACCTGGGGGTGGGTTCCTGATGGAGCTATCTACCTTCTCATTGCTGATCTGCCTGGCAGGAATTCAGGGAGCTCAAACAGTAAATCCACTAAGAATTACCATTTTAACAAAAAGCACTGTCAGGGGTGGCTTCGTGGGTATCTTAAAGCCTTTCACACTCCTGGGCACTGGGACGTTCTCCCAGTTCAGCTAGGATGGGGGTTGGCTTTCTTGACATCAGCTATTCATGTGTGGAGCTGCAAGTAGTTAGGTCCTAAATCCTGAGTGAGTCTAGGACAGTAGTAAAGTTTGTTTTTTAAAAAAGAGTCCTTCCCTCAAAAAACTAAAGAGAGAATTACCATATAATCCAGCAACTCCACTTCTGGGCATATACACAAAAGAACTGAAAGCAGAGTCTCAAAGGGATATTTGCATGCTCTTATCCACAGCAGCATTATTCAGAATGGCCAAGTAGAAGTGACCCAGGAGTTCACCAACAGATAAAGGGAAAGCCAAAATATGATGTGTACATACAACAGAATATCATTCAGCCTTAAGTCAGTTCAGTTCAGTCGCTCAGTCGTGCCCGACTCTTTGCGACCCCATGGACTGCAGCACGCCAGGCCTCCCTGTCCATCACCAACTCCCAGAGTTTACCCAAACTCATGTCCACTGAGTCGGTGATGCCATCCAACCGTCTCATCCTCTGTCGTCCCCTTCTCCTCCCACCTTCAATCTTTCCCAACATCAGGGTCTTTTCATTCAGCCTTAAAAGGGAGGAAAAACTGACACAGGGTCCAACAGCATGGTTGACCCCTGAGGATGTAACACTAAGTGAAAGAAGCCAGTCACAAAAGGACAAATACCGTATGATTTCACTTGTTTGAGGCACTCAGAGTAGGTAAAGTCACAGCAAGAGAAAGGAACTGGGGGGAGGAAACAATGGGGAATTGCTCTTTAATGAATACAGGGTTCCAGTTTTACAAGAAGGGAAAGTTCTGGGGATTGGTTACATGACAATGTGAATATACCTAATGCTACTGAGCTGTCCATTTAAAAATAGTAAGGATGATAAGTTTACATTATGTGTATTTTTGTTGTTGTTAGGTGTATTTTTACCACGATTAAAACAATAAAAATAAAAGTTCCTTCCTTCCTCCCTTCCTTTCCTTCTCCCTCCCTCCCTTCCATCTTTCCTGTTTTTTCTTTCTTTCTTATCAACAAGTAAAATACAAATATAATCTTATGGGTCAAATATTGCGGAAATACAGAAGTGATAATTCTGCATGAGTTCCCTTCTCAGTCACAACTGCTCTGCCATTCGATGTACATTTTCCCAGCCTTTTATCTGGATTTTCATACATACTCATTCCTGTGCACACACACGTATATGCATACATTCATATACATTTTCACTGACACACATATTTCGGTTTAAATGGAACTCAATTTTACCCATTGCTCTGGGCTTGGCTTTTTTGTTGAAGAACACTGTGAAGGTTGCTTCTATACTACAGGATTTCCTCAGGACACAAGAGGTCTCTTTAGCCTGCCTCTGCTGACGCCACCAAGCCCGTGGACTCTGGAGCAGAGCACACCAGTCACTTCTGAAGGTGCCTATGGGCTCCGCGGACAGACCGAACACAAGGCCGCCACCACACCCCTGCCAAGGCCAGATAACTGGCAGCAGATGGGTTTTCTGTTGGAAGCCACCCATTTCCATCAGTGCAGTGGGCTCTGGCACAAAACCAGGTCTACTGACGCATGGGTGGTGGGGCTTAGGGAAACAGTGATCAGAGAAATGGGACCACCGACTAGAGGCAAAGGGTGAGCACTATCTGGGAAGAACTGCCAGCTGGGCTTGACCACCTTTATAAAATCTGAACAACTGGACTGATCTGAGAAAAACACCCTCACCCTTTTAGCCTTTTTGAAATTGAGATGACAGCACTGTTATGCATTAAAAGATGTTACCAGTCCCAAAGAGCAAGTATGGTCTTACACC
Source organism: Oryx dammah (assembly GCF_014754425.2). Lineage (NCBI taxonomy): Eukaryota > Metazoa > Chordata > Mammalia > Artiodactyla > Bovidae > Oryx > Oryx dammah. Next base: position 97,411 of record NW_024080603.1, on the reverse strand, counting down.
AACTAATATCTGCTAAAATGTACCTGACTGCATTGGAAATGTTGCAGCAGATTGGTATAGCCGGGAATAATGAACCGCTGCACCCCATTGAAATGTAATTACACAGCCCTCTTGTTCTTAAACCTATAAGGTGAAAGAAAGATGAATAGTGAAAGTAAAAACCGCTGACCCTTCAAACTTTAATTTACGTTATGCATTCACTCGCCCTTCTGATAGGTTTTAGAAAGGTCATAATTTAGGGTATTTTTCAGTTGATAAATGATCTGTATGTTTGTGTTCACACGCACCGATTGATTTGTTATAGCCAAAATATTGTTTCTATAACAACCCACGGGCCCTTAACTAGACAAACGGTGAACTGGAATCCAAGGGGAGGCCGAGGAAACTCAGGGCCTGCCTGGAAGGAGCTGGCCTTTGCCCAAAGACTCCAGGATGACGGAGCGGGAGGCGTGGGTGAGGATGCAAGGGCCAAACTGTGGGAGGAGGCGGCGGTGGCCAGAGCAGATGGAGCAACGGCTTTGGCTCTTGGCAGGCCCTTGGTCGTGGTCTCTTCAAACTCTTTGCCCAGTGTGGGTGGCTTCCACCGCAGCCCGAGCAAGTCTTGTCAAGACTTTCAAGCTGAGCTCCCTTTGGTGCAGAGTAAGCCAGCGGGGTTGTTAGAGCAATTTTCCCGCCTTTCCAGTCTTGGAAGAGGCTCCTGTTTCCGGGCCCAGTTGATGCATTATGCATCAGGGCTGCCCGCCACTGACAGCCCCTCAGCCAACGTCGACTTGAAAAGCAATGGTGCTAATCAAAGCCGACACATTTGAATGTCCAGACACACACACAGAGAAATTTACTAATCAAAAAGTGTATTTCCTAGGGCTGTCTCCAGAGAAATCCGCGGGAAGAAATTGGAATAATTTATTAGCTTACAAGTTTTCGTTGACAGTTAGCCCAAAGCTATTTATCTCTGTAATAGAGAACGTCTCCAATGTGGCAAAATTGACCAAATCAAACAGCTTTGATCAGAAAATGAATCTGGCAAGCCTGCCTGTCGGAGGGTCCCAGGAGAAAGGGGGGAAACAAACAAAAAGATTTAACAAGTGGTCAATAGAAGAAAGAGAGCAAGAGAAAGGGATTTGGGAGAAGAAAAGAGCCAGGGAGAAAGAGCATTTTGCAAAGCCACAGCCCCAGCTCTGAAGTGAATTGTTGAAGGAATAAATGAAGCTTCACATCATAACATTTAACATGGTGCTTGTGCATTATCTGAGCCCTGCAGCCCAAACTGAGATGTGACTTTCATGGTAACAAGATGATGACAAACTGCCGAGAGAAGGGGCCTGCCGCTGCTCGTGGGGAAATCAGCGAGGAAAGCCTAGAGAAACAGTTCTAGCTCTCTCTCTAACGCTGGCCCCGGGACCAGGGTTAGCCCGTTTCTTCTAGAAGGCAACAACGATGCTGACTTTACCCAGCCTGCCTCAGGAAGCACAAAGTGCTTGCCTATCAAATACGAAGTTCGCCAAAGGATGCTGTAACCTTGTGTGAGTCTAAAGGTAGGGCCCACTGAGGCCTCGCTCTTCCTCTTCCTCTCAAGGGCAGTGCCAGGGAGCCTGTAGTGGGAGAGACCCATGTGGTGGGAGAGGACATCACTGCTTTCTACCTTAATCCCTTCTTCCAAAAGGCATACACATTGCAGTAAAGGTAGAGCACCAGACACAGCTTTCAAGCCCAGTGGCAGCTGGATAGATAAGACAATAATTAGGAACTTGGGGGAAACCCCTGAAGCATCAGAGCCTTACTTTACATATTAAAGTGGGTATCTCTATCATAAAGAATGGCCAACTACCACCTTTCAATCCCAGATTTGCCAAGGTATCTTCTGTCATGAACATTCCACTGCTAACACCCAAAGGCACTCACTAGGCAAGGGGGTTGCTGTATTCAACAGTCAAACGGCTTAGAGGATGCTCCAGCAGCCAACGTATTTGTCCTCAAAGTGAGTGCTGAAAAACCATCAGCAGCAGCACCACTCACTTTGTCCTAGAGAAAAGGTCTGTGTAAGCAGTTTGTGTTGAAAAGTTGGCTATATATATATATATATATAGTGGTGGAGGTAGTAAAGTCGCTAAGTGGTGTCCAATTCTTCTGCAACCCCATGGTAGCTCACCAGGCTCCTTTGTCTGTGGGATTTCCCAGGTAAGAATACTGGAGTGGGTTGCCATTTTCTTCTCCAGGGGATCTTCCTGATCCAGGGATTGAACCCTGGTCTCCTGCATTGCAGGCAGATTCTTTACCACTGAGCCACCAGGGAAGACCATGAAGTTGGCAACAGTATTTATCAACAAAGAAAGATGCTAAAATACGGAGAGATGTTTTCATTCCCGGACCCTCTGGTTAGAATTGCTCCATGAGGACACTATCTGATGAAGACTTGAGAGATTAAGGCAGACACGAAAGGGAGCGCAAGCCCTGAAGGCTGAAAACACAGCTGGGGCACTGTCTGCGACCTCCATCTCAGGACACGCTTTCCTTCTGTGTGTGAATCATATGCTCTGTACGGGATTATTATTACCTGCATAGCACAGTCTATGGTAGGAATCAAAAGACCCAATTACCAGGAAGCATTTTGTAAAAGAATTAAGATCCTACTCAAATGCTACTCTTCAGTCATGGGAGAAGGAAGATGAGATGATCAGCCATTTGCTTGATCAATCAAGTCCAGCTTAACTGAAGAAGATCTGTTATCAGGAAATGATAACAGATGCTCTGAGAGCTGTCACATGCTCTGAGAGCTGGCCCCCCAGACATGATCCTGGGTGTATTTTCCTTAATAATAAGCTTCATATGTTTTTTCTCTTTCTCCAGAGAACTGAGTTAGAACCTCATAAGAAGGCACTGGCCAAATACCCAACGCTTCTGGGAACTGTCTACTTTGGGCTACCTGCCCTTCCTCAGACATTTGGGGGAAAGAAACAGTTGCCTTTAAATCCTTTCAGGCTCCCAATTCAGGTTTATGTCCCCATGTCTGATCCGTATGTCTGTGTATTCTTGGAGCTATAACCCCTGGCTAATTGAGTGCTGAAGGTAGATCAGCAATTTTGCTTGATCAACCAAGTTCAACTTAATCTACTCTGTAAAAGGACTTAGTGGACAGTATCTGAAAGTGAAGCCATACAGACCAGACAATCAACTTGGTTTTGTTGACATTTTAGTGGGGCAGAGGGGAAATAACATTTCGGCCAGTTCTAGATTTGTGTCTATGATGGCAAACGAGGCAGTTTAGCTCACTGGATTAAAATTTGCAGTCTGTTTTGTGTAGGATAACGGGTTAGCTTGAGTGTCTGGATCAGGTATTCCTGTGACTGCATCAAAACTGTCCCCTGTTTATAAGAGGGACATTTTAACACCCATCCTGATGTTGTGACAGCCACACAGCACAGGTGTGCCCAGTGCCTTACAGCAACTCCCCTTGGAGCCACTCTCAGAAGCAGTCCCGCCTCTGACCCAGGGTTTATGCTCTGCTCGGGAGCGGGATGAGCACTCTACCTTCTGCTGCATCCACAAGACCCTGTGCTCTAGTTTCTCAGCAACCCCACACTTGCCTGGTTGGGATCTTTGCATCGCTGATGTGCAACCTCCTCTCCGGAAACACAGAGCAGCAGGTTCTGTTCAACAGTGTTGTTGTGTGATGTGAGGGCAATGTGCCAGGAAGTTGCTACCAAGAATCAGACTCAAATGGGTTAACAAGGCTCAAGATTCTTATAGATTTCTGCCTCCTCCACCTTGAAGGGTTTTAATATGTGTAAAAGCCACTGGCTCTTCCAATTAGACCACTGAAATGTTTCCTGGTATGAATTTAAAATGTTCTCTCTTGAGTTACTGATAAAGTATCTAATACTGGAGGCCCAGAATGAAGGATACAAGAGTTTATCAGAAAAAGACATTTCTCAAGGTATTCCTGATGCTCTAGCCATGTAATTCTGTCAAATCTTAACCTAAGCAGGAAACAAAGCATCTTAGGAACCAAATGCTCAAACAGACAATGCAGAAATGTACATCTTGAACCAAGAGGTTCTCCAAATGATATTTTTCTTGAAAACTTTGCTAAGGCTATCTGATATTTAGTACACAGACTTAGAGGAAAGACAGAGATTGAGAAGGAGAGGAAGGTGTAAGTGGAAGACAGCCATACAAGGAGTTAGGGAGCTGTCTTCCTTAGAAAACACTATGACCTTTTTCACAATTAAACAAATTTTCCCATAACTCCACCTAACTATAGAATTAGGTTACAATTGGAATTTGTGAAATTTTCCTCTGCTGGCCTGTTTTTTTTTAAGAGCATAATGAGATTTTATAAATATATTAATTCCACCACAAACCTGGCCTGTTTTTTTAAGAGCAAAATGAGATTTTATAAATATATTAATTCCACCAAGACTTCAACAAGATTCCAGGTGTTGATTTCTTTTGACCTTAAAAATTCTACTTCAAAGCCATTTGATTAATTGAAATGGCCCCAATTAGCTTTAATTATATAACTATATAGCCAGTGAAGAAATGAATCTATATAGATAAGAGCCTAATGGAAAGAAAGAAAATACTCTTTCTAAAGTTTGGCATGGATTAGTACTCAAGATACCACAGGAAAACTGATTTCTGCATTTTTAATGTTATTAAAATAGCTCCTAAACACATCCCAAACAGGATGGGAATATTTCCCACAAATACTATGTTTCAAGGGGTAACCAGAAAGAGCTGGCCACAAATCTAGAAAGGATACAAATGAACTTACTCACAAAACAGAAAGAGACTCAGACTTGGAGAAGTACTATGGTTGCTGAGGGGAGGGATGAGGGAAAGGAAAGATAGGGAGTTTGGGACCGACATGCACACACTCTGTTTAAAATGGACAATCAACAAGGACCTACTGTATAGCACATGGAACTCTGGCAGTGTTGTATGGCAGCCTGGATGGGAGGGCAGTCTGGGGGAGAATGGATACATGTGTGTATGGCTGAGTCCCTTTGCTGGTCACCTGAAACTGCCACAACATTGTTGGTTAATCAGCTATATTCCAGTACAAAATGAAAAGTTAAAAAAAAAAAATAGAGCTGGCTACAGACTCCTCTCTAGATCAGAAAACTCTTAGTAGAGAATTTGGTTTTACAGTTCAGTTAATTAGCAATGTTCTGAGCAAAAGTCTACCCCCCAACCATGCTTCTGAGACTTTAAATGAAGCCTGGTTCACAAAGAGAATCCTCCAGACACTTCTGTTTAAACCAGCAGGGGAAAATTTAAGGTACTAGTTCTGCTCAATCATTCTCCCCCCAGCTTCGTCATCTTATTTTCATTACAACAGTTGTGTGTGTCCAGAGGGAAATGAGAATGTGTAGAGAGTCTGCTCTAAAGCCTTCTTGCAACCATTAAGAGGTCCCATGTTGTGAAGAACCCTAAATGCAGAGGCGCGTTTAGCCCTCATGAGATTCTGCACAACAGGATTCCTTCAGAGAAGTCAGAGGTGTTGAAAAGACTGGACAGGAGTTTTAATGTTTTTCTTCAGGTTTATTTTTGTCAGTGGACAGGACTCTGCGTGTGGAATTGACAAACATTTGTGAGTGGTCCTATGGTCTACCTCAGACAACTGATATTCAGATTAATCCCACCAGGCTGAGACCATCACCCCTGCTTTTCAAATAAAGGAACTGAAGCTCAGGGAGACTCAGGGTTGTGATCTGGGTTACACTGTCAGCCCTGAGTAAGCTGTGATGGGAACCTAGATCTCTCTGACCCCGAGTCCACTCTGCCACTTCCTTGGGGAATGGAAAAGAGGTCCTGGTTTATTCTTAAATGAGAGATACACTCTGAGTTGAGTTGAGTGGAGTTCAGTCACTCAGTCGTGTCTGACTCTTTGCAACCCCATGGACTGCAACACACCAGGCCTCCCTGTCCATCACCAACTTCTGGAGTTGACTCAAACTCATGTCCTTTGAGTCAGTGATGCCATCCAGCCATCTCATCCTCTATCATCCCCATTTCCTCCCACCTTCAATCTTTCCCAGCATCAGGGTCTTTTCCAATGAGTCAGTTCTTCAAATCAGGTGGCCAAAGTATTGGAGCTTCAGCTTCAGCAACAGTCCTTCCAATGAATATTCAGGACTGATTTCCTTTACGATGGACTGGCTGGATCTCCTTGCTGTCGAAGGGACTCTCAAGAGTCTTTTCCAACACCACAGTTCAAAAGCATCAATTCTTCGGCGCTCAGCTTTCTTTATAGTTCAGCTCTCACATCCATACACTCTTTGCATGGTCCCAAACACTAACCTGCACATTGGTCCATCCTGTCTGGTGGTCAGGATAGGCTAGTTATGCTACGGAACTGTCTTGCTCATACTACACATCCAAAGCAGACTGGCTGGGAGCTTCTGCATCCCAGTCTTTACATGAAGACAGAGGCTCTACTATCTTATTAAGTCAACATCTCAATGCAAAGTTTCAGGATTCACTACATCAAGGGAAGAGAGCACGGATGATTACAACATGGCTCTTAAATGCACTGCTCAGAAGCGACAGAAACCCATTCATAGTTTGTTGGCCAGAGCAAATTACATGGTCACACCTAACTTCGGGCCAATCCTCCCATATGCAGAAACTTCAGTGAGCTCCAGTCATGTCTACAACAGTTTCCTTGTTCATCAGGAGCCGGACCGTCATCCTAGTACTGGCTCTGCCACTTGATAAGCTCACTGACCTGCCCATACCTCTTAACCCCACTGGTTCTACCTCCTCCTCTAAACCGAGGCTTTGGGATAGATGGTCACCTCTCTGATTCTGTACCAGAACAAATTTATTACCTCTGCTAGATCTCAGAGCCCCGCGCTTCGGAGCAGGTCAGTGGGGTCAGCTCCAACTTGAGCGTGTGGCTCAGGCAAGATCATGCAGGGCGCTGTGGAAATGGATTCATTTGTGCACACAACAGGGAAGCTGGTTCCAGTCAGCCGGTGCTTAGAGTTCTGAGAGAATCCACACAACCATGATGAATGTGTCAAGGATTCCGTGTCACAAAAGATACTTCGTTAACTCAGTTTGACAAAGGCAGTTTAGTTTTAACTGCTCGTGACAGCAGCTTACTGTTTACTCATAAATGTGCCCCCAACACAGGTGTTTCCCATTTTATATCATAGATGTGTTCCTTCAAAAAAGGAGATGTATAAACTACATGTTAAAAATATAGAATCACTGCAAGAGTTTATGAAAAAACCTTTTAGACAAAGAAAACCAATGAAAAAAGACTTTGAGAAAGGGTGAAAAGATTATCTCTAGTTTTACCTTTTCTCTAAGATGTTCCCTGAGGACACCCACGGTTTCTGGCACCGGGCACAGAGTCCAAAGACAGTCAACAATATTTGGGAGCGACTGAATAGAACTCAGTTGTTCATCTGTGGCTGACTAGTATTTTCATAAAACAATGAAATGATACTTGACAGTACTTTCCAGTTATAAAGCCTCACATTTACCTGGGACAGGTAAGAGCATAAACTTCACTGTCAGGCTAGGACTTTGACCATGGCTGTCTGTTAGCAGCTGTGAGCCTGGACATCTTACCTCTTGGAACCCACATCTCTGAAATAAGAGCCATATCAGCTTCTCCCAGGTGGCGGAGTTGAGTTCAGTTCAGTCACTCAGGTGTGTCTGACTCTGCAACCCCATGGAATGCAGCACGCCAAGCTTCCCCGTCCATCACCAACTCCTGGAGCTTGCTCTAACTCATGTCCATCAAGTTGCTAATGCCATCCAACCATCTCATCCTCTGTCATCCCCTTCTCCTCCTGCTTTCAATCTTTCCCAGCATCAGGGTCTTTTCCAATGAGTCAGTTCTTCACATCAGGTGGCCAAAATATTGGAGCTTTAGCATTACTCCTTCCAATGAATAGTCAGGACTGACTTCCTTTAGGATTGACTGGTTTGATCTTGCAGTCCAAGGGGTTAGCTTTGACTAGATGGACCTGTGTTGGCAAAGTAATGTCTCTGCTTTTTAAGATGCTGTCTAGGTTTGTCATAGTTTTTCTTCCAAGGAGCAAGTGTCTTTGAATTTCATGGCTGCAGTCACCATCTGCAGTGATTTTGGATACCCAAGAAAATAAAGGCTGTCGCTGTTTCCATTGTTTCCCCATCTATTTGCCATGATGTGATGGGACTAGATGCCATGATCTTAGTTTTCTGAATGTTGAGTTTTAAACCAGCTTTTTCACTCTCCTCTTTTACTTTCATCAAGAGGCTCTTTAGCTCCTCTTCGCTTTCTACCATAAGGGTGGTATCATCAGCATATGTGAGGCTACTGGTATTTCTTCTGGAAATCTTGATTCCAGCTTGTGCTTCATCTAGCCCAACATTTTACATGACGTACTCTGCATATAAGTTCAATAAGTAGGGTGACAGCCTTTGTGTAATCCTTTCCCAATTTGGAACCCATCCATTATTCCATGTCTGGTTCTAATTGTTGCTTCTTGACCTGCACACAGATTTCTCAGGAGCCAGGTAAGGTGATATGGTATTCCCAACTCTTTAAGAATTTTCCATGGTTTGTTGTGATCCACATAGTCAAAGGCTTTGGCACAGTCAATAAAACAGAAGTAGATGTTTTTCTGGAACTTTCTTGCTTTTTCTGTGATCCAATGGATGTTGGCAATTTATCTCTGGTTCCTCTGCCTTTTTAAATCCAGCTTGAACATCTCAAAGTTCTCAGTTCACGTACTGTTGAAGCCTAGTTTGGAGAATTTTGAGCATTACTTTGCTAGCATGTGAAATGAGTGCAACTGTGCATTAGTTTGAACATTCTTTGGCATTGCCTTTCTTTGGGATTGAAATGGAAACTGACCTTTTCCAGTCCTGTGGCCACTGCTGAGTTTCCCAAATTTGCTGGCATATTGAGTGCAGCACTTTCACAGCATCATCTTTCAGGATTTGAAATGGCTCAATTGGAATTCCATCACCTCCACTAGCTTTGTTCATAGTGATGCTTCCTAAGGCCCACTGGACTTCACATTCTAGGATGTCTGGCTCTAGGTGAGTGATCACACCATCGTGATTATCTGGGTCATGAAGATCTTTTTTGTATAGACCTTCTGTGTATTCTTGCCACCTTTTCTTAGTATCTTCTGCTTCTTTTAGGTCCATACCATTTCTGTCCTTTATTGTGCCCATCTTTGCATGAAATGTTCCCTTGGTATCTCTAATTTTCTTGAAGAGATTTTGGTCTTTCCCATTCTATTGTTTTCCTCTATTTCTTTGCACTGATCACTGAAGAAGGCTTTCTTATCTCTCCTTGCTGTAAGTCTGCATTCAGATGGGTATATCTTTCCTTTTCTCTCTTTCTTTTTGCTTCTCTTCTTTTTTCAGCTATTTGTAAGGCCTCCTCAGACAACCATTTTGCCTTTCTTCTTCTTGGGGATGGTCTTCATCCCTGCCTCCTGTACAAAATGATGAATCTCCATCCATAATTCTTCAGGCACTCTGTCAGATCTAATCCCTTGAATCTGTTTGTCACTTCCACTGAATAATCATAAGGGATTTGATTTAGGTTATACCTGAATGGTCTAGTGGTCTTCCCTACTTTCTTGAATTTAAGTCTGAATTTTGCAATAAGGAGTTCATGATCTGAGCCACAGTCAGCTCCCAACCTTCTTTTTGCTGATTGTATAGAGCTTTTCCATCTTCAGCTGCAAAGAATATAATCAATCTGATTTCGGTATTGTCCATCTGGTGATGTCCATGTGTAGAGTCTTCTCTTGTCTTGTTGGAAGAGGATGTTTGCTATGATCAGTGCATTCTCTTGGCAAAACTCTGTTAGCCTTTGCCCTGCTTCATTTTGTACTCCAAGGCCAAACTTGCTTGTTACTCCAGGTATCTCCTGCTTTCAATCTTTCCCAGCATCAGGGTCTTTTCCTATGAGTCAGTTCTTCCCATCAGGTGGCCAAAATATTGGCGTTTCAGCTTCAGCATCAGTCCTTCCAATGAATATTCAGGACTGATTTCCTTTAGGATGGACTGGCTGGATCTCCTTGCAGTCCAAGGGACTTTCAAGAGTCTTTTCCAACACCACAGTTCAAAAGCATCAATTCTTTGGACTCAGCCTTGGAATTTCTTTATAGTCCAGCTCTCACATTCATACAAGACTACTGGGAAAACCATAGCTTTGACTAGACAGACCTTTGTTAGAAAAGTAATGTCTCTGTTTTCTAATATGCTGTCTAGGTTGGTCATAGCTTTTCTTCCAAGGAACAAGCATCTTTTAATTTCATGGCTGCAGTCACCATCTGCAGTGATTTTGGAGCCCCCAAATATAGTCTCTCACTGTTTCAATTTGGTTAGTTTTCTGTGATTGTGGTTTTCATATTCTCTGCCATCTGATGGATAAGGATAAGAGGCTTACGGAAGCTTCCTGATGGGAGAGACTGACTGTGGGGGAAACTGGGTCTTGTTCTGACAGGTGGGGCCATGCTCAGTAAATCTTGAATCCAATTTTGTGTAGATGGGCAGGGCTGGGTTCCCTCCCTGTTGTTTTGTTTGAGGCCAAACTATAGTGGAGGTAAGGAAGGTAACGGCTACCTCCTTCAGCAGGACTTGTGCAGCCACAGCTGTTTTCAGTGCCTCTGACCCCACAGCAGGCCACTGCCCACACCTCTGCCAGGGACTCCTGGACACTCGTAGGCAAGTCTGGCTCAGTCTCTTGTGGGGACACTGCTCCTTTCTCCTGGCTCCTGGTGTGCACAAGGTTTTGTTTGTGCCCTCCAAGAGTCTGTTTCCCCAGGCCCGTGGAAGTTCTGTAATCAAATCCCACTGGCCTTCAACGTCAGATTCCCTGGGGGTTCTCAGTCTCTTTGCCGCATCCTCAGGTTGGGAAATCTGTTGTGGGTCCTAGAACTTTCTTAACAGTGTGAGAATTTCTTTGGTATAATTGTTCTGCGGTCTGTGGGTCGTCTGCTTGGCAGCTCTACAGTGGGGCTAATGGCAGTCTCCTCCGAGAGGGCTTATGTCACATGCTGCATGAACCAGGTCTGCTGTACCCAGAGCCCCTGTGCCCACCATGATTCCTCTCCCTTTTCTGTGATGCAGGAGAGAGAAGCATCCTTATCCTCATTAGACAGAGGAGAAAGCTGAGGCCCAGAGAGACAGAGCGGCTTACCCAGCATCTCACAAACACAGGACCGGAGCCCTGTCTTGTGATCAGCTCTTGCTAGCATACCACCTCACCAGCCCATGTGGGCAGGCAGACATCTGTAGAGACAGTGTAAATCACATGCCTTAGACCGGCTGTGCTTGTTGTCGTGGGTATACTGTTTTGTGACTGTGTCTTTCCACCTGGGCTAGTCACACCCTGAGAGTCTTATCCTCTCATTACCTCTGTCTCAGTGGTGGGTATGCTCAGTGAGTGCTTATCCACTAGTTGATTTTCCAGCTCTTGTAGATCTACCCAGCTAACTAGGACACAACAGCACATTTAATAATTAAGGGAAGAACTTGGTTTTCAGGAACTCTGCCATCAGACTGAGCATCAGAGGACATCGTAACTCATTTTAGGACTTGGAAGGAAAATAATAATACTGCCTAAAATGCTGAGAGGATTACGTGCTCTTCTTGCTCAGACAGCCTCTTTCTTCCCTTTTGAGTGTCACTCAATAGTTGGTGACGACCCCGATGAGTATGCATTCCTAACAGATACAGACTGAGTACCTAGTAGGTGGCAGGCATTGACCCATGATCCAGGTAATAATGATGAACAAGCATAACCCCTAACCTCGTGGAGCTTATGGGAATATAAGAATGTCAACAAGTGAATGTACAAATATAAATTATAATAAATGAAATGAAGGAAAAGAATGAGGAACAAAGAACGTAGCTAGGGGTCTAATTTAGTTCAGGAGTTGAGGAAAGCTCCCGTGAGGAAGTGATAATCACAGCTGACCCATGAACAATATGGGGGTTAATCTGTGTATGACTTATAGTTGGCCCTCTGCTTGCTTGGCTCTTCTGCATTCATGGATTCAACCAACCACAGACTGCGTGGTATTGTAGCATGTACCACTGAAAATACTGTAAGTTCAAACCCATTTTGTTCAAGGGTCAACTGTGCATTAAGATCTGAGACAAACTGGCAGAAATCAGTCAGGCAAAAGGTGAGAGAAAGAGCGTTCCAGGTAGAAGGATCCGTAATGTGGAAGCCTGGGGCTGGAGAGGGCTTGGAATGGAAAAGAGGTTAGGGGACCGTTGCAGAGGGAACTAGAGAGACAAGACAGAAGGTGAGACCCGGAATCTGGTAGCACCAAGTTCCTGCAGGCCATATCACGTTGCAGGGCTTCCCTCATAGCTCAGTTGGTAAACAATCTGCCTTCAATGCAGGAGACCCTGATTTGATTCCTGGATCAGGAAGATCCCCTGAAGAAGGGAAAAGCTACCTACTCCAGTATTCTGGCCTGGAGAATTCCATGGTCTATATAGTCCACGGGGTTGCAAAGAGTTGGACACGGCTGAGCGATCTTCACTTTCAATTTCATATCAAGTTGCAATGGAAAAATTATAAGCAGAAAAATCATATGCTTGAACTTATGTTAACAGATCTCTCTATTATTAAACAGAAAAATAAGTTCCGTTTAAGAATGGATTCAATCTAAAAGGGCAAACGTAGAAGTGAGGAGACTAGTTGGGAGATGTTGCCATTGTCCAGGTGAAGGGTAAGGTTGGCTTGGACTTCGTGGCAGTGAAAAGAAGAGACATGAATGAAATTGCAGAATAATTCAGAAACAGAATTGATGGGATGTGGTGAAGAATCTGATATGCATGGTGGGAGACAGAAAAATGGCTCTCATGTTTCCGGGTGTCTGGATTGATTTCCTAAGATTTTCAGGAAAATCTCTTATTCTGAGATAGGCAGTGGGGATAGGAAGAGTTCAGGTCTGGCCATTTTGCATTTGAGAGGCCTCTGAGACATCCAAGAAGTCACGGGATATAAGAATTTGGAGCTTAACATATTTGGGGATCCTTGGCAGCCACGTACTATTAAAGGAATGGGTTGGTGAGATCACCTAGGGAGAGAACAGACCTCTGGACCAGTGACGAAACTGAGGAGAAAATCAAAAGAATGAAGTGTCACAGAAACAAAGAAAAACTGAGTGCTTGGGAAGGTGGGGGTGGTCTGTGGCATCCCAGGAGGTGAGGTAGGATGAAACCTGAAAGTATCACCAGGTTGGACCACATGGAAGTTGCCTGTGATGTTGACAAGAATGGATGGTGGAAGAGGAAGCAGGAAGGAACCACAGAGACGAGAACGGGACCTGAGCAGAAGAAACAGCACTCCGTGGACCCGAGACGCCTGAAGGAGAGCGGAGAGAGAAGAGCGTGAGGAGCACATGGGGCTGCAAAGTGAAAGTGAAAGTCGCTCAGTTGTGTCGGGCTCTTTGCGACCCCATACATACATACAGTCCATGGAATTCTCCAGACCAGTCTACTGAAGTGGGTAGCCTTTTCCTTCTCCAGGGGATTTTTCCCAATCCTGGGATCAAACCCAGGTCTCCCACATTGCGGGTGACTCTTTACCAGCTAAGCCATCAGGGAAGCCCAAGAATACTGCAGTGGGTAGCCTATCCCTTCTCCAGCAGAGCTTCCCGACCCCAGAATCAAACTGTGGTCTTCTACATTGCAGGTGGATTCTTTACCAGCTGAGCTACCAGGGAAGCCCTCGTGGGACTGGAGAGACAGCTTGCTGGTTCTGCTTTATACTGCACACTGTGGGAGCATGTCTGCGTGCTGAGGGGGAGGGTACAGCAGTGGTGGCAGGAGGCAGTGTGCTGGAGTGAGGAGAGTGCCCATGGCCAGGCCACCAGGCCCTGCACTCTAACCAGCCCCAGGTTCTGTCTCCTCCCTGAGGCAATGAGAGGGGGGATTTCTCTAGAGCCTCTTGGCACTGGAGTCCTGTGAAGCAAGGGTCCCCAATCCCTGGGCTGCAAACTGGTACCAGTCTGTGGCCTGTTAGGCACTGGGGCGCACAGCAGGAGGTGAGCAGTTGGCCAGTGGGCAAAGCGTCTTCTGCCCCGCCCCACTACTCCCCTGAGCATTACTGCCTGCACCATCCCCCTGCACCCCACTGCTCTGGTAAAAACTGGCTTCCATGGAACTGATCCCTGGTGCCAAAAAGGTTGGGGACTGCTGCTGCAGAGCTTTTAACAGCCATTCAGAGAGAAACAGAGGCTCTTTCCCACTACTTGGAATGGAAGAAAGAGAAAGATGAGAGAGAGAAGGAGAGAAGGGGGAGACAGCAAGAAAATGGAACATGAAGATGGCCAGTCCTCCTCATGTCCAGGTGGTTGGCAAGCAGGGAACTGACCCCAGATGCTCTGGGGACCCTGACCAAAGGGCCATCTTCAAAGGGCCACCTTCTCCCGCCAAACCCTAAGACTTGCCCAGACTCAGGAGGCTAGTTGTCAAGTCTTGGCTTTCCTTGCAGATCCTCAAAACTTGCCAGTCCAGAGAAATTTCCAGAGAGAGAGCCAACATCCCAGAGCTGAGAAACCAGACTTTCCCCTCCTTTTACCTCCAAGCTCCCCACCTAGCTCTTGAGCCACAGGAGGGTGTGTGATTTCAATGAATAAGATGTACGCGTCTTCCCTTCCCACCGAATCTGTCGTGTTTCCCGTAGGCAAAGGTGGAGCAGAAGATGAAAAGGCTGGCCCCTTGCAAGATGCATTCACTCCCTGAGGCATGAGATTTGATTACCAGACTTTTAACACGCATGACAGCAAACGTTACTATTTGCCACAGAATAATCTGGCCCCCTCTGAAATTCACCTACGATGTTACGATCTTTGACCCCAGAGGTAGGGAATGCCACAGGCTGGCTTCATGCCACTTAACACTGCTGCCTCCTCTATGGCAAGTCTTTCATGAAACACGAGACATCAAAACAAAGAAGTGCCTGACTCCTGGGAGTAAATATTAGAGCTTACTGAAGCACTTTTTACTTTATAAACCTGGCTAGCAACGACTCTCCAGTCTGTCACCTACCCTTCCGTTAGCATTCTGCACATGAAGGGCCCTTTTTTGTTGTTGTGATTGGCACCCTCAGATCACTGCTTTTATCACTTAAAAAAATTGGGGGGGGGGGTGGCGCTGCATGGTGTGCCACAGGAGATATTAGTTCCCTAACATGGGATCGAATCTGAGCCCCTTGCGTTGGAAGTGTGCAGTCTTAACCACTGGACCCCCAGGGGAGTCCCCACTGCTTTTATAAGGCCACTGAAAAAGGAAAGAGAAAGCACCACCATCACTGATTAATACTCTTATTATCTTCCACAGCTTTCTCAGCTTTTCCTATGCTTACTCCTAGACCAGAAAGAAATCTAAGTTCTTTTAGCCTTTAAGTTTGCTGTCCAGTCTGACCATTTTTTACCTTTGGAGTGGTGGCAAGCTTGGAGGTGGTATCTGACACTGTTGGCTGAGGTGGGGGTGGGGGGCGGGTACACAAAACTAGAATTTAAAATGCAGGGGCCACCCTTTGACTTCTGTCTCTGGAAATCCAACGGCCACCCCCACTCTGCCTCTTCTAATACCCCCCATAGTCTTAAAACCCGTTATCCAACGTAGTATCTTTTAAACTACCGACAAGGAGCCGCTCTGGAAGAGCGTGCCCTCTGCTCCCCTTTCACCTCCCTGTGGGCTCCCTCCCAGACTGCCCAGGCTGTGAGAGTGGCTTTCTTCCTTGTTGTCCAGCTACACCTGGCACAGTGCTTCTGCCCTCTCACAAGGCCATTTCAAAACGCTCTCTCTTTACAATGGAAGCTTTAACTTGTGTTGAAACCCTGTCTTTCATTTGCTCTATGTAGCACTTGTCTCGCTGCGTAACAAAAGCTAGACAGCGGTGGCACAGACGAAATAACAACTGAACATAATCATCTACTATGGAACCACTAATGAATAGTCTGCCTTTCAAGGGCTTTTTACAAACTCAGATATAAACGAGGATAAAGGCAAGGCTGAGGAAGAGTCAATGGAACCTCACAATGTGAAGACTTAACCTCTGTCTCCATCAGCTCATTAAATTTTTTATCACCAGCCAAAAGCTTTTCTACTTGTTGAGGGCCAAATATCTTGTCAAGTCACAGTTCCTGTTGGAGACTGTTAGACATTTTGGAAATATGAAATCCACATAGTCATATAAATGTGTAATGAAAAGAAGCAATTTTGTTGTCACTAATTTTTAAAAATTACACAAAGATAGTATCTGTGATTTATGCTGTTCCTGCCATCTTGACTAGTGTTTTTATTTCTTGGTATATTAGGTTAATGTTCAAGGTCCATGCTGTTTTCAGCTTGCAAAATTATGTCTAAGTGCTAACATAAGGGAAATCAAATCTTATATTTTAGGCTGCCTTGTTCCCAATGACTGGAATCAACATATCCAACCATTCACACAATGCTTCCTTAATGTCAAAATAATGATGTTTATCCTCCTAATACCAGTTGAGGGCTTACTATGCCAGGCATTGTCCTAAATGCTTTGATACATTAGTTTTATCCTCATGACGACTCTGTGAGGTAGTAATATTAGTACCCCCTAATGGTGAGATGAGGAAACTAAAGCCCCAGGGGATAACAAGTTGTCCATGAGAGAATTTACCTCCAGAACCTAGGCTTATCTTGACCAGTATCCAACACTGCCTCCATCATGAAGAATTATTGGTGACACACGGAGAAAACTGAAATTACCCCATCGATTAAATGATCAAAGGGGTTGATACTCAGATGGGGGATGAGGCCAGATTTGTAGAGATTCCTCAGCTCTTCCCACTCAACATTCTAGGTTTCCAGTAGGGCCCTCTTTTAGAGACAAGCTGCACACCCTCTCCTCACACGTCCCTAATGTGGTTCTTGAGGACCTTGATGTAGTTTTAATGACCCAGTTCCTCAGTTCCCGCTCTGCTCACAGGAGTTTGGGCTGCAGACGGGCCTGTTCATTATTTCATTTATGAGATGTTTGGATGTTGATGTGTAAGGACGGCCTGGGGAGCCGGGGGTCGAGTGTCCTGCTGAGGGGTGCTTTGCTGGCATGTGAAGCCCTGAAGGGACTCAGCTTAGCCAGCTTCACATCCTTAACCAGGGTCAGGCCTGAATGCAAAGCCTGAATTTTCCAGCCAGTATTTCACAAAACAAAACCACGCTGAAAATAAACAAAAACATCTCCCCTAAGAAACCTATTAATTTCTTATTTACCTATAAAGTACTTAACTTTCTTTCTTTACCTATATGTAAAGTATCTTGGAATGAATATTTTAATCAGAACATAACTTTTATTATCGTCTAAAAACAAGCCCCTTTTTATTGATACTCTAAGGCAACTTCATAGGATTACTAGGAGCTCAAAACGAAATTTTGTAGAAGGAGCTTCTGAGAGCTATCAAACCCTCTTAAAAAACACTTTATAAGACCTTCTGCAACATCCCCTAACTTTCAACAACTAAAAGTACAGGGACTTCTTGGGGGGCAAAAGGTTATGTGTTGAGGTATCTAGAACCAACCACACCATATTATTAATATTGTCTCCTACTGGGTAAGAGAGTCAAAGAAAGGTAAGAACCCCTGGTCACTGCCCATAGGCGCCTGGTGGGGAGGACAGGCAGGCTTTTAGGACATAACGAGAGGATAGTTGCAAGCAATAAATAATCAGGGGTGTTTGGTTCTGACAGGGAATTCAGGATTAGAGGAGCACTTTAATCAAGAGAAATTGCTTAAAGATAGACGTCGTAATATGCAATATTAGAATGAGTATTTTAAATAAAATATCTGTGTGGTAGCAAGAAAGCTGAATAATTTTACTTTCTATATGTGGAAAGCATATGTGTGTGCTCAGTTGCTAAGTTGGGTCCAACTCTGAGACCTCATGTCCAACTCTGTAGCCTGCCAGGCTCCTCTGTCCATGGGATTTGCCAGGAATGGGTTGCTATATCCTTCTCCAGGGGATCTTCCCAACCCAGGGGTCAAACCCAGGTCTCCTGCATTGGTAGGCAGATTCTTTTCCACTGAGCCAGTCTGGAAGCCCTTTCAGCGTGAGTGGCTCCTAGGAAATCAAGTAAGGGCAATGGGAATATTTCTGCGTGACTCCAGGAAAACTTATCTCCCTCTCTGGACCTCAGTTTCCTCTTTATAAAAGTCAGGGTTAAACTGGAAGATTCTGTGGGTCTCTGCCAGCTCTAACATCCCATGGTAAGACTATGTCTCCACACACAGCAGTAGAACAGATCTTCAAACTGTCCAACTTTTGGAAGGATCTACTCAGCAGGGGAGGCTTCCCAGGCACCACAGTGGTAAAAAATAAAATCCAGCCGCCAATGCATGAGATGAGGGTTCAATCTCTGAGTTGGGAAGATCCCCTGGAGGAGGAAATGGCAACCCAATCCAATATTCTTTGACGGGAAAATTTCATGGACAGAAGGGCCTGGTGGGTGACAGTCCATGGGGTTCCAAAAAAGAAGACAATTCTAAGCAACTGAGTACCAGTGCTCACAGCAGGGGAGGGTGTGCCCTGAATACCTGCTGAGGGAGGCAAGTGATAAGGTACCTGAAGTTCCTGTGGTATTCATACAATGCTCGGAGCAACCTTTTCTTATCTTGGTGCTTTTCTTACCTTGAAGGGCTTCATGCAACTTCAGGAAAATGGCGTCTCTCACTTCTGCTAATTCTGAATCCGAGCAACATCTTCACCCTCTCTCTAACTTTTAAGTTATTTGATGGAGTTGAATAATTTCCATTCTAGACTTATATGCTCTCATTTATCTATTTCCCTAGGATCTCTATTTCTTTCTCATGTTTAGATTGAGTTACTCAATCAATTTTACTATCATTCACTCTCTAGTTGATTAAATCCTAAACTTTATCATCAGAGTATTTTCAGGAGATAATACGTTATAAAATTTAAAGTAATTTTTAATTAACATCGTAATATGCTCATAATTGCATTTTCCAGAGAAGTCTTTACACTTATGGAATCATTGTAGAAAACAGAGTTTGAACCCAAATACTTATCGTTGGACTTTTTGAAGATATGTGATAGACTTCTCACCTTAATTATTTATGTTTTGTAGCTGCTTTCTTTATATAAAGCTAGGAGAAATAATATTGATACATTCGGACATTTTTCAAGTATAGTCCAAGTAATACCATAGCAACACAGAATGGGAGAAGATGGTTTAGGCACAGAGGATGTTCCTAAGCTCTACAGTAGTTTGTATGATATTGAGAAATAAGTTTCTAGAATTAATTAAAATAATTATCACATGGTTAATGCACAGGGCTCTGTCATGTCAGCTTACTATACTAAAACAATCTTTATTTTTAACTAAACACAAAAGTCACAGACTATAGTTTCTCATAACATCCCTTTTGGACAGAAACTTTACTTAGTTATTTAGTCTAACAGCTTATTTGCTTCTGAAATGTTAATATGGTCTCTGGAAAAGTCTCAAGTATGCCATAGGGCAGATGTGCCCAAACCAATTTGGCTTTTATGACTGACTTCAAGGGCCAAGAAAGAAAACATGAAGTCAGTCCAAAAGTTGCTTTATATGTTAGTAAACTAACTTCACCAGTTAAATGGGTTAAAACCATCAAACCAGTTCAGGTTTGTGGACAATCTTCATTCAAATCCAAGTAGCCCAACATTCTGGAGAAGGCAATGGCACCCCACTCCAGTACTCTTGCCTGGAAAATCCCTTGGACGGAGGAGCCTGGTGGGCTGCAGTCTATGGGGTTGCGAAGAGTCGGACACAACTGAGCGACTTCACTTTCACTTTTCACTTTCATGCATTGGAGAAGGAAATGGCAACCCACTCCAGCATTCTCGCCTAGAGAATCCCAGGGATAGGGGAGCCTGGTGGGCTGCCGTCTATGGGGTCGCACAGTCGGACACAACTGAAGCGACTTAGCAGCAACAGCCCAACATTCTCATCCCTTCAAACCACAACAGAGCTCAGCTCAGGCTGGAGCAGACCTCCGAGACTGAACCGCTTGCCTAACACAGGAGCCCATTCACTAGCAGAAACAGCACAGGGAAACCAGGCCACCAGGCACCATCAGAACTGGGGACTCCAAGGGACACCTTTTGATTTGCAGGAGTTGCTAAGGGGAGGTGAGACGCTCTGAATCTTAATAACATCTCTACTCAGTGGATATTTTCCAAACAAGTGCTCTTTTCTAATGCACAGCAATAATTCCACATCTGTTCTTGAACAATCACACCTGTTGACACTTTGCCATCACAAGAAAAGCCCTGAAAGGTGAGGGGAGAACCTATTGAATTTATTTGTGCTTTTAGTGATTTCTGAGAAAGGTGGTATTGCAGCCATCCATTAGAGCCATGTACTGTAGCAAAGCTAAAAGTCTGTCACACAAAAGAACCACCTGTAGCCACTCTTTTGAAAGGAAAGTCCTTGGCAAACAATGGCCCGACTGAACCAGTTTAATCAGGCAGGAGTCAAGATCACTGAGACATAAATTAAGCATTCATCCTTGAGTAGCAGCCAAGCAGCCAAAGCCCCCATAATCCCAATTAATCCCATTTTGTGTGGTTGCCCTTGGGCCAAGGGCAGAGGGGAAGAGAATCTGCGCATGCTGGTTCCGCCTCAGCTCTCTACCTGCACAGGGGTGGGTCGTAATAAAGGAGGGCTCCTGTCCTGGCGCTGCTGCACTCAGAGCACTCCCCCCCAGCATCTGCGAACTGTCAGCAGAACTTTCCTCAAGGACACCCTGCACTTTCAGAGTCAGATGCTCGGGCTCCTCTGAAGACAGACATGACTCTGTCTCATTCTCCTTTGTCTGTTCAATGGCACTGACTTCCTATCCCTACTCCTGCAGTTCACACGGAGTGAACGAATGTTTCATAAGCCCCCTGGAACTCATTTCTGCCGATTGATACTCTGTTCTGGAGGAGAGAAGTTGACCAGCTTCCCAGGAACAGGAAATTTCCCTCCAGAGAGCAGCTGTTGTGTCCATAGACAGAATCAGCTCTTGAGGCCGCTGCTTACCTCTCTTGCTCCTGGTGGGAAGGAAACTCAGTATACTCTCTGCAAACAAGTCCTCACCTTTGCTGCAGTCATTGTGCTCAGGTCCCCAAGTCCCTTCCCATTTTACCAGAAGCTGCTCCAGACACCAGCGAAGTAGAAATGGCTCTGTGGTAGCTGACCAGCCAATAAAAGCCTTCCCTGCTTCTCTGGACAGCTAGCAGGGCCCAGGTCCCAGCTCTCCTTGTAGTTGCGGGGAGGAAGATGACATACGGCTGGGTTCTCTCCAGCAGAACGTGAGTGCAGATGGTGTCCACAGCTTCTCGCTTTGGCCCACATAATCCTCCTGGACTTACTCCTTCATGCTCATTCCTCTTTTCTGGCTGACAGAGATGGAAATGCACCGCCTCAACTCTCCTGTCCTGTATTCTCCTGGAAACCAAGTTTTAAAGATGGCAATGTCACCACCAGCCTGAGTCCCAGAATGGCAACATGGCACAGAGTCACACTTCCTTTGCTTTTTCCAACAACACCTTTCCAACTCTACTGTACTGTTAGGAGCAAAAAATAAACTTCCATTGTGTTGAGCAATTTTATGGGTCTGTTTATTACTGTTTATAATCTACTCTAACCATACAGGCTCAAAACACGTCAGCTTCTGGAAACTACAGCTCTCTATCACTGGACCACCGATTTCTGGCCCTGGGTCAGGAGAAAGGGAAGAGAGGGTGTGAGGGCTCCTCAACACAGCCCTAATTTCTCAACCCTAAGCTTCAGCAACGGCCTGATGGTAATAGGCCTATATTCTGGTAACTCCGTCCACATCATTCTCAGCCCGTAGGTGAGCCTTTAAATTCTTGACCCTGATGGTGGGCTGGGCTCTGAGGTTCTTCTAAGCTGGAGGTACAGGTCTTTGTGGTTCTAGCTCACCTGAGTCACTTGTGGCTCGAGCTTATGAGTCAAGCCCACCAAAGGTGATGGAGAAGTAAGCCCTGACTTTTTTGGAAATTAGAGCTGAGAAGAAATCTGCATGAATCTCACTGCTGGGAAGAAAGGAAAGCACTGAAATTCCCCACTCTAAGTGACATTTAAAGAGAAGGAGAGTCTGTGGGCCCTTTTTTAACTGCAGTGAGTCCTTGTCACTTAATGTTTTCTTTCTTGAGTCGTGTCAAGTTTAATTTCCAGAATTTCAGTTAATTGTTTAAAAATAAATTTGATGAGAAGACCATAATTCAAAAAGACACATGTACCCCAATGTTCACTGCATCACTATTTACAACGGCCAGGACGTGTAAGCAACCTAAATGTCCAGTGACAGATGAATGGATAAAGAAGATGTGATACATTCCGTTCAGTTCAGTCACTCAGTCGCGTCCGACTCTTTGTGACCCCATGAATTGCAGCACGCCAGGCCTCCCTGTCCATCACCATCTCCTGGAGCTCACTCAGACTCACGCCCATCAAGTCCATGATGCCATCCAACCATCTCATCCTGTCGTCCCCTTCTCCTCCTGCCCCCAATCCCTCCCAGCATCAGAGTCTTTTCCAGTGAGTCAAGTCTTCGCATGAGGTGGCCAAAGTACTGGAGTTTCAGCTTTAGCATCATTCCTTCCAAAGAAATCCCAGGGTTGATCTCCTTCAGAATGGACTGGTTGCATCTCCTTGCAGTCCAAGGGACTCTCAAGAGTCTTCTCCAACACCACAGTTCAAAAGTGTCAATTCTTCGGTGCTCAGCTGTCTTCACAGTCCAACTCTCACATCCATACATGACCACTGGAAAAACCATAGCCTTGACTAGACAGACCTTAGTCAGCAAAGTAATGTCTCTGCTTTTTAATATGCTCTCTAGGTTGGTCATAACTTTTCTTCCAAGGAGTAAGTGTCTTTTAATTTCATGGCTGCATTCACCATCTGCAGTGATTTTGGAGCCCAGAAAAATAAAGTGTGACACTGTTTCCACTGTTTCCCCATCTATTTCCCATGAAGTGATGGGACTGGATGCCATGATCTTTGTTTTCTGAATGTTGAGCTTTAAGCCAACTTTTTCACTCTCCTCTTTCACTTGCATCAAGAGGCTTTTTAGTTTCTCTTTGTTTTCTGCCATAAGGGTGGTGTCATCTGCATATCTGAGGTTATTGATATTTCTCCCAGCAATCTTGATTCCAGCTTGTGTTTCTTCCAGCCCAGCGTTTCTCATGATGTACTCTGCATATAAGTTAAATAAGCAGGGTGACGATATACAGCCTTGATGTACTCCTTTTCCTATTTGGAACCAGTCTGTTGTTCCATGTCCAGTTCTAACTGTTGCCTCCTGACCTGCATATAGGTTTCTCAAGAGGCAGGTCAGGTGGTCTGGTATTCCCATCTCTTTCAGAATTTTCCAGTTTGTTGTGATCCACATAGTCAAAGGCTTTGGCATAGTCAATAAAGCAGAAATAGATGTTTTTCTGGAACTCTCTTGCTTTTTTCCATGACCCAATGGATGTTGGCAATTTGATCTCTGGTTCCTCTGCCTTTTCTAAAACCAGCTTGAACATCTGGAAGTTCATGGTTCACATATTGCTGAAGCCTGACTTGGAGAATTTTGAGCATTACTTTACTAGTGTGTGAGATGAGTGCAATTGTGCAATAGTTTGAGCATTCTTTGGCATTGCCTTTCTTTGGGATTGAAATGAAAACTGACCTTTTCCAGTCCTGTGGCCACTGCTGAGTTTTCCAAATTTGCTGGCATACTGAGTGCAGCACTTTCACAGCATCATCTTTCAGGATTTGAGATAGCTCCACTGGAATTCCATCACCTCCACTAGCTTTGTTCGTAGTGATGCTTTCTAAGGCCCACTTGACTTCACATTCCAGGATGTCTGGCTCTAGGTGAGTGATCACACCATTGTGATTATCTGGGTCATGAAACTCTTTCTCGTACAGTTATTCTGTGTATTCTTGCCACCTTGTCTTAATATTTTCTGCTTCTGTTAGGTCCATACCATTTCTGTCCTTTATCGAGCCCATCTTTGCATGAAATGTTCCCTTGGTACCTCTAATTTTCTTGAAGAGATCTCTACATTACTCTATTTAAAACAGATAACCAATAAGAATCGACTGTATAACACATGGAACTCTGTTCAATGTTATGTGGCAGTCTTGAATGGAGGGAGGTTTGGGGGAGAATGGATACACATATACGTATGGCTGAATCCCTTCTCTATTCACCTGAAACTATCACATTATTAATCAGCTATACTCCAATACAAAATAAAAAGTGTTTTTAAAAAGATGTAGTACATATATACAATGGAATATTACTCAGCCATAAAAAGGAACAAAACTGGATCATTTGTAGTGATGTGGATGAACCTAGAGTCTGTCATACAAAGTAAAGAGAAAAGGAAAGAGAAAAGCAAATATTGCATTTTAACATACATATATGGAATCTAGAGATATGATACAGATGAATAGAGACACAGGAATTTGCAGGGCAGGAATACAGACACAGACATAGAGAATGGACATATGGCCGTAATGGGGGAAAGGAAGGGTGGGAAGAACTGGAAGAGCAGCACTGACATATATATATGCACTACCATGTGTGAAATATATAGCTCGTGGGAAGCTGCTGTAGAGCACGAGGAGCTCAGCCCGATGCTCTGTGATGACCTGGAGGGGGCAGTAGTTGGAAGGGAGGCTCAAGAGGGAGGAGATATATGTATATGTATAGTTGATTCACTTTGTTGTGCAGTAAAGACTGGTACAACATTGTAAAGCAACTATAGTCCAATAATAAAACAAAATAAATTTCTAAAAAAATAAATCGAAGAACAAGAATGTCCCTTATTATATTTTTGAAGATACTAAACATTACATTTTTTTTAGAAGAAACAGAAAATAGTACTCTTATTTTCATGACCAATACACAGTGTAGCAAGAGACTGGCCTCAAAGATTTAATTAGCATTAAGAATAGGACAAATGAGACATGACACACTTTAAACAGTGTTCAGTATAAAGAAAAAAACACCTATACTTCAAGTAGATAGGACTGTTTCTTTGAGAGAAAAAAAAAATGTATTAGCTTGAACTGAAAGGATCAGAAAACTGTTTTAAACTTTATTTATTTATTTATTTGGCTGCACTGGGATCTTAGCTGCAGCATGCAGGATCTTTAGTTGCAGCGTGTGGGGGATCTAGTTTCCCCATCAGGGATCAAACCCAGGTCCCATGCTTGGGGAGCACAGAGCCCTAGCCACTGGGCCCCTAGGGAAGTCCCAGGATCAGACTTATTAACAGGCAATATAGGGAAGGTATTGGAGAAGGAAATGGCAACCCACTCCAGTGGGTTGCATTCTTGCCCGGGAAAGCCCATGGACAGAGAAGCCGTGGTGGGCTGAAGTCGTTGGGGCTGCAAAGAGTCAGACGTGACTAAGTGACTGAGCATGAGCACACACGGAAGATGTGACCAAGAAAATCATTCATTTACAAAAATCGTCATTTAAGAGAAAAATGGTTTACTCCAACTCACTGACACTCGTTTTAGTGTATTTTTTCTAAACTCTCCAGCTGCTGCTAAGTTACAAAGCAAGGAGAGAAGCAATATATCCCTGTAGATACATCAGCTCCCCCAAGATAACTAGGTTAACGCTAAGTTTCCCCTAATTATCTTTACATAGATGGTAGGAATGTGAGTCCAGCCATTTCTTTTAAAAAAAAAAATTATACACTTACTGTGAAAGTGAAAGTCACTCAGTTGTGTCCGACTCTGCAGTCCCATGGACTATATAGTCCATGGAATTGTCCAGGCCAGAATACTGGAGTGGGTAGCCGTTCCCTTCTCCAGGAGATCTTCCCAACCCAGGGATCAAACCCAGGTCTCCCATATTGCAGGCAGATTCTTCACCAGCTAAGCCACAAGAGAAGACTCAACAATTGCATACTGGGCATTTGTCCCCCCTAAAAATGAAAACTTTTATCCACATAAAAACCCATATACAATTGTTCATAGCATTCATTTGTAGTAGCCAAAAGCTGGAAACAAACAAAATGTCCGACAAGAGATGAATGATTAAACAAACTGTGGTATATTCACATCATGGAACACTACTCAGCAATGAAAAGGAACCAACTCCCAATACACGTAACAACTTGGATGGATCTCAAAAGCATTATGCTGAGTGAAAAAGTCAATTTCAAAACGTCAAATACGGTATGATACCATTTATATAGCATTTGCAAGATGACAAAATTATAAAGATTAAGAACAAACTAGTAGATATTAGGGGTCAGGGATATTTGGGGAGTTGGAGGGGACCACAAAAATTGGTGGAAAAAATGAGTTTCTAATTCCCATTTCACATATCACAAGTAATTTTTAATGTAAATTTTTAATTACCTCTAAATCTAGTTTTTGTTGTTCTTTAGTTGCTAAGTCATGTGCAACTCTTTGCAACCCCGTAGACTGTAGCACACTAGGTTCCTCTGTCCATGGGATTCCTAGGAAGGAATACCAGATGGGTTGCCATTTCCTTCTCCAGGGATCTTCCTCACTCAGGGATCAAACCCACATCTCCTGCATTGCAGGCAGATTCTTTTCCACTTGAGCCACCAGCGAAGCCCACTCTAGTTTTCAATGTTTGCTAACTATTTTGAAAAGGAGTTACCAATGCCACTTTCAGAATAATGGTGACATAAAGTGAAGAGGAACTAAAGAGCCTCTTGATGAAAGTGAAAGAGGAGCGTGAAAAAGTTGGCTTACAGCTTAACATTCAGAAAACTAAGATCATGGCATCAGGTCCCATCACTTCATGGCAAATAGATGGGGAAACAGTGGAGACAGTGGCTGACTTTATATTTGGGGGCTCCAAAATCATTGCAGATGGTGATTGCAGCCATAAAATTAAAAGACACTTCCTCCTTAGAAGGAAAGCTATGACCAACCTAGACAGCCTATTGAAAGGCAGAGACATTACTTTGTCAACAGAGGTCTGTCTAGTCAAGGTTATGGTTTTTCCAGTGGTCATGTATGGATGTGAGAGTTGGACTATAAAGAAAGCTGAGCACTGAAGAATTGATGCTTTTGAACTGTGGTGTTGGAGAAGACTCTTGAGAGTGCCTTGGACTGCAAGGAGATCCAACCAGTCCATCCTAAAGGAGATCAGTCCTAGGTGTTCACTGGAAGGACTGACGTTGAAGCTGAAACTCCAATACTTTGGCCACCTCATGAGAAGAGCTGACTCATTGGAAAAGACTTTGATGCTGGGAGGGATTGGGGGCAGGAGGAGAAGGGGACGACAGAGAATGAGATGGTTGGATGGCATCACCGACTCGGTGGACATGTGTTTGGGTAAACTCCTGAAGTTGGTGATGGACAGGGAGGCCTGGCGTGCTGCGATTCATGGGGTTGCAAAGAATTGGACACGACTGAGCAACTGAACTGAACTGAAAGCATAATTTCCCGAATGAAAGAGGAGGTCAGATGATCTATTTTAATCAGCAACTTCACAAGTGAGGGGGACACTCCTAGGGGTACAAAAATATTTGAATACCTTGAATTTCTATTTAGTGTATATCTTATATATTAACAATTTCTATTTTAGAATATATGTTATGATGCATATGATGTTAGTTTCATAGGACCAGTATGTCATTTATCCATAAGTAAAATATGTCTATGCAAAAGGCTGCTCAAAAATGCTTTGCTGATAGGAGTGCATGAAAGAACACTCTCTGGAAAGACGTAAGAAGAGGCATGTTTGCTGGTCCTCTGTTTGCCTTCAAATGTTAGTTTCTGTGGCCTAAAATTCTGCTTTGGTCTTCTTCTTCTTTTGGCTGCAAGGTACGTGGGATCTTAGTTCCTTGACCAGGGATCAAGCTCATACCCACCGTATTGGAAGCGCAAAGTCTTAACCACTGGATCACCAAGGAAGTCCCTGGCCTTCTTTTCTTCTTACTCAAGTTGCACTTTCTGTGTAAGAAACCAACTCACATAGTTGTAATTGCTATCACTATGGAAAAAAGGGTAAGACTCTCTCTCCAGACCAGATTACGCTCCTGAGCAATCTTCAAATCCAATTGCCCACAGAGCATATTCTATCAGTATGGGCCCAATAAGCGTACTCTCTCCCCCACACTCAAATTGAGCTCAATTCTTCCAGCCCTCCTCATTTAAAACCTGCTCTTTTTATTACATTCCTCATTCTTGTCTATAATTCACATGATCACCCTAGCTAGAAATATGGTAGTTATATGAGATTTTTTTCCCTCTCTCTTGCATTTTACATTCTTAATTTTTACTTTTCTATTATCTCTAAATGTCTCCATGTTTTAGTTCTCTATGTATCAATATGGATAAACCTCACAAACATAATACAAAAACAGTTGCAAAAGATGCATAGTTTGATAGATAAAGCTCTAAATAGAGGAAATGGTGTATATTGCTAATGGACACATACTTACATCTAAAACTAAAAATCATGCATGGAAATAATGTATCCAACCTCAGGACAGCGACTGCCTCTAAGGAGGGATGAAGGGAGGAGAAACTGAGGAATGAGGCTACTTTTTTTAAAAAAGGAAGCAACATTTTGATTTATATTAAAGCTGGGTAGTGATCACATGAGTGTCAGTTGTACTATTCTATGAAATTTTCTGTATGTTTGAGATATTTCATAATTCAAATTTTTTTTAAAGAAACACTCCTAATTCCTCTCCTCACCTCCCTGTGTTTATGTGTGTGTTAGCTGCTCAGTCGTGTCCAACTCTTTGCAACTCCATGGATTGCAGCTCGCCAGGCTCCTCTACATTCCTGCCCATGGCCAAAGGGCCTAGTTCAAAGCTCTTGGTGTTTCACTACGATTTTCTTCAATTTCCTCACTGATCTCCCAGCCTCCTTTTCACTCTATTTTAATTTGTCCATCACATGCAGATTAAAAAAACAACCCTAAAATGAAAACTGGGGTATATATACCTCTGCTTGTGATGAAGGGTTTTATATCAGTTAGAAAGTGACATAAAATGCTAAACAGCAAACAAGCACAAAGATCTCAGATGTATGCAACAGTAAGCATTTATTTGGCCTATGGATATTGAAATCTGCTGAAGGGTCTGGCTGACCTAGGCCGGGCTTCAGGTTGGTTCTGGTCCACATGACTCTTACTTTACAAGCCTGAGCATGGCCTTCTCATGATAATGGCAGAGATACAAAGAGAGAAATGGAAAGACACAAGGCCTACACTTGAAGCACATACACCATCACCTGCACTTCACTGTATTAGCCAAAACAGATTTCCTAAAGGAAATCAGTCCTGAATATTCACTGGGAGGACTGATGCTGAAGCTGAAGCTCCAACAGTTTGGCCACCTAACGCAACGAGTTGACTCATTGGAAAAGACCCTGATGCTGGGAAAGACTGAAGGTGGGAGGAGAAGGGGACGATAGAGGATGTGATGGTTGGATGGCATCACCAACTCAATGGACGTGAGTTTGAGTAAACTGCAGGAGTTGGTGATGGACAGGGAGGCCTGGTGTGCTACAGTTCTTGGGGTCGCAGAGTCAGACACGACTGAGCAACTGAACTGAAAACCAGACACCTGGCCAAACCCAAAATAAGATGTAGAGAAATTTACTTAATATCTTTATTTGGTAAGAACTGCAAACTCACATGGTAAAGAATGTGGATACACAGAGCGGTAAAGAATTTGGGCCAATAGCATAGTTTTTTTTATAGATCCTAGCACTTAAGGATAAATTTTCTTCTCTGAAGGAGGCACAGACAATACTCTATGAGGCTTCCTGAGCCACCTCCCCAGCCTCACAGGCTGCTTCTGTACCCTCTGTGGTCAGGTCAGTATGAACTATCTGCACACCCCTGAATGTGTACTGCTATTTCTTCTCTCTTTGCCTCTGTATATGCTATTCCTTCTGTCTTCACCAGGCAAGTGCCCTTTGTTCTTCATAGCCTTCATATACTCCGATCTTTTCTTTTTTAGTATATCTGGAAACTGCCCATTATCTCTTTTTTCAAAATTAATAAGGTTATTTATGGCTGCACCGGGTCTTTGCTGCTGCTCACAGGCTTTCTCTAGTTGCAGTGAGAAGGGGCTGTTCTTTCTGTGGTGTGCAGGCTTCTTGTTGCAATGGCTTCTCCTGTTGGGGAGCACAGGCTCTACATGTGTGGGCTCAGTAGTTGTGGCCACGTGGGCTTAGCTCCCCCACAGCCTGTGAAATCTTCCCAGGCCAGTAAAGGAAACTGTGTCCCCTGCATTGGCAAGTGGATTCTTAACCCCTGGACCACCAGGGAAGTTTAATTCAGATCTTCTTGTCCAACCCCTTCCCAGGTAGACCAGTTTTCATCATCCACCTTCACCCCAGCAAACGAGCATACCCCTTCTATTTTCACTGGTCAGGGAACTAGATCCAGTACACCACAATGAAGACCAAAGTTCCCACATGCTTCAAAAGACCCAGCAAAGCCAAACAAATAAATAAAAATAACTATTAAAATGGCTAAGATGGTAAATTTTTTTAAAGGCACGACAAAGGATTTACACATTCAAGAAAGAGCTAATTACAGTTTTAACAAATGGTTTACTACCACCAAGAGAAAGCACTAGTTGCTTTGTCTGCTTCCATTTATAATTTTCTTAAATTCAGGAAAATGTGTGAAATGACTTTACATCAGTATCATTTGTTACAAAGCAGAGTTCATTTGGCTGTTCCTGGCAAAGGGATTGTTCATCAGTGGTGTGAATGTACACTAGAAGACACTTGATTTGAAATTCATAATTGAAATGTTATGAGCAGTTTAGCATATGGATCCTTCACATTCACTTAATTGCCAGTTTAGTAATAATTTTATGTAACGAGGCATTATTAATAATACGTGAAATACTAAACTGACATAATGCCCTAAAAACGTAATATGACATTTGCCACTGAAAGAGTATTATGATTCTAGGTGTCTTTACTATGATTTCCAAAACATATGCAATATTAGATAAAATATTAAATTAATCCTTACAAATAGCTCGGTTATGAAGTACTTCAAATGCATTCTCCAAGTTATAATCTATTTATTTATTTTTTTTAACAAAACGTGCAAAACCTTGTTGTGGACTGGCACGGCAACTGTGGCTTGATGCTCCCATCCCACTGGATGGCTGGCACCTTGCTCTGTGGCTCAGGTGGCATCTGATTCACCAGGAGGAGGAAGTGAGACAGAAAAGTCTAGAGGTTTGTCCCAGCTCAAGGACTTGGTAGAAGGAGGGAAGTGAAAGTCATTCAATCATGTCAGACTCTGCAACCCCATGCACTGTACCCCACCAGGCTCCTCTGTCCATGGAATTCTCCAGGCAAGAATACTGGAGTGGGTTGCCATGCCCTCCTCCAGGGGATCTTTCCAACCCAGGGATTGATCCCAGGTCTCCAGCCTGCTAGAGGATTCTTTACTGTCTGAGCTACCAAGGAAGCCCCCCCAAAAAAGAGGGAAGCAGAAGCCAAATGCTCTCTATTGACAGACTCCTCAAAGTTTCATCACACCTCAGGGACTTCAAAATACTTCAATACAGTTTCTAAAACCTTTAAACTGGGGCCATGATTACCATTTGCGAGGCCTGAGGGGAAGAGTGCAAATGGAGACTCATACACTGTTTATGTAAAGTTACAAGGGAAGCAAACAAACAAGTAACTAAAATGTGATCCTTTCTACTCTGACAGTCTGTCAGAATGACAAAATGGCAAAATATGTAAAAAGCCTTGGTTTTTATAGGACTTAAAGTCAGGTAAAATGTAAAATACCAAAATCAACTAACGTTGTCTTATGTATGGCTCTGCTCTTCACTTGAAACTATCACAACATCACTAAATGGCTATATCTCAATAAAAAATTAAAAGTTAAAAAAAAATTAACCCTGATTACTACTTTATTACTGCTAGTCCACTATTGGGATATGGATGAGTAATGAAATAAAAAACATATGCAATTCATAAAAAATTACAGTTCAGCCCATAAATTTGTTTTTCTTGATTTTATAATATCTTAGCAAAATTTCTAAAGAGCTGTTATAATCGACATTTTAATACTTCTTGTGTTCTATTGACAGTAATAATGTAAATAAGTAAAAAATAGAATGTCATTGTAGGTAGGTGGAAATTCTAATATACTTTGATAATATATATTAAATGTAGAAACTCATATTTTTCATATATTTTTCAAAAATTTCTCTTCTAAAATATTCAAAATTATGTATTAAACTTAAAAGGTGGAATGAAAATCATAATTGATAACCACTAAACATTTCAATCCATTTAAATAATGTTGAAAATTTTAATTTAACCTTTTGAAATTTTAATTAAATCTTATAAGTATTGTATAAAGACAACCATTTGTAATTATAGCATTTTATATTCATCTGGTTGCCAGTGTAAAGAACTAGCAACACATTGCCACATATATGTCTAGATAAATATATCTACACAAATCTATATAGGCATATATATTTAAGAGTAATATGATCAACTAATACTCCAAAATGTTCCTAAGGCACCATGTGCAACCACTGCAAATACTACACAAGCTTGTGAACCAGGAAAGGGAACTCAATTGAACATGGGAGAGAAGTTAAGAAAATGGATACTAAGCACTGCTGGGAAACAATACCTCATAGTATAAGAGTCTATTGCCTTCATGCTGACAGGAAGGATTTGACAAGTTAATTAATTTGTCTTTTCTCTTATCTAAGCGTTTCAGCCACTTAAATCCCCCTGCACTCAAAAGCAAGTGTCCGTCTCTGAAGGCTGGCAGTGGCAGAACCCGTGCATCTGCTCAGCATCTGGACACAGCTGTCTTTTGTTTTGAGGTCATGGGGCAGACCATGTGGAAAGGTGTATCCCAGTGCCTGGAAGGTGTTAGCCATGTACGCAGATGTTTAGAGGTTAGGGTTTCCTACGTCAACACTGAGCAATGGATCGCAAGTACCAGACGTGCACATTTCCTTAATAGATGTGTGTGCACACGTGTGTGGGTGTGTGTATGATGGTAGGGTACTCTACAGCGCAAGTCCTAGAGCAAGACTGCTCCCTGTCTGGCTCGAGGGCAACAGAGAGTGCAGTCCTGTACAGAGAAAGAGATTATTGAATGTGCTTCCTCACCAACTCATAACACTGCCTCACAGAATCTGAAACTTCCCCCTGCATGTTTCCCTACTGAAGCTACACCATAGCTCAGCTCTTTCTCCATCTTTCTGTGGTATATTTGGAGGCATAGTGTGGCCATCATCTTTAAAATTTTGTACCTATGTCCAAGGCTGGTTTAGCTGAGCACATTGGTACTGCCATATAGCATGGGAGAATACTGAAATTCCTCCACAGCATTTGCTAAGCAATGGTTTTCCTGAACTCTGTGTGTGCCTCTCACCTTCATGCCCCCCTCCTCCCTTCCCTGGAACTCTCTTCCCGAGATCTCTACCTAGACTCTCCAAGACCCTGCCTTAGTGCCTGAGCCACATGTGTGGCTCAGCATTTTTAATATCACCCTTGTCAGCATCACATAGCAGGGGAAGTACAGGTGAAAAGGACAATGGGTTAGCACCATTTGCACTCACATCACAAAATACCTTAGAGGGCATTGTCGGTGGGATATTGGTAGGATATTTTGGATGGCACCAATTTATCTGAATAATAGGAGGGAGAAGAAGAGAGGCGCTTTCATT
This sequence comes from Oryx dammah, assembly GCF_014754425.2. NCBI lineage: Eukaryota > Metazoa > Chordata > Mammalia > Artiodactyla > Bovidae > Oryx > Oryx dammah. Next base: position 63,690 of record NW_024080603.1, on the reverse strand, counting down.
GTGAGGTTGGCTGTAGAAATCTGATTCAGGGTCACTCAGGAGAGCTATTTTCATGCTGACAGATGTTCAGTAGCTTTTGTCAAGTGAGTTGGCAGCCTTTTCTCAGCTCCAAGTGGCCAGATGTCCAAATCACTAAAATCACTATTCTAAGCTGATGTGTGATTTGATTAAGGTCCTTCTTGGGCTTTTTTGACTCAGAGTTCAGAAATGAATTGGGGCAGAAATGGAGACAGACTGGTAAGGGGGAACTGTAGAATGTTCTGACTCTAAGACAAAGCTGAATGCTTAGACGTGCCCGGCACTAACCCATTTCATAGATTAACCTAGGATTAAATCTGAATGAAATGTTATCTTAGCACTTTTCAGAAAGCCTACAAGAAAAAATTGTTTATTAAAAGCAATTGTGTTATTTCAATGCTGAATATTTTTGTACTGAATGCTCAGCAAAGGCTAGTGAGAATGAAAGAAAGGAGGAAGAAGCTAACATAACATAACACAGGATATTTTCCAAGTTGGAGTCATTCATTTTGATTTCTGAACCCAAGTTAGCCCAGCACCTTCCAGGCCTAGTTTTGAGTGTGGCCTAGGGTTTCCTCCAGAGCTTGGCCCAGCACCAAGAGGATGCCTAGTATAAAATGGACTTAAGCTTCATATATATTTTTACACTTCCATGTTCAGAGACAAACCCAGGATGCTTTGTGCATCCTTAAGTTATACAGTTTGGAAATCTCTCTTTAAGAAAAAGAATAAAGGGACTTCCCTGGTGGTTCAGTGGGGTGTGGGTTCTGCTTCCACTTTAGGGGGTGTGGGTTCTGCCTCTCCTTCAGAGGGTGTGGGTTCTGCTTCCACTTCAGAGGGTGTGGGTTCAATCCCTGGGTGAGGAACTTAAGATTCCACATGCCACACAGTGAGGGAGGGAGGGCAGGAGGAACAGAGGGGAGGGAGGTATGGAGGGAGGGAGGAAAGAAAAAGAATATAAAATCATAAATTCAAAAAAATTAGGGACCCAACCAAGGCTTTACAAAGGGCCCCTGAAAGTGAAGGACTCTGAAATATAAGCTCCAGGAGCATCATGGTGGACCCTCCTCTGTCTAGATAGCTCTCCCTGTATAGTAGGAAACAACAGTTGTGACCTTCCGTTTTACTCCTTGTAAGTTCTTTGTTGTGCTATTGTGTCTACCTTAAAGGAAAATGCAAGTTGGGCAAAATCTACCAGGTTTCTATAGGAAAAGAAAATGGACTTTCTGTCATTTAAAAGAGATCTGATTAAGGGGCCACTTCCATATCTTGTCTTGATGAAATGTGAATTGTGTGGCCATACAAAAAAAGATAGAATTTGTGCTAGTTTCTTCAAGCCTAAAAATGAGGATAGCTGGTACTCATATCTGGACAATTCTATCAGATCAACTCTGTAGTGTCAATCCCTGAACACACTGTAAATCAGAATGATGACAGAGGGTAACCAGACTTCTTGTGGTGATCATTTCACAGTGTACACAAATGTTCAATCGCTATGCCGCACACCTGAAACTAATGGAATGCTGCATGTCAATTATAGCTCAATGATAAAAAATGAATAAAATGAGCAAAAGACCTCAATAGGCATTACACACACTACAAAATATAGTCAATACACATCCAAGAAGACGCTTAATCTCATTATTAATTCAGGTCAGTTAAGTCACTCAGTCGTGTCCGACTCTTTGCGACACCATACTCTGCAGCATGCCAGGCTTCCCTGTCCATCACCAATTCCCGGAGTTTGCTCAAATTCATGTCCATCGAGTAGTGATGCCATCCAACCATCGCATCCTCTGTTGATCCCTTCTCCTCCTGCCCTCATTCTTTCCCAGCACCAGGGTCTTTTCAAATGAGTCAGTTCTTTGCATCAGGTGGCCAAAGTATTGGAGTTTCAGGTTCAGCATCAGTCCTTGCAATGAATATTCAGGACTGACTTCCTTTAGGATTAACTGGTTTGATCTCCTTGCAGTCCAAGGGACTCTCAAGAGTCTCCTCCAAAACCACAGTCCAAAAGTATCAATTCTTAGGCTCTCAGCTTTCTTTATAGTCCAGCTCTCACAGCCATACATGACTACTGGAAAAACCATAGCTTTGACTAGAGGGACCTTTGTTGGCAAAGTAATGTCTCTGCTTTTTAATATGCTTTCTAGGTTGTCATAGCTTTTCTTCCAAGGAGCAAGTGTCTTTGAATTTCATGGCTGCAATCACCATCTGCAGTGATTTTGGAGCCCAAGAAAGTAGTCTGTCACTGTTTCCATTGTTTCCCCATCTATTTGCCATGAAGTGATGGGACCAGATGCCATGATCTTAGTTTTCGGAATATTGAGCTTTAAGCCAGCTTTTTCACTCTCCTCTTTCATTTTCATCAAGAAGCTCTTTATTTCCTCTTCACTTTCGGCCATAAGGGTGGTGTCATCTGCATATCTGAGGTTATTGATATTTCTACCAGCAATCTTGATTGCAGCTTGTGCTTCATCCAGCCCAACATTTCAAATGATGTACTCTGCATATAAGTTAAATAAGCAGGGTGACAATATACAGCCTTGACGTACTCGTTTCCCAATTTGGAACCAGTCCATTGTTCTATGTCCCGTTCTAACTGTTGCTTCTTGACCTGCATACAGATTTCTCAGGAGGCAGGTAAGGTGATATGAACTCTTTAAGAATTTTTCACAGTTTATTGTGATCCACACAGTCAAAGGCTATGGCGCAGTCAATAAAGCAGATGTTTTTCTGGAACTCTCTTGCTTTTTTGATGATCCAGTGGATGTTGGCAACTTGATTTTTGGTTCCTCTGCCTTTTCTAAATCCAGCTTGAACATCTCGAAGTTCTCAGTTCATGTACTGTTGAAGCCTAGTTTGGAGAATTTTGAGCATTACTTTGCTAGCATGTGAAATGAGTGCAACTGTGCATTAGTTGAACATTCTTTGGCATTGCCTTTCTTTGGGATTGAAATGAAAACTGACCTTTTCCAGTCCTGTGGCCACTGCTGAGTTTCCCAAATTTGCTGGCATATTGAGTGCAGCACTTTAGCAGTATCATCTTTGAGGATTTGAAATAGTTCAATTGGAATTCCATCACCTCCACTAGCTTTGTTTGTAGTGATGCTTCCTAAGGCCCACTGGACTACACAATCCAGGATGTCTGGCTCTAGGTGAGTGATCATACCATTGTGGTTATCTGGGTCATGAAGATCTTTTTTGTATAGTTCTGTGTATTCTTGCCACCTTGTCTTAATATTTTCTGCTTCTGTTAGGTCTATACCATTTCTGTCCTTTATTGTGCCCATCTTTGCATGAAATGTTCCTTTGGTATCTCTAATTTTCTTGAAGAGATCTCTAGTTTTCCCCATTCTATTGGTTTCTTCTATTTCTTTGCACTGATCACTGAGGAAGGCTTCTTTGGAAGTCTGCATTCAGATGGGTATATCTTTCCTTTTTCCCTTTCCTTTTGCTTCTCTTCTTTTCTCAGCTATTTTGTAAGGCCTCCTCAGACAACCATTTTGCCTTTTTGCATTTCTTCTTCTTGGGGATGGTCTTGATCCCTGCTTCCTGTACAAAATGATGAACCTCTGTCCACAGTTCTTCAGGCACTCTGTCTCTCAGATCTAATCCCTTGAATCTGTTTGTCACTTCCCCTGTATAATCATAAGGGATTTGATTTAGGTCATACCTGAATGGTCTAGTGGTTTTCCCTACTTCCTTCAATTTGAGTCTGAATTTTGCAACAGAAATCAAGACTACAAGGAGATATCATTTTTCAATCATTTAATCTGAAAAATGCAATAATCTGACAGAACCAATAGTTGAAAGGATAAGGAAGATTTCTTATATATTACTAGTGGGAGTATATAAAAGCACAAGCACTTTAAAAAATAATGTAAAATTATTTTGTAAACATGAACATTTGTATAGTGCATCTGGATCACTTCTATAACCCAAAAGAAACTCTTATACAGATATATCAGAAGATGTGTATAAGGAAGTTCATTTTTGTTGTTTAATTGCTAAGTCATGTCCGACTCTTTGAGACCCTAGGACTTGTAGACCACCAGGCTCCTCTGTCTATAGGATTTCCTAGGCAAGCATACTGGAGTGGGCTGCTATTTCCTTCTCCAGGGGATCTTCCTGACCCAGGGACTGAACCCTGGTCTCCTGCGTTGCAGGCCGACTCTTTACCATCTGAGCTACTAGGGAATTCTGAAGTTCATTGCAGCACTACTTATAAAAGCAGAAAAAGAGATTAAAATACTCATGAACATGAGAATAAATAACTAGTGGAAAGGTAAACAGCAGTAATAATGAATGAACTGTAACTACTGACAACAATGGATGGATTTCAGTAATGCAACGTTACATTAAAAAAAGAAAAACAGGTCCCCGTAGTCACCAAGTTACCTACAGTTCATAATACTTGTTTTATGAAGCCATATATATACACACACACATACATATATATAATAAAACATTTATCCCGCTGCATATATGTAAGATAAACATGCATTTTAGGACAGTGATTATCTTCTGCAGTTAAGGTGCTAAGATGGTGGAGGAGCACAGATGCAGATTTAAGTTACTGTCAGTGGTCTAGTTTCAGAATCAACTGGTTATTTCATAGGTGTTTACTGCATCATAAGAATAAATGAATTAATAAAAGATAGGTGCACATGTGAACTATGAAGCCTATATGTCATAAACCAGTAGAACAGAATAGTTCTGTCTGCTTGGGGTTCCATTTAAATGTAAACAAATCAAAGATAGGGGGAGGCCTGAGGAAAGACCAGATGCAATGACGAGTGGGAGAAAGCTGAGTGTTAGGTGTCTGATTATATTGTGAGACATAATTTGGCTTAGACTGCAGACTTCTGATCACCCCAGCCAGAGTCGATGGTAAGCAAGTCTGATACTCTCGCAAAGCAACAGAAACCTCAGTTCTACTCACATCAGAAGCAAGGCGGCTGTGACAGTGCTATCTGCAGGAGCTGCTCTTTTCCAGCTCTCACCAGCCCCCAACACGGGGCTGCAGCTTCCCCTGGAAACCAGAGGGTAAAGGATCCACTGAGGCAGTCTGTACAGGTCAGTCCGCCAGGGCACACAGCAGGATGGACAAGGATAGTAGATCTGGAGAAACAAGCAGAAGATACACAACACGGAAAGAGAAACAGAAGTGCTGAGGGAAGCTTCTTAGCAAGCTTCTGAAAGGGAGGCAGACTTTTTAGCCATCTTTTCTCTTCTTCCTTCCTAGAACGCAGATACAATGCCTAGAAGAACAGGTATCGTATTTTGACCTTGGAAGATAAAAAGCACATTTGAAGAGTGGTGAATCAGGAAGACAGAGAAAGCCTGGTTCCAAAGCAGTCCTGAATAATCTAGCCCCAAAAGTCATTGTCACATAATAAAAAAATCAAACAAACCAACCTTTTAATGTCAGGCTTCTGTTACATGCAGCCAAATGCAATCCTGATCAATTCAGATACCTTGCCGAAGTCTCTGATCAGATAGGCTGAATTATTAAGAAACTTTCTATGTAGTGACTTCCAGTGTAGTGGATAACAAACATTATTTTGGAATAATTTGAGTTAATATTTGAGGCTTCATAAAAAAGAGATTCATTCATCTTCATTTTTAAAATTTAAAATGAACATAATTAATTAATTGACAGTAGAAATAAGCTGAAAGCCAATAACTTTCTTGTATCTGCAAATTAACTGACAGACAACCCAAAGTTTTTATTCTTTCTTCTGGCTCATTTAAGATGGCTTATTTTGGGAGTAAATAAGGTGAGGTGTCAAATTTGTAACATATGCTTAGCAACTTGAAAAAAACTGATCTCTAATGCACCAACCTGTATAAAGACTTTTTGCCTGGAAAAATAATTATGAAAATATGGCAAGAAATGAGTACTATCACAATCACTCTTATGATTAAATCAATTCTCTCTCAAAGATAAAATGAAATGAAACAGCTCTCACTGCTGAATAAACAGGACAGTACATAACATTAAATATAAATCTGTTTATCCATCTCTTAGTATGTTTTCTATGATATATTACATATTACTGAAAAGTCATACAACTTCTCAAGAGTACTAAAATGTTTGAATATCAGTGAATGTTTTAACTACACTAGAGAAGTTTGCCAGCTAAAGGAATTCAATTAGTGAATTTTATGGTAAAGAAAACAATTACATTCTAATCTGTTTTGTAAAATCTACCTCTTATAAGTTGGGGCAAAGCTGTATATAGATAAACCTGTGATTTGTGACTAATGTGACTTCTTAGTCAGAAGCTTGTGAAGGATTTTATACCTCTTTGTAGACCAACTAGGTCCTGCAGTTTGATAGTCACCAGGGCCCTCTTTAACTGCATCTTCCAAACCTGAAACTGTTGGGGGTTGATGCTCAGAAAAATGAAGTATCAGTGGGGTTGGTGACAAAACTGATAGTGATGGGTCATGGGCAGAATCTGTGTATTTCAGGGGCATTTAAAGGAGATGCAAGACAGTTGGAATGACAGCACACACCAACTTCCCTTGGGCTCAGAAAGTGATAAAAATAGAATGACTCAACACACTGTGGTTTAATAACATGAAACTTTCCCCTGGAATTCTTATTGCATTATTTTGTGCAGCCCTTGTTATAAGATCAGATCTACTTTAATAAAACACCTCGAGGGGCTACCAATGAACAATGTCGTTTTGGTTCCTGTCTCCATGAAAACAAAGATGGAGAAGGATTATGACCTTTGGTTGCCAACTTTTCCTTAGAGATATTGTTTGGGTTAATCTTATATAATAGAGACTGGGTAACTGTTATTCTCTCCTAGGCACCCAGTTAAACTATATTTCCCAGTCTCCCTTGGAATAGGTGTAGCCATCTAATAAATTCCGCCAATAGAATATGAGCAGAAACGATGTACACTGCCTTTAGGCCAGGCATACAGCAATCCTCCCTTCTTTTTTCCTTATTTCAGCTAAACACAGGATCCTCTTAAGGCTTTAGAGAATCCAGTCACTATTCTGCAAGGAGTTCTGGGTTCTTTCTGGGTTCCTGAAAGACTGTGTGGAGCAGGGTCTTCTTGCCAACCCTTACTGGATTGATGAGAATAGGGAAAACAGGAACAGCAACACTCATTTATGTGACAGGGCACGAAGATCTTAGGACTATTTGTTATAGCAATTAAACCATCCTGGCTAATACATCTTAAGATCTGTATATGAAAAGAATACTATTTAATAATAATCTCAACTCATACATACAAATAAAAATGAGTGCATACGCAACTTACTGATCTTCCAGTAAAAGCCTAGAAAATACCTATTTCCTAATAACTTTAACAGATTTTGGCATATAGTTCTACAGTCTTGCTAGGTATCAGACTTCATGGGGGGTGGGGAGGCAAATGTCACAAAACTGAGGGTTTTCATTTCTATTTTCTTCACCTGGAAAACATTTTAAAAAACTATTTAGTTCTTAGGAAATTATTCATTTTTAGTGGTATTCAAATGACAATATTAATATCTCAGAATATAAGACCCCCTCATCTCTATTTAAAAAGGAAGAAAAATAATTGTATATGTAGTTTTTAATAGTTTCCACAATTTAAAAAATCCAACTTTATCTTTTGGGACAAGAAGAATATATGCTTGTGTTATTGGCATATACTCACAAGAAATACTTTTGTGGTTGTTAGACACTAATTAACTGCACTCATGCAATCTTGCCATGGGAATCCTACTTTTGCTATGTGCTCAATATATCTAAACTCTAGCTTGCACAAACAGTTCTTGGAAATGGCTTCCTCTCCCAAAGTCTTTACTCACCCCAATCCTGTATGATGCTATTGACCAAGTTAAGATGCGACATAAGCATAGTGAGCCTCCAGTTATTTTTTCTCTTAGGTGCTTTCAATCGACTATTCAGAGATTAGTTTCCCTACACAAAGTCATTGAACTCAGTCATCTCAAAACAGCTGAAACAAAGCGGTATAGATCAGCTCCAGGTTCAATCGTCACACTGTAGGGAGCACAATTCATTTGTTAATTAAATGCATACTATCTACACCACTGCCTCCTGCCAGCTCCAAATTTCTGTTTATAGGAACTGCTTGGTTTGCCTAAGGAGTGGAAATAAAATAGACACCTCCCTCTGCTCCTGCTAAATAGTCTTCCATGGAAGCTTTTCTCCCACTCCTAGGAGCGGATCAGCCTAGTAGCATCATAATGAATGTCAGCTCCCCTACTTGCTTTTCCCCTATGTCCCCCAAATTAACAATACAATTTGATAGTAACACAATAACTGATCATTTATATCAAAAGAGCCTCTTGATGAAAGAGAAAGAGAAGAGTGAAAAGGTTGGCTTAAAGCTCAACATTCAGAAAATTAAGATCATGGCATCCGGTCCTATCACTTCATGGCAAATAGATGGGGAAACAGTGGAAACAGTGTCAGACTTTATTTTGGGGGGCTCCAAAATCACTGCAGATGGTGATTGCAGCCATGAAATTAAAAGACGCTTACTCCTTGGAAGGAAAGCTATGACCAACCTAGAAAGCATATTAAGAAGCAGAGACATTACTTTGTCAACAAAGGTCCATATAGTCAAAGCTATGGTTTTTCCAGTAGTCATGTTTGGATGTGAAAGTTGGACTATAAAGAAAGCTGAGTGCCGAAGAATTGATGCTTTTGAACTGTGGTGTTGGAGGAGACTCTTGAGAGTCCCTAGGACTGCAAGGAGATCCAACCAGTCCATCCTAAAGGAGATCAGTCCTGGGTGTTCATTGGAAGGACTGATGTTGAAGCTGAGACTCCAATAATTTGGCCACCTGATGTGAAGAGCTGACTCATTTGAAAAGACCTTGATGTTGGCAAAGATTGAGGGCAGGAGGAGAAGGGGACGACAGAGGATGAGATGGTTGGATGGCATCACTGGCTCGATGGACATGAGTCTGGGTGAACTCCGGGAGTTGGTGATGGACAGGGATGGCTGACGTGCTACGGTTCATGGGGTCGCAAAGAGTCAGACACAACTGAGTGACTGAACTGAACTGAACTATACCGATAATCTGATAGCTACACAATTTGGGGAAACAACCAACTGCCATATTACGGTTTTACACAGGAGCCCCAGGGATCAGCCTGATTTGGACCCAAACTTGTAGACAGATTTTTGTCCTGGATATGACTTGAGTCTGCTCAATACTGAGCTCCCTGTAGGCAGGGACTGTAACTATTTAGCTTTCTGCTATATATGCAACACCTCATGCAGGGTCTACACTACAGAACTTTCTCAAAAAATACCTTATGGAAAAAAAGAAGTACCAAGAGATAAGGCTGGAGAATCTCATACACTGAAAGTTTAGTTGGAAAACGAGGAATGGGTTAGATCATAATCATACTGTGTATCAATGCCATACTAAGGACCTTGGTCTTCATTCTGGAGGAACCGATAATTGCTTTTTATTGATGTATAGTTGATTTACAATACTGTGATAGTTTCAGATGTAAAGCAAAGTGATTTAGTTTATATATATATGTCTACATATATATCTATGTCTATCTATCTATGTATATCTTTTTTTTTCAGATTCTTTTCCATTATGGATTATTATAAGAGGAACCACTAATTTTAAGGAGGAGAGGTACTCAGATACATTTTCATTTTTAGAAAACTCGCTCTGGCAGCACATGCCGGTTACACCGGACTCCAAGCTACGTGAAGGGAGGGGCCTCTGCCTGTCTTGTTCATCACGAGTATTCCCTAGTACAGAACACAGTGCCCCGAACATGTAATCTACTCAAGAGTTAGCTGGTGAACAAATGACTAAAAAGTCCATGAAGCTTGTCTCTGAATCTTCCAGGAGAATAAGAAGGTTTTAGGGCCTCGTGAGGAATTTTGACCTCCTCTAGGTTACCCCTGTGATGTGATTTCTGAGCTAGTAGCTGGGGTGTGACCCTTCTGAACTTCTAAGAAATTCACCAGAGCAGAGTGAGACGTCACTCTCATCTGGAGACATCTTTTTGGACCCAACTAGACACATCTCTTGGGCCTAAAGTGGAACTGATTCATTCTCCAAGACACAGAGTGGGATGAGCCATCCTCCTTGAGAACATTTTCTCAAGGGACATTTGCAGGATGCTTGAAGGTTCTTGTCAGCCCATTCCTAAAATAACAGCATTCCAAAGAGTACAAACCATAGGACCAGCAGTTAATGTTATGGTTGATGAACATGTTTCAATCTTGAGTTCCCAGATAATGTGTTTCTATGGGTCAACTGGGCAGCCTCTGGAGTGCTGACCTTTGAAATGTGGGCATCGCAACCTGACATTTGAGGCTGTTCAGTGTCTGCTGTCCACACAGTTCAATGAGTCTTGCTTTTCATAAAGCCTCCTTCCCTCCTAACCCTGACTATTCCCAAACATGAATGAGAAAATTAAACATTTACTTTGATGAGAAAATAGTGCTCTCTCATTGACACTTCTTCACACCCTCACTGATGTTATTTAGTTATAGTTTTTAGTAGCTGCTTTTACATTTTTAATTATTTTGCAGAGTTAAAATACGTAATAATGGATAACTGTGCAATACATTAAATACTTATGGGTTCGTTGTGCCTTCTGTTATAATATAAAATCCATCTATTCTGGTTGATGGGTTTTAACCTCACACAGAATACTTTAAACTCCATTTGGACTTGTGCCTACAATCACCTTAGCAAAGTCTCTTAAGTAACTGCGCACAGCCTAATTAGTATGCATTATCAATTAACAAACTTAATAGCCGGCAGATTGATTAGATCCTCTGTTGCAGGGGCAGAGCTGAAGCGAAACAGAATGAAAAATCATTGCACGCATACACTGCAGCTTTGTTATTTTCTCAGATCCCCTCCTCCTCCTTCACATTCCTTTAATTAATGTATGCATATGGTTCTGCATATCTGGTAAACCCAAGCTTTTCCTGACTCGTTCATAAAGCTCATTCTTAAACAGAGGGAGTCCCAACTTCCCTTTCCTTTGGGGGGTTCTGCATATATCATTTTCACCCCTCTTCTTGCCCTTTTGCATAGCACTGAATTTTAAAGGGCTGCTTCTCCCAGCCCGATTATCTTCAGGGTGGTGGAAATGGGAGAGGAATACAAAGATGAGTGGGAAGCATGTGCTTTTTAACACAGAGGACCGCCCGGGAGTCACATTGGTGCGGCTTTGACAACCGTAAAGCGCTTCTGGCAATTATTTCCAAAAAGAATAGTACAAATGGACTGTCCTGTTACATCTTGTCTATTTTTGATGGACTGGAAACAATATGAATAAATGAAGGAAAATCCACAATCCCTGAAAGCGGGGATCAAGTGAAAAGGAGTCACCAACTGCACTGTTCGTAAAACACTGGCATTATAAGAATTTTACACCTTCCATAAACATTCAACACAAAATTCCAAAAAGACTTCTGAAGACATTTCCAACACCATAAATTGTCACCTTGTAGTGCTGGTTTGGGTTTTATTTTTCTATTTTAAACAAAGTAATGGTTCATGCTATATTTTATTTATTAGCTGTTCTCGGGTATAGTACCTTTCTGCTTCTATGTGGGAAGAGTTATAATTAGGATGTGGAGGAGGCATAGAGAAGTGTTTTTACTTTCGAAGACAACCTGGCGCTTGTGGTTTATTGACTATCTCTCTAAAACCACTGCTGTTGCTCAGTCGCTCATCGTGTCTGACTCTTTGCGACCCCGTGAACTGCAGCACACCAGGCTTCCCTGTCCTTCACTGTCTCCTGGAGTTTGCTCAAACTCATGTCCATTGAGTCGGTGATGCCATCCAACCAAGAACTAAAATCCCACAGCCTCCAGAACAAAAAACACAATTCAAAACCGTATCAGTTTTCCCAGGTCTAGAAAACTTTTTCTTCCTGTCCCTTTAGAGGCAGACTGTCCTGCCTGCCTCTCTGACTTCACCTCACACCGTTTTCCTCTTAATCTGTAATGTTTCAGCCACACCAGCCTTCTCACTTCCTGAGCACACAAAGCTCCTTCCTCTCACTGGCTTCCCTCCCTCTGAGATGCCCCTCCCTATTCTTCTTATGGTTTACCTTTTCTTATTATGAAGGTCTCAGTTCAAATATCACCTCCCAAGAGCAGCCTTGCCCAATCCCCCAATCTAAAGTAATGTCCACTCACCTCATCTGACCACCAGGATTTTTTTCATCACTATTGTATTAATAGAAACACCTGGAGTAACAGGCAAATTTGGCCTTGGAATGTGGAATGAAGCAGGGCAAAGGCTAATAGAGTTTTGCCAAGAAAATGCACTGGTCATAGCAAGCACCCTCTTCCAACAACACAAGAGAAGACTCTACACATGGACATCACCAGATGGTCAACACCAAAATCAGATTGATTATATTCTTTGCAGCCAAAGATGGAGAAGCTCTATACAGTCAACAAAAACAAGACCAAGAGCTGACTGTGGCTCAGATCATGAATTCCTTATTACCAAATTCAGACTTAAATTGAAGAAAGTAGGGAAAACCGCTAGACCATTCAGGTATGACCTCAATCAAATCCCTTCTGATTATACAGAGGAAGTGAGAAATAGATTTAAGGGCCTAGATCTGATAGATAGAGTGCCTGATGAGCTATGGAATGAGGTTCGTGACATTGTACAGGAGACAGGGATCAAGACCATCCCCATGGAAAAGAAATGCAAAAAAGCAAAATGGCTGTCTGGGGAATCCTTACAAATAGCTGTGAAAAGAGAAGAGAAAAGCAAAGGAGAAAAAGAAAGATATAAGCATCTGAATGCAGAGTTCCAAAGAATAGCAAGAAGAGATAAGAAAGCCTTCTTCAGCGATCAATGTAAAGAAATAGAGGAAAAGAACAGAATGGGAAAGACTAAAGATCTCTTCAAGAAAATTAGCAATACCAAGGGAGCATCTCATGCAAAGATGGGATTGATAAAGGACAGAAATGGTATGGACCTAACAGAAGCAGAAGATATTAAGAAGAGGTGGCAAGAATACACAGAAGAACTGTAAAAAAAGATCTTCATGACCCAGATAATCACAATGGTGTGATCACTCATTTAGAGCCAGACATCCTGAAATGTGAAGTCAAGTGGGCCTTAGAAAGCATCACTGCGAACAAAGCTAGTGGAGGTGATGAAATTCCAGTGGAGCTGTTTCAAATCCTGAAAGATGATGCTGTGAAAGTGCTGCACTCAATATGCCAGCAAATTTGGGAAACTCAGCAGTGGCCACAGGACTGGAAAAGGTCAGTTTTTATTCCAATCCCAAAGAAAGGCAATGCCAAAGAATGCTCAAACTACTGCACAATTGCACACATCTCACACAGTAGTAAAGTAATGCTCAAAATTCTCCAAGCCAGGCTTCAGCAATACATGAACCATGAACTTCCAGATGTTCAAGCTGGTTTTAGAAAAGGCAGAGGAACCAGAGATCAAATTACCAATATCTGCTGGATCATGGAAAAAGCAAGAGAGTTCCAGAAAAACATCTCTTTCTGCTTTATTGACTATGTCAAAGCCTTTGACTATGTGGATCACAAGAAACTGTGGAAAATTCTGAGAGAGATGGGAATACCAGACCACCTGACCTGCCTCTTGAGAAACCTATATGCAGGTCAGGAAGCAACAGTTAGAACTGGACATGGAACAACAGACTGGTTCCAAATAGGAAAAGGAGTACGTCAAGGCTGTATATTGTCACCCTGCTTATTTAACTTATATGCTGAGTACGTCATGAGAAACACTGGGCTGGAAGAAACACAAGCTGGAATCAAGATTGCCGGGAAAAATATCAATAACCTCAGATATGCGGATGACACCACCCTTATGGCAGAAAGCAAAGAGAAACTAAAAAGCCTCTTGATGCAAGTGAAAGAGGAGAGTGAAAATGTTGGCTTAAAGCTCAACATTCAGAAAACAAAGATCATGGCATCCAGTGCCATCACTTCATGGCAAATAGATGGGGAAACAGTGGAAACAGTGTCAGACTTTATGTTTTTGGGCTCCAAATCACTGCAGATGGTGACTGCAGCCATGAAATTAAAAGACGCATACTCTTTGGAAGAAAAGTTATGACCAACCTAGATAGCATATTAAAAAGCAGAGACATTACTTTGCCAACAAAGGTCCATCTAGTCAAGGCTATGGTTTTTCCAGTAGTCATGTATGGATGTGAGAGTTGGACTGTGAAGGCAGCTGAGCACCGAAGAATTGATGCTTTTGAACTGTGGTGTTGGAGAAGACTCTTGAGAGTCCCTTGGACTGCAAGGAGATGCAACCAGTCCATTCTGAAGGAGATCAACCCTGGGATTTCTTTGGAAGGAATGATGCTAAAGCTGAAACTCCAGTACTTTGTTCACCTCATGTGAAGAGTTGACTCATTGGAAAAGACTTTGATGCTGGGAGGGATTGGGGGCAGGAGGAGAAGGGGACAACAGAGGATGAGATGGCTAGATGACATCACTGATTCGATGGATGTGAATCTGAGTGACCTCCAGGAGTTGGTGATGGACAGGGAGGCCTGGAGTGCTGAGATTCATGGGGTCGCAAAGAGTCGGACACGACTGAGCGACTGAACTGACCGTATTAATACCATAGCTCTTCCACTGTCTTACATGATCTTACTTATCTACTTCTTTTAACTAATACATTCGTCCATTCTAGGAGCACAAGCTTCTTGTTGGGAAGGACCTCAATTGTTTACTCCTGGTTATTTGGCTTCACCACTGAGCACAGTACCAGTACATTTTGGGAGCTTAATAAATGTTTCTTGAATAAAATGTGATTGAATAAATAGTAGAAAATTAATAAGGAGTGAGGATTAATGTATATGTGTATGAGAAGAGAAAAGAGGGTCAACACTGAACCCAGAGTAACACCAACAATTATTAAACAAACAAGCCCATGGGCAAAAGACACATTTCCAAAGGAGGTACAAGAATAACCTATGAACACATGTGAAGATGTTCATCTTTAACCATTCAGTTCAGTTCAGTCACTCAGTCGTGTCCGACTCTTTGCAACCCCGTGAATCGCAGCATGCCAGGCCTCCCTGTCCATCACCAACTCCCGAAGTTCACTCAGACTCATGTCCATCGAGTCGGTGATGCCACCCAGCCATCTCATCCTCTGTTGTCCCCTTCTCCTCCTGCCCTCAATCCCTCCCAGCATCAGAGTCTTTTCCAATGAGTCAACTCTTCACATGAGGTGGCCAAAGTACTGGAGTTTCAGCTTTAGCATCATTCCTTCCAAACAACACCTAGGACTGATCTCCTTTAGAATGGACTGGTTGGATCTCCTTGCAGTCCAAGGGACTCTCAAGAGTCTTCTCCAACACCACCGTTCAAAAGCATCAAATTTTTGGTGTTCAGCTGTCTTCACAGTACAACTCTCACATCTATACATGACTACTGGTAAAACCACAGCCTTGACTAGATGGACCTTTGTTGGCAAAGTAATGTCTCTGCTTTTGAATATGCTATCTAGGTTGGTCATAACTTTCCTTCCAAGGAGTAAGCGTCTTTTAATTTCATGGCTGCAATCACCATCTGCAGTGATTTGGAGCCCCCCAAAATAAAAGTCTGACACTGTTTCCACTGTTTCCCCATCTATTTGCCATGAAGTGATGGGACTGGATGCCATGATCTTCATTTTCTGAATGTTGAGCTTTAAGCCAACTTTTTCACTGTCCTCTTTCACTTGCATCAAGAAGCTCTTTAGCTCCTCTTCACTTTCTGCCATAAGGGTGGTGTCATCTGCATATCTGAGGTTATTGATATTTCTCCCAGCAATCTTGATTGTAGCTTGTGTTTCTTCCAGCCCAGCGTTTCTCATGACGTACTCAGCATATAAGTTAAATAAGCAGGGTGACAATATACAGCCTTGACGTACTCCTTTTCCTATTTGGAACCAGTCTGTTGTTCCATGTCCAGTTCTAACTGTTGCTTCCTGACCTGCATATAGGTTTCTCAAGAGGCAGGTCAGGTGGTCTGGTATTCCCATCTCTCTCAGAATTTTCCACAGTTTCTTGTGATCCACATAGTCAAAGGCTTTGACATTGTCAGTAAAGCAGAAAGAGATGTTTTTCTGGAACTCTCTTGCTTTTTCCATGATCCAGCAGATGTTGGCAATTTGATCTCTGGTTCTTCTGCCTTTTCTAAAACCAGCTTGAACATCTGGAAGTTCACGGTTCATGTATTGCTGAAGCCTGGCTTGGAGAATTTTGAGCATTACTTTACTACTGTGTGAGATGTGTGCAATTGTGCGGTAGTTTGAGCATTCTTTGGCATTGCCTTTCTTTGGGATTGGAATTAAACTTTAGCCATTAGGGAAATGCAAATCAAAGCCACAATGAGATACCCATTAGGACAGCTAGAGTAAAAAAGACAAACAAGTATTGGGAGAAATTGAGACTTCCATACCTGGCTGGTGGAAATGTAAAATGATATACCCTCTGCAGAAGAAAAGTCTGATAGTTCCTCAAAATGTTAAATACAGAGGTACATTGTGATCATGCACTTAGTGGTGTTTGACTCTTTGCGATTCCGTGGACTGTAGCCCACCAGGCTCCTCCATCTGTGGAATTCTCCAGGCAAGAATACTGGAGTGGGTAGGCATTCCCTTTCCAGGAGAATCTTCCTGATCCAAGGACAGAACCCAGGTCTCCTGAATTGCAGGCAGATTTATCATCTGAGCCACCAGGGAAGACCTAGAGGTTCCATATGACCTAGTAATTCCAGTCTGAAATATACACCCTCGAGAAATTAAAACATATGTCCACACAAAAATTTGACCATGACTGTTTCTAGCAGCATTATTCATCATAGCAAAAAAGAAGAACTATCCCAAAGTCCATCAGCTGACAAGTGCATAAATAAAATGTGATCTAACCATACCATGGATAAATAATACGACTTGACCATAAAAAGGAATGGCAAGCTGACATATGCTACAACATGAATAAACCTTATGCTAAGTCAAAGAAGCCAGTCACAAAAGACCACATATTATATGATTCCATTTATATGAAACGTCTAGAAGATGCCACTCTACACAGACAGGCAGTGGGCAATGATACTGGAAAGGGCCTCATGAAGCAACATCAACCAGAGCTCAAGCCCTCAGGGCCTTCGGGAGGTGGCACAAATACTGGCTTCAGAATTGCCCCGCGTACCTCCCGCTTTCATGGCAGTGAGCTTTCCAGCACCCACCCCCACCAAGCCCTGACCCTGGCATAGAATGGCCCTCGGAGGCCACAGCATATCCTACCTGCTGGCAGGTCCCAGGAAGCACCACAAGATTCGAGGGCGGGGAGGCACGCGCTGGCGTGGCTGCTCCCAGAGGGTAGGAGGCGCGGAGCTTGCGCCCTGGCACAAGGCTGGGGAGGCTGGGTGCAGATGTGGGAGGGCGGGTAGCGGAGGGAGGCGGGCCACGTGCCCACAGCAGGGTGTGTGGCGCGGTCAGAGGCTCTAGGAGGGCAAAGAGGGCTTCACCCAGCTGGAGCCCGGCCTTCTGGGAGACAAGCTCTCCGAGGCCCAAACTGACCGACTCTGCGCCTAACGACCTCGCCTTCCTCCCGCCATCTTCCCAGGATCCATCTCTGCTCACTTCTGGAGGCCTTCTTGTCTTCCCCGTGTCGATCCTGCTTCAACCTGCGAGCCCCAGAAAGGAATGGGCCCCAGATGGGCGACCCCAATGCCTGACCGCCCCCACCTGAGAACAGAGCCTCTGCCATAACATGGCGTCTAGTACAGCGGATTCAAATGCTTTGTCTTATGCCCAAATTAATAGAGCTCCATTCTCTCAGGTGGGGCTCGTGGGGCTGGGGAGGGTGGAAAGAAGGAGAGGGCTGGAGAACAGGCTGCAGAAATGGAGGGGCAGGAGAGGAAGGGCCTGTCCTCTCCTAAGTTCCGCAGTCCTAAGAACTGTGGTTTCCTGGCTCGAGCACAATCACGCAGTCTCACAGCAGCTCTGAGATTTCCTCAAGGGTGGGGACTGTGTCACATTCATTTTCAACCCCCTCGCTTAGGATTCCCCAACTTTAGGTTCCCAGTAAATGCTTTTCAGCTAAGTGAAACGGATGGGAGGCAGCCTGAGGTGGTTAGTACCCCCAGGCATTCCTCCTGAACCGTGCTCCTTCTGGGCCCCCTTCTGGGAGTGCTTTTCTGATTAAGACCCTTTGCTGGTACAGATGAACCTATTTGTAGGACAGGACGAACGTGTGTGTGCCGGGGGTGAAGTGGGAGATTGGGATTGATGTGTGTGCACTGGTAGTGGGAAGCTGCTCTACCTCACAGGGAGCTCAGCTTGGTGCTCTGTGATGACCAAGAAGGGTAGGATTGGGGGGAGGCTCTAGAGAGAGAAGACAGATGTATACCTATAGCTAATTCACTTTGTGGTACAGCAGGAACTAGCACAATGCCCTAATAATAATGATAAATTATGGATAGCCCTCCAGCTCAATGAATTTGTGCTGTGCTCAGTCGCTCAGTCGTGTCCAACTCTTTGCGACCCCATGGACTGCAGCACACCAGGCTTCTCTGTCCTTCACTATCTTCTGGAGTTTGAGTGTATGGTGACATTTAAGTCTGTACTACATAATTTTAGTGTATTCCACAAATAAGAGACTCTGAGACTTCCTTCAAGAAGACTTCCTTGTTTATCAAGTAACATATAAGGAGAATGGCAGTAAGGCTCGTGGGAGCACAAAAGCTAGTTTCTTCTTCCATCACTTTGTATCTAAAAGGAAGGGGAAGCTAGTTTAACATAGGGGCTTGATGCTTCTCATTGAGGCAGGGACAGTAAGTTCATACTTAGTACTTACTAACCACAAGTCATTGTGCTAAGCACTTTATACTCCATATACACTTTAACACTACAAGAGAAGTACTATTTTCATCCCCATTTTACTGATGAAGAAACAGAAGTTTAGAGAATTAACTTCCACTCATGAAACCATCAAAGGTTTCTAGATCTGCTTCCTACTGTGAGGCCTTTGTCCGTTCTCTTCCTTCAGCCTCATAATTGCAGCTGCCATTTTTGAGCACCCACAAGGTAGAAGCAATGTGAAATTCACATACATCAATTCACTTTAATCTTCAAACTCCGAAGGAGTTTCCTACCATCCTCATTTTGTAAATGAACAAACTGAGGCTCAGCGAAGTGACTTGCCAAGATGACACGGCTGGCAATGGAGGAGGGTTGCAAACTGACCCCAAAGCCTGTCTCTTGATCACTGCTCTGTTGTCTAGGGCTTGAACGGTGTCTTCTCTGTGCCCCACGACACTGTTACTCCCTCCCTCTTGGTACCAGTGTCATTCTATCATGTAAGTTCACTGAAGATAGAGATGGTATACATTCACCAAATACTTAGTGTGTAGGCACTGAGTCTTCCCCAGGGTCTGGCATGTAGCTGGTGCTTCATAAATGCCATCTGAACTGCAGCACAGTTCTTAAGATCAACATGAAACAAACCACCACTCACAGTCAATATTTTAATATACTATATAATTATCCCCCCTTACCTTGCCCCAAGTTTTTGCCTAAGTAACATGGTATTTATTACACTGGTTATCATTGTTTTGGATATGTTAAAGGCTGAACAAATGTAGAATTTCACTAAGACGGGTCAATGGCACAAAACTCTGAATAGTAATGGGGAATTGTGGCAGTATCAGGTCAGAAATCTATAACATTTTGAGGCAGAGAAAAGCCAAGAGGCTATTAACCATGTGTTCTTTCTCTAGAGCTAGCAACATACCCTCTAGATGCTTTAAAATTATAAATAGCCACGCTAACCCTTTTTAATTTTAACACCGCTGATAAGATATAATTGTTCAAAGTGGAAAAGAGAAAAAGATCACTCTTCATTATTTAATGCAAATGAACCAAACTGGAAAAAATTACATGTTTCCTTCTCTGAAAAAACTGTCTCTTGTTTTTATCATACTCAGTCCTTTGTTTTATATAGTTTACACTCGGTCCAGAAAATGCCTATCTAAATTTGCTTTCTTAGCTTAAGTTACTAACCCCTTGTTCTTGTATTTGACACTAACTCAAATAGCCTTGAAACAATTATCCTCTCTATTCCCTTCAGAATTGTCTATACTTTAATGAGTTCCCACTTAATCTCTTCTTTTCCAAAGAAGACCACTCTGAATAGCTAAAATCCTTAAATCCCCGGGTGGCTCTCTTTGCCCTCTGTTGTACCTTCTCCATTTCTATAATATCCTTTTATAATAAGGTGACTGGAACTGTGCATAGTGTTCCAAATGTGGCTTCATCAGTCCTCACAAAGAATCCAGATAATTCCTTGGATTTACATTCAACCTCTGTTCTTAATCATCCCAAAATGGGGGCTCTCAAGGTGTCTTTATTGCCATTAAACTGTGAAATATTGAGTTTCTTTCTATTCCCCTTTTATCCATTCAATTTTCTAATTTCCAAACACACTAAGGGAGTCTGGACCACTCTGGCAACTAAATATATATATGTGTGTGTATATATATATATATATATATATATTTCAACAATCCTGGGGCAAAAAGAAAGTGTCTATGTCCTTAAGTCACATTCATTTTGGAGAGCAGAGGCTAGAGACTCTTTCTTCAGTAGCCAGTGACTGAAAGAGGATCCCTGCTGTAGGAGATTACCATGGGGCTTTCCTCTGCACTGACCTCATCACTTCCGCCTCCCTAGTATCTCCTTCAGAGGAGAGGTGGAGTCTAAAGCAAAAGATGACCCCAGAGGGGAGGAAAAACAGTACATGTTCCTCAAAGATGTATATTCTTCAGTAGAAAATTTGGTGAATACAGGTTTTTTAAAAGATCCCTAAAACCCAAAGAATACAAATGCTTCAGATGGTTTGCATCTAACCTCAAGTATGCACACCTGCACACACACAGGTACACACACACACACACACACACACACACACACACACACACTTACCTTCTATATTCCAGCTATTCAATTTGAAACATGATCTCAGTCCTCTTGGGGCTTCAGTCTTGTGTGGAAAAAGGACATTAATCAAATGAACACTTAAAGAAATATCCTACATAAAATAAGCTTTCAGAGAAGCCTGATCAGCCTGAAGGATCAAGGAAGGCTTCCCCAAAGAAGTAATAGAACTGATACTGGAGTAATGAGTAAGAGGTATTGCGCTGGCTTGGAGTTAGGGGTGGGTTGACCATTCCAGGCAAAATAAACCACATAGAAAGCCCTATGGCTTTCTAGGGAAATGAAACAATATCAACTTTCTGGAGGGCAGAGTGAAGAGAATGGTACATAAGAGCAGAGACAGGCCAAACCCATTCCATGGTAAGGATTTTTTTTTCCCCTATGAGCAATGAAGAACCACTGAAGAATATAAATTAGGGGAATGTTTTTTAAATTTTTTTATTGGAGTACAGTTGATTTACAATGTTATGTTACAATGTTATGTTAGTTTCTGCTGCAAAGTGAATCAGTTATACATTTATTTATATATACATATATTTTTTAAGATTTTTTTCCCGTATAGGTAATTACAGAGTGTTAAGTAGAGTTTCCTGAGCTATACAGTAGGTCTTTATTAGCTATCTACTTTATATATAGTAGTAGTACTATATGTCAATCCAAAGCCCCCAATTTATCTCTCCCCTCCATTCCCCCTGGTAACTGTAAGTTTTCTTCTACATCTGTGACTCTTTTTTTTTTTTTTTGTAAAGAAGTTCATTTGAACCATTTTTTTTAGATTCCACATATAAACACTATCATGTGATATTTGTCTTTGTCTTTCTCTGACTGACTTCACTCAGTGTGACAGTCTCTAGGGCCATCCATGTTGCTGCAAATGACGTTATTTCATTCTTTTTTACAGCTAAGTAATATTCCATCTTCTTTATCCATTCATCTCTTGATGGACATTTAGACTGCTTCCATGTCTTGGCTACTATAAATAGTGCTGAAAGGAACCTTGGGGTGCATGCATCTTTTTGAACTATAGTTTTCCCCAGGTGTATATCAGGAGTGGGATTGCTGGGTCATAGAGTAGCTCTATTTTAGTTTTTCAAGGAGACTCCACACTGTTCTCCATAGTGGTTGTTTACATCCCCACCAGTTTACATCCCCACTGACAATGCAGAAGGGTTACCTTTCCTCTACACCCTCTCTAGCATTTATTGCTTGTCGATTTTTTTTTTTTATGATGGCGGTTCTGACCTATGTGAGGTGGTATCTCAGTGTAGTTTTGATTTGCATTTCTTTAGTGATTTGATAGTGATGTTGATTAGTGATGTTGATAATCTTTTCATGTGCTCGTCTGTCTTTTTTGGAGAAATGTCTATACAGAGTGAAGTAACCAACAAGGGATTAATCTCCAAAATATAGAACAGTTCATGCAGCTCAATAACAGAAAAACACAAACAACCCAATCAAAAAATAGGGGAGTGTTTTGAAAGCATATTTGTGTTTTGAAAAGTTCTTCCAGGCTGGTGTGATCAGAGGGTGTGGCAAGTACCCATGGTGTGCTGTGCCACGCCCCCTTGAGCCGCCTGACTTCAGCAAAGCTACAGTGGACAGTTCCATATACCAATGTCAGTCTCCCACAGTGTTTAGAGTCGCGGACTAAGGGAAGCCCACATTTAAGGAAAGGGAGGTGAGACTCTACCTGTTAATTGGAAGAGTATCAAAAAACTTGACATAGTAACATGCTTTGGGAGTAGACCCTATAAATGAATTCCTAGCTTTGCTTCATTTTCAATGTCAAGACACTCAAATGAGAGAATATAGCCTTTCCTGGAATGCTCCTGTGAGGGTCTGATATTTACTAACCCATCAAGATGCATGACTAACTCTTGTCTCATTGTTGTTCCTGCTCATTATGGGGGAGATTCCTGCTCATTATGGGGGACCTTGATACTAAAGCAGTGAGGAGATAGGGAAGAATTGAGAATCTTAAGTCTGTCCAAGAGTCATGGGTATCAGGGAAAACAGCCAACTCCTTCTTTGTGAAAGAGGCTGCCTTAATCAAGAGAAAGTAGAAGGAAAAATATATTAATGACATATTCAAGTTTTTTAAATTGAACTTAGAAATAGTGAGGTTAATGATTTATTTTTCAATATTTGTATTGACTACTTTGCTCTCACAAATGTCAAGCCATTTATTCTATGGTTAAGGTGTTCATATTTTCCGTGGAAGCACTTCCTTTTAAATGTTAAGAGATATCAACCCTAAAATCAATTCATTTTCTCCTTTTGTTAAAATTAGAATATCATAGCAGGACACAATCTAATTGATGTTAACGGGGATCTGTGCAAAAAAGGAGATCTGAAGTCTTCTATTTGATTTTCCTTTTAAGACTCACAACTGAATAATAGTATCTATTTTGAACTCATCTATGCTCATTGATCTAACTTGTCACAAATCAATCAATAGTTAATCAATATGTTCTCTGAACTAAGCAATGAATTTGGAAACACTCAGTTCAAATCCTAACACCACTATGGTGACCTCACTCCAGCCACTTATCCTTAGTTAAACTGCTTCTCATTTTAATATGTCAATAATGGCACTGCTATTTTTTTCATCACTAAAATAAGTTGATTCATAAAGTATAACCTCCATGCATAGTTATTTTCTCCTGAGACTCTGGACCTGTAATTACAGAAGCAGCTAAGAAGAGGAAAATTAGGGTAATGCAAATTCAACATGTAGATTTACTCTGGATGGGAACACTAAGACTACAAGCACTGAATGAGATTTTGGCTGCTGTCCAGCCAAGTTAGCTGCCTGTTTTAGTAATAAAATGATAATTTTCAGAAAGACAAAACAGAATCCAGGGTGTTTATAATGTATCAACAATGTATACAATATAATCCAAATGTATAAATACATTTTAAAAATGTGACCAAGACTCAAGAGAAAATGAATCAATGAAGATCAACTCAAAGATGACCCACAAATTGAAATTAGTAGACAAGGAGTTTAAAATAGTTGTTAAAACTATGTTCAAGGACATAAAAGAAAATATGCTTTTAATGAATGAACAAATAGGAAATCTCAGCAGAGAGATAGGAACTATTTAAAAGAACAGTCAAATGTGAATCTTAGAAAGGAAAAATAAAATACCTAAAATAAAAATTCACTGGTTGGGCTTAGTAGAAGAATAGAGATGACAAAGAAGAAAGTCAGTGAACATGAAGCTCAATCAACAGAAATTATTCATCCCAAAAAAGAGAGAGAAAAAGCATTGAAAAACATGAACAGATCCCCAAGAATCTGTGGAACAATATCAGAAAGTTTAAAACATGTGAAATTATAGTCCCAAAACTTGAGGAGGAGGATATGGAGCAGAAAAAAGAAATAATGACCCAAATTGCCAAAATCTATCACAAGATATAAATCTATAGATTCAAGAAGTTCAGCAAACCATAATATGAAAAAATACAAAGAATAACTACTTCTTTGTACATCATAAACTTCTGAGAACCAAAGAGAAAGAAAATCTTGAAAGTAGCTACAGAAAAATAGTGCATTACACACAGAGAAACAATGGTAAGAATTAAGGTTGACTTTTTGTCAGAAACAATGAAGACCAAGAGAAATATTTAAAATGCTGAAAGAGAAACACCACTGTTAACCCAGAATTCTATATCCAGCAAAAATATTCTCTAAGAATGAAGACAAAATAAAGATGTTTTCAAAACACTGTGGAAAAATATAGCTTTTAAATTCTAGTTGAACTGACTCACTGTTAATTTAAAATATAAACATATATAGGTAAATCAGCTTAACTTCAATAAATATTTTTCTCTTGATACTCCCAACTGTTCTTTCATTTTATTTTGGCTAACTCACCTCTGTGAGGGATTCCCTGGTGGGTCAGAGGCTAAAGAGTATGCCTGCAATGCAGGAGACCTGACTTCGATCCCTGGGTTGGGAAGATCCCCTGAGAAGAAAATGGCAGCCCACTTCAGTATTATTGCCTGGAAAATCTCATGGACAAAGAAGCCTGGCGGGCTACAGTCCATATCGTTGCAGAGCTGGACAGGACTGAGCGATTTCACTTTCACTTTTCACTTTCAGCTCACCTCTGTACACAAATTTCCTGCTTCTGCCTTCTCTTTTCTCCTGTCAAATAGTATTAAAAACTTATTGACTGAACTGTAATAAAGAGGCATAATTTTGAGCAAATATTCTGTGCCAGGATCTTTCTTCAGCTATTACATTTAATCCTTATCCTTACCGACAGTTAGGGTTGGTATTATCAAGACAAAATTACAGATGAGAAAATAAGCTGAGAGAAACTAATTATCAGTAGTGTGTCCAAGGTCACAAAGCTTGGACCCAAGTAGAGGTTCTTGATGCTTGAATAATATTTCATGGACAAGTATACATAGCTTGAAAATTGACTAAGTCCCTGAAGGATCCTTCTAAGACCTGTTGATACTATTTGAGTAAATCTTGGTGTTTTTTTTAAAGGAAGAATTTCAGGCCAGCACTCTGATGGTCTGTTAATGGCCTGGCAACGGGCTGTCCTCTTCCCTCGCCCACAGTCGCCTTCCTTTAGCGAGAGACAACGCCCCAGCAGCCCCCAAGCACAGCACTGTATCTCCCAGCCTCCTTTGAAGCCAGGCATGGGCTGTGTGACCAAGACTGGGCAAATGGGATAGGAGTGGGTGTGAAAATAACCAGAATTCAACTTTCTGTCAAGTTCTTAAAGAAAAAAAACACTTGCCTTAGATTCTCTAATCTCTGTTTCCTGAGAGCTAGAAGGCAAACAAGAGCCCCCGCCTTGAACTGGGTGACGTGTGAAAGGCAGCGTAAGCAACCTGTCTGCCAGTCTTCAAGGAGGGCACTGGGTAGCTGGATTGGGTGTGGAATACCCTCAAACAATTTAAAGAAAACCAAAAGATGAAGAAATAAAGGCATCTGCTAAAAACCTGAATACATGGCCACCGCTGTGACGTTGGCATTTTACTTAACCTCTCAAAGCTGTTTCCCCTTCTCAAAAATAGGGTGATCATTTTACTTTCCTCATAGGGCTGGTCTCAGGGTGGGATAAGATAATATTTACAAACATGAACACAGGGCCTGGCCCAGAGTTACAGCCGACATGTGTTACACATATTGTGTGTCAGGAGACTGGATGCTAGAAAAGATTCTTTTCCTTCTAGTACTGAATGCCCGCAGACTGCAGAGAACATCTGCTTAAAGAACACTATGTATGGAGACGAAGAATATGCGCTGCGAAGACAGGTGGGGATGATGTCAGAGGCTGCATTTTCATCCGTATTTGAACCTCTTCTTTCTCACCATTCTCAACGCTTCACCCCTTCTAAAAGAATGTAGGGTGTTTTTAGAAACATTTTCTTCTATAGTTCTGAATGATATAAATATCTTTATTTATCTATTTGCAGCCCCATGGACTATAGCCCACCAGGCTCCTCTGTCCATGGGCTTCTCCAGGCAAGAACACTGGAGTGGGTCACCATTTCCCTTCGCCAGGGGTCGAACCAGGGTCTCCTGCATTGCAGGCAGGTTCTTTGTTGTCTGAGCCACCAGGGAAGCCCTTCTATGTATCTATTGCTATCTATGCTCCAGGTAAATTCTTAATAAATGTCTCCTTTTGAAGCAGCTCATTACTCAGATGCTAAATTTCTTTCAATAAAAGAAATTACTATTTACCTGCTGTATTACTAGATACTTCCCTGGTCCTCCCCCCACCGCCAATCTGAGCTTCTCTCCATTCTCTTTCAAAAGGATAGATGATACCCTGAAAACGGGACAGCATGGGATGACTGTTCAACATTCAGTGCGTGTCTCCAGCACCAGCAGAGGAAAGGTTAGAAATATAAGCACGGACCCTTGTTTATTGCAATTTCACACTCATGGCAAATGCCACAGGACTCAGGGCTGGCAGCAGGAATTAGTTCAAACCTGGCAGTAATGTTTTCTTGCCCCCACCCCCACCTCCTCTCTTCTTGGGGTAGCTGCCAGTTAATGCTCATAATATGTTAATTTGCGGAAATAAGGAGTAAAGGAAGGATGAGGAGAGGAGGGTACGGGGAGAGCTAAAAGCAGGGAGGAGAGGGCCGGACTGGCAAAGGTGGAGGAGAAACCAGAGAGAAGAGGATGAGACCACGGGCAAGAAGGGAAGAAGGGGCAGAGGACAGAGCAAGGCAGTTTGGGCAGAAGTGGTGTCAACTTTTAAAGACAAAGGGAAAAGAAACAGTTGCACACATGAGGAACAACAGCCATTTCAATTTCCTCTCTCTAGCAATGATATAAGGATAATGGGGAGAAATACAGAGGCAATCTCAAAACTAATGAACGGGGCAAATCTGAGTCTAGACTCCCTTTTTTTAGCACCTGGAAAATTGGAAAAAGCATGATTTCTATCTGTTCTAAAGCAGTCATCTCCCTGCCTTGCCCCAGTCCTGCTTCTGGTGGTACATTACTCAGTTCAGTCGCTCAGTCGTGTCTGACCCTTTGTGACCCCATGGACTGCAGCACACCAGGCTTCCCTGTCCATCAACAACTCTCAGAGCTTGCTCAAACTCATATCCATGGAGTCGGTGATGCCATCCAACTATCTCATCCTCTGTCATCCCCTTCTCCTCCCGCCTTCAATCTTTCCCAGCATCAGGGTCTTTTCAAATGAGTCAGCTCTTTGCATCAGGTGGCCAAAGTATTGGAGTTTCAGCTTCAGCATCAGTCCTTCCAATGAATATTCAGGACTGATTTCCTTTAGGATGGACTGGTTGAATCTCCTTGCAGTTCAAGGGACTCTCAAGAGTCTTCTCCAACACCACACTTCAAAAGCATCAATTCTTCAGCACTCAGCTTTCTTTATAGTCCAGCTCTCACATCCATGCATGACTACTGGAAAAACCATAGCTTTGACTGGATGGACCTTTGTTGGCAAAGTAATATCTCTGCTTTTTAATATGCTGTCTAGGTTGGTCATAGTTTTTCTTCCAAGGAGCAAGCATCTTTGAATTTCATGGCTGCAGTCACCATCTGCAGTGATTTTGGAACCCCCAAAAATAAAGTCTGTCACTGTTTCCATTGTTTCCCCATCTATTTGCCATGAAGTGATGGGACTGGATGCCATGACCTTAGTTTTCTGAATGCTGAATTTTAAGCCAACTTTTTCACTCTCCTCTTTCACTTTCATCAAGAGGTTCTTTAGTTCTTTAGAGGCCATAAGGGTGGTGTCATCTGCATACCTGAGGTTACTGATATTTCTCCTGGCAATCCTGATTTCAGCTTGTGCTTCATCCAGCCCAGCATTTCTCGTTATGTACTCTGCATATAAGTTAAATAAGCAGGATGACAATATACAGCCTTGATGTACTTCTTTTCCAATTTGGAACCAGTCTGTTGTTCCATGTCCTGTTCTAACTGTTGCTTCCTGACCTGCATACAGATTTCTCAGGAAGTATGTCAGGTGGTCCGGTATCCCCATCTCTTTAAGAATCTTCCACAGTTTGCTGTGATCTACACAGTCAAAAGCTTTGACATAGTCAATAAAGCAAAACCACCATCTTAAAGTCTAGGGATACTAAGAGGAGTTGTTGTTGTTGTTCAGTTGCCCAGCTGTGTCTGACTCTTTGTGACTCCATCCTGCAGTGCACCAGTGCTCCGTGTCCCTCACCATCTCCCAAAATTTGCCCAAGTTCATGTCCATTGCCTCAGTGATGCCATCCAGCCTTTTCATCCTCTGACCCCCTCTTCTCCTTCTGCCCTCTCTTTCCCAGAAGCAGGAACTTTCCCAATGAGTTGGCTGTTCACATCAGATGACCAAAATACTGGAGTTTCAGCTTAAGCATTAGTCCTTCCAAAGAGAATTCAGGGTTGATTTCCTCTAAGATTGGTTTGATCTTGCTGTCCAAGGGACTCTCAGGAGTCTTCTCCAGCACCACAGTTGGAAGGGATCACTTCTTTGATGTTCTGCCTTCTTGACAATCCAGCTCTCACAATCATACATGACTACTGGGAAGACCATTGCCTTGACTATATGGACCTTTGTTGGCAGAGTAATGTCTCTACTTTTCAACACACTGTCTAAGTCTGTCACAGCTTTCCTGCCAAGAAGCAATCTTCTGATTTCATGCCTATAGTCACAATCTACAGTGATATTAGAGCCCAAGAAGAGGAAATCTGTCCCTATTTCCACCTTTTCCGCCTCTATTTGCCATGAAGTGATAGGGCCAGATGTCATAACCTTAGTTTTTTTAATAGTTGGTTTTAAGCCGACTCTTTCATTCTCTTCCTTCACCTTCATCAAGAGACTCTGTAGCTCCTCTTCACTTTCGACCATTAGAGTGGTATCATCCGCATATCTGAGGTTGTTGATGCTTCTCCCACCTCTCCTGATTCTAGCTTGTAACTCATCCAGCTCAGCATTTCTCATGCACTCAGTGTATAGGTTAAACAAACAGGGTGATAGCAGACAGCCCTCTTGTACTCCTTTCTCAATCTTGAACCAATCAGTTGTTCCATACAGGGATCTAACTGTTGCTTCTTGACCCTCATACAGGTTTCTCAGGAGACAGGTAAGATGGTCTGGTATTCCCATCTCTTTAAGTTTGTTATGATCCACACAGTCAAAGGCTTTAGAGTAGTCAATGAAACAGGGTAGATGTTTTTCTGGAATTCCCTTGCTTTCTCTGTGATCCAGTGAATGTTGACAATTTGATCTCTGGTTCCTCTTCCTTATCTAAATCAAGCTTCAACATCTGGAAGTTCTTGGCTTGCATAATGCTGAAGCCTAGCATGCAAGATTTTAAGCATGACCTTACTATCACGGAACATGAGTGCAACTGTCCGATGTCTTGCTGATTCTGTGTATGATGCCAACTCTATTGCTCTTCATCCTGTTTACAGCGCCAGTTGTCTTGCTGTTCACACCGTCTGCACTGTTCTCTGAACCCAGGGAAGGCAAGGCACAAGCTAAGAGGCCAGAGGAATATGAAAGCCATAGCAACTGCAGACACGTTTATTCTCTTCTGGACATAACATAACACAACATAACCGCACTCGACCTCTCTCCTGGATGACGCAGTGGCTGGAGCAGTCCTCACACTCTATCCTATACCATATATAACAGACGTGACGCAGCAGCAATTCCCACCGCTTTATGGGTGCAGCTCACGTATCCACACTGCACACAAAACCCGTGACCAAGTGAGTCCCTCATGACGCCTGTGTACAGTGCTATAAATGATCTCAGCTGTTACATAGTCATTATTTACAAAACCTGGGGCAAGAGAGAGGCCACAGGACGAGAGAGCCAGAGCACACACCATCTTGGCTAATCTGCTCTCTCCCCACATCCAGAGGTTAGCACATTCTTTAGTATGACCCTTCTTTGGAATTGGGATGAGGATTGACCTTTTTTTCTCCTAAGAGGAGACCAGACTCCCCAGGCCTACATTCTAACCTCCCCAAAGGGCTTGGACACACTGGATTGGCCAAGATCTAGGAATGGCTTAAGAAAAGGAGGTGCTAGGAGTCTACGAGGCATATTGCTGGAGCTGTCACGTTATTTATGGGGCCCTGACATCTTTAAGAACAAAGCCTCCAGCCTTCCGGTCTCCCCTATGACCTGAGGTTGCTTCGTCCTGTCTCTCCCCACCCAGGGGGGTGCTCCGCTGCCACAGAAAAGCTGCATCAACTTGCTTCCCAAACTGCCATTCCATGGTGAGAGAAGGATAAAAGGAAAATGCAAAATTGAGACGAAAATGGACTAGAACACTCAGGGATGACAAGAGGCTGTGAAATTTGAATCCCAGTTTCCAGGTATTTCTCCTACTCATTCCTACTCAGCAATTATGAAGCAACTGCCTTTGGAACAAAGCATTTGTCTTTCAACAGATATACCAGGTTCAAGAAGACCTGTGGACTTCTCTGGGGGTCCCGTGGCTAAGCCTCCACCTACCCAGTGCACTCTCATGCAGGGTGGATTCCATCCCTCATTTGGGAACTAGATCCTACAGTCTGCATGCTGCACCTAAAGATCTCGCGTGCCACAACTAAGACTCAGTGTGGCCAAATAAATAAATAGTTTTTTAAAAAGAAGAAGGCCTAGACAAGACAGTTGAATAAGCACAGTCAGTCAGTCAGTTCAGTCACTCAGTCGTGTCCAGCTCTTTGCGACCCGATAGAGTGCAACATGCCAGGCTTCCCTGTCCATTACCAACTCCTGGAGTTTGCTCAAACTCATGTTCATCGAACCTGTGATGCCATCCAACCATCTCATCCTCTGTCGTCCCCATCTCCTCCCACCTTCAATCTTTCCCAGCATCAGGGTCTTTTCCAATAAGTCAGTTCTTTGCATCAGGTAGCCAAAGTATTGGAGTTTCAGCTTTAGCATCAGTCCCTCCAGTGAATATTCCGGACTGGTTTCCTTTAGGATTGACTGGATTGATCTCCTTGCAGTTCAAGGGACTCTCAAGAGGCTTCTCCAACACCGCAGTTCAAAAGCATCAATTCTTCGGCACTCAGCTTTCTTTATGGTCCAAGTCTCACATCTATACATGACTACTGGAAAAACCATAGCTTTGACTAGAGGGACCTTTGTTGGCCAAGTAATGTCTCTCTGCTTTTTAATATGCTGTCTAGGTTGCTCATAGCTTTTCTTCCAAGGAGCAAGCATCTTTGAATATCATGGCTACAGTCACCATCTGCAGTGATTTTGGAGCCCAAGAAAATAACATATGTGAATGCGAGGGGTGGGGGGGGCTCGGGAAAAAAAAAAGTGTATGAATAAGCACACCTGGCTCTATATTATTTCCCAATTTAAAGACATGATTTTTTTCAAAGTGTTCTGGATGGATAACTTTGGGTCAACTGTGGCTTTGCTTGTCACAGGGAGCGTCAGCGTCAGCATTTAGGCTGCACATCTCCATCCCGCCTCTCTTCCAATGCCTTCCTTTGAACTGTTTCAGGTCAACTCTTTCTTCTGCTTTCCAATGATGATACGAATTCCCTCCACATTGGCAACTCCCCGAGAAAGCCAGGAGAACACCCAGTCTGTAACCATAGCCCCCAACTCTGCCGCTATAGGGAAGGCAAACCCAGCACCTTCCATTAGCCGTCTTCCTTCCACGGAAGGCTGTCAGCAGGCCAAGGGCCTTTGGCCAACTCCAAACAAGCCAGACTCATTCATATGAACCAAGGAAAATGCTCAATTCTCCATCAATGGCTTGAAACTCTCAGTTTCACTTGTTATAGTCGTGAGTTGACTTGTCAAAATCTGAGATATAGTTTGCAGTTAAATTTGAAAGAGAAAAAGGGAGGGGTCAAGATGTCTGATATTTCCTCCGTGTGTGTGTTGAATTTTAAAAGCATTCCTCTGCTGCCTTTAGCTACCTGCCCCCAGTGTAAGTATTAGCTACTTCCTTTTGGAAAACCAATCACTGGACTGAAACTGAGCAGGTGCATGTGGAAAGAGCCTCCCGGCCATGAGGGAGGGGGCAGGGAGGCACACTGGCTGTAAGCACAAGATCTGGAGCCAAACTTCTTAACTTTGGATCTCAGCTCCACTGTTTACTGCTTCTGAGAACTTGGGAAAGTATTTCACCTATGTCTCAGTTTATTCAATTATAAAAAACAAGCCTTAAAAATGGTGTGAATTCAGGGTTGTTGTGGGGATTAAATAGGCTAACAATTGGCACACAGTAAGTACCCTACCCGTATTTACTACTACTACTTCTACTATTATCAGCATGGATTCTTTGGAACATACCGGGCGTCTACACTATGGAACTAGTCTTCTGGGTTGCTAGAGAGCCATGCCCAGGAGGAAGAGCCCTTAGGTGACCCCATTTTCTAACTGTCTTTCTTTTTTAAAATTTTACAGAATAATAGTTGATTTACAATGTTGTATTAACTTCTGCTTACAGCAAAGTGATCGAGTTTTATATGTCTGTATCTATATATACATTCTTTTCCATATTCTTTTCCATTACGGCTTGTCACAGAATACTGAACATAGTTCCCTGTGCTGTACGGTAGGACCTTGTTGTCCATCCATCCTATATAAAATATTTGTCACCTAATCATCTTTCAACTGTGATTACTCACTATAGTAAAGAGAATAGAGAAAAGATGGGCAAACAAGTAAGGTGGTGCTGCCAGGCCTGTTGGTTAAACCTCCCCCACATTGACTACAGACTCTAGGGTGATGACTTCAGGTTAAGGGATTCCTAAGAGGGGCTTCTGCTGAGCAAGAAGAAGGAGTTCACAAAACAGTTTTACTGATGACGTGGCTGTGAGCTTAAGGCTGTATATGACACCTGCTGTCCCCAGATGAAACATTTGGAGCTCGAGTCACATTTGTTAGCACAGAACTGATGTACAAAACTCAAGGAGGGCACCGAATTTCTGTGAACTGTAAATTAGTAAATTGCTTTTTAATCTACCATAAAAGATCACTGAAAAGTCCTGTTAAAAGCAAAGGTCTGCTAATTCAGTCATGAACACATTTACCCAGTGGTGCTCAAGGCAAGAGGAAAGCTTCCAGGCTGTGCATTTGCCATTTAAAACAAATAATTTAAGAAATGATTTAAGTTTAATTATAATATCGAAGGCAGATATGTGTTACTTGGGGGAGACACTGGCTCCTACCCTAATATTTCCTTTTTAAAATATTTAAGAATAAAATGGCACTTTCCCCAACACGTGCTTTCTGATCATACCTCCTTCTCAGTAAGCCAAGGAAGGCAACGGGGAAGAAGATGGTGCCGGACACAGACGTCCTCTTTGAGGCAGAGGGTGTGCTCGCCAAGCTTCAGTGTGCAGAGAGGACCCAAGAGGGAGACACTGAGTTGGCCTGGAGGAGCAATTGCAGGAGGCACACCACATCAGAGGCAGAAATGGTTCCTGTTCAGCAACCTGTCCCCCGGTGAGAGATGTGGACACTGAGACCCAGAAAGAAGAGGTGCTTATCTCGCCACTAGGACCCGACATCAGAACTAAATGGAGAAGGCGATGGCACCCCACTCCAGTACTCTTGCCTGGAAAATCCCATGGACGGAGGAGCCTGGTGGGCTCCAGTTCATGGGGTCGCAAACAATCAGACACAACCGAGCGCCTTCACTTTCACTTTCAGAACTAAAAGCCAGTTCTTCTCCTAATTAAGTCCCCTTTCTACTTTACCAGTAGTTCTGAAATTTGAAAGTGTTTAAGAATTACGTGGAGATCTTGGAAATGGTGGTTCCTGACCCTCCTATTCTGATTCCCCCAGACTAAGAGGCAATACAATCCAGGTGATATGGATGCAAGTGGACCCAGAGACCACACTTGAAGAAACTCTGCTATGAATTGACTGTCTTAATGGCAGATACTTCTCAATTTATTAAACTGTTTGATGAATCAATCCAGATGTGAAAGCCCTTTGAAAAATTGTACAAATGCACCTGAAATATGCCCTGAAGGTGCACTTCACTCCTCAGTCCATTTTTCTACTCAAAATATGATCCACAAAGCAGCAACAGCATTATTAGCTGGATGCTTGTTAAAAAATAGAATATCAGGCTCCACCCCAGGCCTAATGAGTCAAAACCTTCATTTTAACAAGACCCTTGGTGATTGGAACACAGCGAAGTTTAAGAAGCACTGATAAAAGGTCCGCAGCGTCTTTTTCTATCTTGTGGGTCAGGAGGTGGAGCAGGACTCACCCGGGTGATGTGTTCTGTTCGACGGTGACTGGCACTTCAGCTGGGGTGGCTCAGATGTCTGGGGACGAGTGGACAGCTCGACTAGATCCACAGAGCTGAAGCCCTGTCCATCTCCATGTGCCATATGCTGGGACTGGAATGCCCCATGAGAGAAAGCTGAGGGCTGGTCAGCATTACTCTGTTTCCACGGGAGGTGGTCTCAGGGGAGTCAGGCGCCTGGCTTCCCTCACAGGGGTTGTGGGGAGTGGAGTTTAGGGGAGGGAGTTCCAAGAGACAGGAAGTGGAGGCTAACTAACTGGGCATAGGAAATGCTTAGAATTGGGGAGCATCTTGAACCAGTCTATGAGCAAAGAGCCAGGCTGTGAGGTCTAAACTAGAAGACTGGAAGTAAAAAGTGGGGAGAGAAAGAGAGAGAGAGATGCAGGAGATTTTACAGGAGAAAATGAGACTCAATGGACTTGGAAATGTGCTTAGGCGCTGGGCCAGCAGAAGGAAAGAAAAGGACTTTCCAGAGTAATTTCTAGATCTCCTGAAGCCTAAGGTGGCTAGTTTGGGTTTTTGGTCCCCCTCCCACCTCCAGTCCCACACCTGCCCCCATCCTAGGCCACAGGTTTCCACCACACTGTAAGGGTACGATATGGTCCTCTTCCCAGAGCTGTGTGTGTGTGTGTGTGTGTGTGTGTGTGTGTGTGTGTGCGTGTGCGTGTGTGTGTGTGTGCGCGCGCGCGCGTGCACGTGCATGCACGCATGCTCAGTAGCTTAGTCGTGTCTGATTCTTTGTGACCCTGTGGACTGTGGCCCGCCAGGCTCCTCTGTCCATAGGATTTCCCAAGCAAGAACACTGGAGTGAGTTGCCATTTCCTCCTCTAGGCGATCTTCCTGACCCTCTGTCTCGTGCGTCTCCTGCATCGGCAAGAAGATTCTTTACCAGTGAGCCATCTGGGAAGCTCTCTTCCCATGGTCCAGTTCAGTTCAGGCGCTCAGTCATGTCCGACTCTTTGCGACCCCATGAATCGCAGCACGCCAGGCCTCCCTGTCCATCACCAACTTCCCATGGTTACCTCTACATAATTCTGCAAAGCAGAAATAGCTTTTCAGATTATGGTTTCCAAAGGAATCTGAAATTCGCCACAAGCTCACCACTGTCTTAGGCATTCAGAGAAAACGAGCAGCCGCACACTATGTCAGAGAATGGTTTGCTCAAAAATCTGAGCTGCTTCCTGTCTAGAAAGGATAAATAATTCTAGGCTCTGATTTTCCTCTGCTCTAAGGGAATCGTATAAAAAGCCTATAGGAAACAACCCCTAGAATGACCTTGGATCCAGAGAAATAGCCAGAAATATATGTACAATTAAGTGATTTTTTTTTAAAAGCATGAAACCAATTGAACCTAAAATAAGGACCCAATTATATAAAAGTAAATATAGATAAAATAGTGGAAGAAGAAATGATAAATGTTAATTGACTATTCCTGAATTGAAAAAATTTGCATGATTTTTTCCTCTTTTCCATATTTCAGTAAGTTTTCCACAATGAATAGTATTCATTTCATAACCATAAGAACCTATGTCATATAAAAATAGGTTTTGATTTTCAAGGAAGATTCTAAAAACCCTCATATAGCAATGATTTCTTCAAAAATACAGATTTCAAAAACCCCACCACTAATCCTTCCAGAGACCCACACATAGTAGTATTGGCCCTGATAAATGCCAGTTCTGTTTCAAGATTTACTTGTCAGGAAATCAAGACACACAGAATGAGTTATTTCAGAAGGAAGTGTTCCAGGATTCTGGAAACAGATGATGCCTTCTTCCAGCCTCTTGTCATTCTTCTTCACGAGATATCGTCGTCATCACTCTGGGTCTAACTCGGCTTGGCAGTAGCCACGTTTCTGTGTGGATCTTCATCTTCTCTTTTGGTAACAGTCTGTAAATTGAGGCTCAGCTCACAGCTATTTCATACTAATCAGATCCTGGGACTAGATTAGAATTAAGAATGGACCAGAAGTGTGATCGTGTGAAGCCAACCAGCTCCCCAGTAGATACATGGTTCTCTGTACCTCATCTTCCTGAATGCTGCCTAGGCCATCTGCTCCCTCTTTGATTTTTTCATATTTTAGCCATGCCATGTGGCTTGTGTGACCTTAGTTCCCTGACCAGCGATGGAACCTGTGCCCCTGCAGGTGAAGCATGAGCCCTAACCATTGGACACACAGGAAGTCCCTGCTCTCTCTTTTATAGGCCAGAGGGCCACAGCAGTATAACCCTTCACTCTCTTTTTCTCTTCATTTGCAGTTTGCACTGCCACTAAAATATTCTGCCTCTTGGTTGCCATGATCAGCGTCTAAATCATCCCTCGTCTAAGGTCCTAGTTTCTCAAGCACAGAAACCACAGACTCAGCAGCCAGGATGTCATCAGTCTGCTCCAGATTACATCATCTCCTTCTGCCAACCTTAATACCACTACGGCAAGCATCAACAGCAATACCCATGCTTATTTCAGGAGAAATATTGAACAGATGTGACAGCCTTGTCAAACTCCTTTGCTGGTGTCCAACCGCTCTGTTATACCTTTTGCAATTCTAAAATCTCTCTCCTGGCCATAATAGAGACAGTGTGCGCTGACCTCGCGAGCAGGAAACTATTCCTGTAGCATCAGTTGAATACCGACTATCAACACCAACTTACACATATAGGCTTTACAGCCCGCTGATCATTTTTATACACATCTTCCTTTTTGACTGTCAAGACAGCTGAGCCAGCGATGGTATAACTTAAAAGAGTATGGACTTCTTGTCGGAAGCTTTAAGTTTCTGGGCTCCTTACTGCCTGTGAACCTTGAGTAAGTCTCTTTGAGCTGGTTTCTTGTCAGTAAAATACTAATCTCTTTTCAACCCAATTTGAAAACTACATGAGATGATACATTTAAAAATAACCAATTCTGGGGACTTCCCTAGTGATCAGTGGCTAAAACTCTGTGCTTTCAGTGCAGGGGGCCTGGGTGTGACCCCTGGTCAAGGAGCTAGATCCCAGACACTAAGAGTCTGCTTGTCACAACTAAAGAACTTGGACCTGCAACAACAAACATTGAAGATTCTGAGTGCTGCAATTAAGACCCGGCACAGCCAAATAAATAAATACAAATATATATTTTTTTAAATTATGAAACCAAGTATTCAAACACTTATACACAAATATTCACAGAGTATTATTCACAATAACCAAGAAGTGGAAATAATCCTAACATATGATTATTAACATATGTCCATCAATACATGAATGGATAAACAAAAGGTGATATTTGTATATGATGGAGTATTATTAACCCTAATCCTTAAAGGAATGAAGTACTGATACATCATGAAGGAATCTAGAAAACATTCTGTGAAGTAAAAAGAGCCAGACATCAGAGGTCACACGTCACAGTGACTCCTCATATATGAAATACTCAGGATGGGTCAATCCATAGGCATAGAAAATGGATTTGTGATTGTGTGGGACTGAGGGCAGGTGGGAAAAGGCAGGGACTGTTTAATGGGTATGAGTTTTCTTTTGGAGAGAGGAAAACATCTTGGAACTAGACAGAGGCGATGGTTGCATAACATTGTAATAAATGCCACTGAGTCGCTCAAAGTGGTTAATTTTATGTTATATAAATTTTACCTAAAAAGAAAAAAAAATTACAAAGCACACAAAAGTCCTAGTTAGTAGATCTCAATTGTAGACAAAACAGTCTCTCAAAGATTAAGTGACTTATGAAAGGACGAAAACTTAGAAAACAAGTTTGAGGACCCAGAGGGGTGGTATGGGGAGGGAGGAGGGAGGGGGGTTCAGGATGGGGAACACGTGTATACCTGTGGCAGATTCATGTTGATGTATGGCAAAACCAATACAATATTGTAAAGTAATTAAGCTCCAATTAAAATAAATAAATTTATATTTTTTAAAAAAAGAAAACAGAAGCAAATCAAAACAAAACAAAAAATCCACTCTGAGACCAGAATTTTCTGGTCCTCTTATAGTCCAGGTAGGTCTTTGTGTCCTTACAGTGACCCTGTTTTATGTGTGGACATAGATATTTAAGTTTTCAAGATGTCGCCATTTTCCACTTTGGACTTTTTATATCACCTCCCATGCCCTGTTGCCTAATCCAATCAACTGCATATTCAGCATATGCATATTGCATGTGCTGAATATGCATATGAATACTGCATATTCAGCCTCCTCATCTCCTTATTCACTCACAGAGATACTAACACAAAATCAAATCTAGCCTAAAGGAGGTCTTTGGAAAACCAGAAGTGCCTCCCTCTTTATCTTGTCTAAAGAGAAAGTTCCTGGATGCCTAGCAGTAAGTTGAGCAGATAGAGAGCTTTGTTAGAAACTTATTGTCCTGGGTTCCAGCCAAGTCTAGCTAAATCAGAATCTGAATTTTACTAAACTTCCTGGGTGATGTGCACGCGTATGAAAAGTTTAGACACACTGCTCTGGAGCTGTAGAATTGTAACAGAGTCCACTTACATGAAGCCTAAGGATGTTGGAGGTGTAAACAACGAGCTGTGTTGGCCTATTGGGCCATTTGTTCTGAGCAGAAAGTATGTCCATATCCATCACCTTCATCAAAATTTACTGAAAAGCTTGTGAACAGTGGAGAAAGCACTTAGGCTGTTCACCAGGTGACATCTAATTTCACAGATATGATTAGCCTCCATGATTCTTCTGTACCCTGGTAACAATAATTCTACCTCTCCTGTTTTCTAGTAATACTCTCAGTTCACAGGTAAATGTCTACAAAGGGATTATTTAAACTATCAGACATTACAGTCCACGGGAACTTCAGAGGTCATCTGGCCATTGGTTCTCAAATGTTGTTCTACTGACCTATTCTGAACTGGCTAAGTCAGAATCATCTGGGAATATTTCAAAAAGGCAGAGTCCTAGGATATAGAATCAACTCATCATGTCTGGGAAGAGGCACTGGAATGTGTGTTCTTAAAAAGCTCTCCAGGTGATTTCAATGCATAGTCTGGTTTGAAAACCATCCCTCTAGCTCAGCCCACGCATCCCCTCCACAGCTTCCCCACCACTTCGGCCTAAACACCTTCAGGGACAAATGCATTTCATTTCAGAGCGCTAACTGTTAGAAAATTCCTTCCAACACACTGAGTCAATACCTGCCTCCCTATGCTTTTCACTTACAGGTGCTGTCCTTTTGAACCATACGAAATAATAAGAGTGTGTTTCAGATGTACAGTCTCTCTTCCATATCATGTGACAGACCTTCAAATGTCTGGCCCCACGCCCTGTGTCCATCTGAGTCTTCTCCCTAATGATACTTTTTCCTTGAAGTCTATTTCATCCAATAATAATATAGTTACCGACTTTCTAAAAATTATTCTTTTACTTTTAATCTGCAATCATTTACATGTATAAGAATATATGGGTAAGAAAAGAATATATGGGGCTTCTCAGGTGGCTCAGTGGTAAAGAATCTCCCTGCGAATGTAAGAGACACAGGAGGCATGGATTCAATCCCTGCATCGGGAAGATCCCCTGGAGAAGGAAATGGCTACCTACTTCAGTATTCTTGCTTGGAAAATTCAATGGACGGAGGAACTTGGCAAGCTTCAATTCATGGAGTCACTAAAAGTCGGACACAACTGAGCATGCAAGCATAAGAATATATAGTTGTCTTGTACAAGAAACATATAGCCAGATTGTTTAAATTCAGTCTAATAATTTCTTCAGTTAAACATTACACATTTATTATAATTACTCACATATTGGGGGTTATTTCTATCATGTTATTTTGTGCTTTCCTTTTATCCTGTTTTTTTTCTTTTCTCTCTTTATTTTTGCTTTCCTTTCCTGAATTTTACTAAATTGACTGAATTTTCTCTATTACATTCCTGCCTTCTTGCCCCAACTCCCACACTCCCTTAAATTTGGAAGTTGTACCAGGTTTAGCATTAACTCTTCAGAGTTTTTTGTTTGTTTGTTTTAATTAAATAACAGAAATATCTAACAAAACTTAAATTCAATCAACTTTAGTTGTTATTCTTAAAATTCTGACATGAATAGTTAACAGAATCTAAAGTTAATCAGCATCTTCTCTGCCTCCTTAACACACCAAAGGAACTTAGAACAGTTTAACTCTGAATAATCACCTCCCACTTGCCATATAGCGACACTTATTTCCAATATTCTAGATTTATCATGCTTTTATACCCTCAATAAATTGCTGTTGTTGTTTCATGTCAGTTCTTTTGCAGATTCACTCATATGCTTATTTGTTTCCCAATCTGTCCTTCGTCTCAATTCTTCCTTCCGGGTTTAATTTCATCTTTCGCTAAGGATCTATCAGTAGAAAATTCTGTTTGTCAGAAAATGTTTTCATTTCCCCCTCACTCTTGTGTGATAAGGTAGCTGTATACACAGCTCTTGATTGGTGGTTACTTTCTCTTAGCACTTTGAAGATATTATTCATTGTCTTATGGCTTTTGTTATTGTAAATTTTTGTTGTTGCTGTAAACTCAGAGACAGTCTAAATGTGATTCCTTTATATATTATCTATCTCTTTTCTTCTGAATGCATTAAATATTTTCTCTTTGACTTTTGTGTTTTACAATTTTATTACAGTGCATCTAGACATGGATTTTTTTTTAATGTCTCCAATTTGGGATGCACTGTACTTCTTAATATGAAGATTTATTCATATTAAAATAAATTTATTAGAAAATAATTTATTAGGTCTGAAAAATTATTGCCATTATCTCTTCAAATTTTGTCTCCTTCCCAGTTGCTTTATAGTCTCTTTAGGAGAATCCTGTTGGATGTATTTTGACTTTCTCATTCTAAACTCCATGTCTCTGAATATCATTTTTATGTTACCTTTTTGAAATCTCTTCATGATGCATTCTAGATAATTTTTCCATTCACTTATGTCTTTTCAGCCATGTCTAATCTGCTGTATATTTTGTCCATTGAGCATACAATTTCAAGAGATATATTTTTCATTATGAAAACTTCTCTGTCTCTTCAAATTTTTCTTTTCTACTTTCTTGTCTTATTTTTATTCATCCATTTGTGTCCTCAACGTTTATAACTGAACTCATTTTATAGTTTTTAATAGGTCTTTTTATTACCTGAATTCTTGAATGACTAATCTGCCATTGTTCTGTTTGTTGATTTTAACACAAATGTTTTCTAACTTTGTATTGTGAGGTTGTCTTCTATAAGGCTTTATCTGGGAAGTTTTGCCTGGGTAAAGAGATGGTCCTTCCAAGGAGATTCTTGCTTTGGCTTCTGCAAGTTGACTCAGAAATATCACCAACTCTAGATGACTTTTATGTTAATTTCTGACCTTAGGTGTACCTAGTAATGCAATAAATATAAATTAAGCCCCAAGCCTGCACAAAGAGTAGATATATCCTTAAGGGAGACTTTTTCCTCATCTGGAGCCCAGGCTGAAATAGAAAGGTTCTCCTATATTGATGGACAGATTTTTTATTCTAGTGTACTATTTTTCTGAGAGACCTAGATTTCTGTAGAGATATCAATTCTAACACCTTCTTCATATACAAGGTTTTTCCTTCTGTCTCTGTGGTATTAACACTCAAGTATTAAAATGGACAGTACGCCCTAGGGCAACTCCAGTGTCAGCTCATGAATGTATTACTCTGTTGTCTTGTTTCATTTTTGGTCCTGGGATATTTCCTTTTCTTTCTTGTGATATCATCTTTTTATTCAAAAGGATTTTAAAATATATATTCAACCCCAAATGTCTATGTGTTCATGGCAGGAAGACTTGTAAGTCATCTAGCCTGATGAAAATAAAAATACCCTAAGTATTACTTGTGTGCAACATTTTATAATACTAAATAATAATTCGTCTTACTATATTTTCTCAACTATACTCAAGCATGCTCCAACATAAAAGGTGTATTCCCCAAACTGAAGGCTATATTACTCTCAAAAATATGTCCAATAAAAAGCAACACTTTGGACTTCCCTGATGGTCTAGTGGTTAAGGATCTGCCTGCCAGCGCAGGGGACATGGGTGTGATCCTTGGTCTGCGATTCCACATGCCATGGGGCAAACAGGCGCCTGTGCCACAACGACTGAGCCCAGGCTCTGGAACCCACAAGCCGCAGCTCCTGCAGCCACGCACCCCAGAGCCCATGCAGGAGACGCCACCGCAGTGAGAAGCCTGTGCACCGCAACTGGAGAGGAGCCCCGTGACTAGAGAAAGCCTGCATGCAGCAACGGAGACCCAGTGCAGCCATAAATAAAGACATAAAAATTTGTTTAAAAAAAGCAACATTTGTTAAATCCATAAAGTGTTCAAACGCAAAGTAGGGCTGTTAAATAAAGAGACTGAA
Source organism: Oryx dammah (assembly GCF_014754425.2). Lineage (NCBI taxonomy): Eukaryota > Metazoa > Chordata > Mammalia > Artiodactyla > Bovidae > Oryx > Oryx dammah. Next base: position 20,593 of record NW_024080603.1, on the reverse strand, counting down.
TCTTTAAACTAAATGACTACATGTTTTTGTGCGGACACTATCTGCATATGTTCTCCAGTAAATGAAAACAAAACTCCAAAAAATGAATTTTCCTCTTATTTGGCTACTTGCTTATTGGATATAAATAAATTTATTGCCATACTAAACATCTTAATTTTTTAAAACAATAACAGCAACATAATTCTTTAATGAAAGTAACACAGAAGAAGAAATCAGAAACCTAAATACTAATCAAACAAATGCTCCAAGTAGTCTCAATATAAGGCAGAGAGTTAGCCAATACATTTATTTCCTTCAGTTCCATCACTAGATTATTGCGTTATCCAAGACAAGTTTCACTTTCTTTCCTGGCTCTGTTTGCCATCTTTAACTTGAAGTTTTACTGCTGATTAACTGCAAAAGCAGAGACGTTACTTTGCCAACAAATGTCCGTCTAGTCAAGGCTATGGTTTTTCCAGTGGTCATGTATGGATGTGAGAGCTGGACTGTGAAGAAAGCTGAGCGCCAAAGAATTGATGCTTTTGAACTGTGGTGTTGGAGAAGACTCTTGAGAGTCCCTTGGACTGCAAGGAGATCCAACCAGTCCATTCTAAAGGAGATCAGTCCTGGGTGTTGTTTGGAAGGAATGATGCTAAAGCTGAAACTCCAATACTTTGGCCACCTCATGCGAAGAGTTGACTCATTGGAAAAGACTCTGATGCTGGGAGGGATTGGGGCAGGAGGAGAAGGGGACGACCGAGGATGAGATGGCTGGATGGCATCATGGACTCTATGGACGTGAGTTTGAGTGAACTCCGGGAGTTGGTGATGGACAGGGAGGCCTGGTGTGCTGCGATTCATGGGGTCGCAAAGAGTCGGACACGACTGAGCAACTGAACTGAACTGAACTGCATAAACTAGGGAGAACACGCAAGGACACAGGGCTCCATCTCCTCTTCAATAGCAGGAGTAAGTAGTTCCACCTGGTCTTTAAGGTATTGCCTGTCTAAACCCCATGGTTCTAAATCCTGGGTAACAGACAAGAACACAAGCCTTTGGGGGTGGGGGGGGTGGAGAATATCTGTATAAGCTGAGTGATATTTTGTGTGGAACCACTTTATTTACCTACAAGTATATTAATAACTACAAATACAACTGTGTGCAAAGATCTGATGGCAAGGAATAATATAAGTGCACAAAACAAGGAATCACAAAAGCTGGGCCTTAACAAGCCTTCTAAAAATTTAGATAACGGAGAAGGCAATGGCACCCCACTCCAGGACTCTTGCCTAGAAAATCCCATGGACAGAGGAGCCTGGTAGGCTGTGGTCCATGGGGTCACGAAGAGTCGGACACGACTGAGCAACTTCCCTTTCACTTTTCACTTTCCTGCATTGGAGAAGGAAATGGCAACCCACTCCAGGGTTCTTGCCTGGAGAATCCCAGGGACGGGGGAGCCTGGTGGGCCGCCGCCTATGGGGTCACACAGAGTAGGACACGACTGAAGTGACTTAGCAGCAGCAGCAAACACCAAAGTGTGTTCCATTTCTACTCAGTAAATATCATCTTCTAACCTCCCATGCTGTGAGAATGTACATCTTGTTCTGTGGATGCTACATTCTACATTAAACCCAAGGTCTTCTTGCCTTCAAAGCACTCTAACCTGCACTCACTCATTTATCACTTTTCTTACAGATATTGGTGACAAGACCTCAAGAGGATGTGAACTAAATGTCCGCAAGTCCATACTGACATGACTAAATGACTGAATAAGTAAATGGAAGAGACAAACTTTCTTACACAAGAATCACAAATAATGTGTAGATTTGTGAGTGTGGGGGGGACTTAGTGACTTGACTTCAAAGAGGAGGGTATGTGAAGGGTGGGGAGGGACTTTACAGTGAACCTTGGCCAGATGACTGATCAAACTGGTGGTGATAGCACGCACCCGTTGACGTGACGTGCTGCAAAGGGCGCTTCTCTGTGGCATTCTCTCCCCAGACTCCAGTTTAATCATGAGAAAGCTGTCAGACAAACACAAAGTGAGGGGCATTTTACAATCTACCTAACCAATACTCCTCAAAGCTCTTCAGGTCATGAGAAATAAGGAAGGACAGAAACTATTACAAACCAGAGAAGACTAACAGCACATGATGACTGAACACAACATGGGATCCTGGAAAACGACATTCGTGGGAAATCTAGGGAAATCCACATGAAGTCTGGAGTTTGTAAATAACATTAACTAATGCTGACTTCCTAGTTTTGGCAAATGTACCATGAGTCTTTAGGATGTTACTATGGGCTGCCGTCTATGGGGTCGCACAGAGTCGGACAGGACTGACGTGACTTAGCAGCAGCACCATTAGGGGGAGCTGGGTGATGGGAACTCTGTACTGTCTTTGAAGTTTTTCTTTAAATCTAAATTTATCCAAAATAAAAATGTTTATTTTAAAAAACCCAATAGGACCCCAAAGAATTGAAAATGCAAAAAGAATACTCATACATAAATGGTCATAACAGCAGTGTTTATAAAAGCCAAAGGTAGAAACAACCCAATTGTCTATCAATAGATGAATGGACAAACAAATTGCAGCATAGAATACAATGGAATATAATTTAGCCATAAAAAAGAAGGAAATCCTGACATGTCCTGCCTCATGGATAAACTGAGATAATATTAAACTAACTGAAAGAAGCCAGATACAAAAGCTCACATATTGCAATGAGTCTACCTATATGAAATATCTCAAACTGGTCAACCCACAGAGACAGAAAACAGATGGGTGGTTGCCAGGGGCTGGGAGGACAGGAAAGGAGAGAGACTGCTTAATGGATACTGGCTCACTTGTGGAGAAATGGAAACGCTTTGGAACTACATAGAAGTAATTGTACAACTCTGTGTATGGACTAAATGTCACTGAATTGCTTACTTTAAAATAGTTAATTTTATGTCCTATGTTTCACCTCAATAAAAAAAAAAAAAAGAAAGGGAATATAACCTAAAATTTTGGATTTGAAGAGTTTCAGCCAAGAGACAGATAAGAGCAAACAGAGCTAGAGTAACAGAGGGGCCAAGCATCCTCCAGGAGAATCCTTAGCAGGAAATGATGGGAAATGAGCAGAAGTTAGGAATTTGTAAACAGGAAATGAGGAAGCTGTAACCTACAAAAAGAGGCACCAAAGAACTTAAGACTGTTTTTCAAGGGAATATTATATGGAGTATAATATGAAAAGAAAACTCTTGTTTAAGTTGGGAACAATTCTTCATTTTATTTGCTCTTCAACTATTCTCATGACATTTTCCCAATGATCAAGAATAGGATTTTCCACATATAGAAGATAAATTCCATACGGGAGATCGTATCTGTCTTTTGCACTGAACCCTTAGAACCTGGCATGGTGCATGGTACACCCTGGTAAATCCTCAAATGAAAACTGATTAAATTTATACATTTAAAAACTATGGTAAAAATTAGTGGTAAAGATTTTATTTTGTTTTAGCTATTTTGAAACAAATGTTGCCACTATATCAATTAATGCAGTATTGTTACTGTATATTACTGTCCATTAGTATGGGACTTCCCCGGTGGTTCAGACGGTAGAGAACCCACCTGCCAGTGCGGGAGATGCAAGAGACACGGGTTCGATCTCTCAGTCAAGAAGGTCCCCTGGAGGAGGAAAGGGCACCCCACTCCGGTATTCTTGCCTGGAAAATCCCATGTGCAGAGGAGCCTGGTGGGCTACAGTCCATGGGTTGCAAAGAGTCGGACACAACTGAACACTCACACATGCACATTCATTAGTATATGTATTTTAAAATCTCAGTGAACTCATCTGATGCAATCACAAATTTCTGACAAGAATTTAAAAGACTATTATAAAACAAACTATATGCTTAAGAATGAGCAAAAGAATTTGCTTTTAAACTTGTTTATTCATAAAGTTGAAATTCCCCACTTCTTGCCAGTATTTCTAGGTCTTGGCCCATATTTTTAAGATTAAGCTCTTGGAGCTAAAAATGAGGATAGAGAACTATCCAGATGTTAAGAATGTCGTTTTTTAAATATTATAATCCTACTTGTAATCATTTACGTGATAGTGACTATGAACAGCCCAGTCATCCTCTTTCAGTGATTTATAGAGTAGCGCTGAATCTAGAGGAGACAGGTTAATCTACCCTGCAGAGTTTAAAGTTAAACGTATAAAGGCTAAAACTTTCGTACATATAAAAGTATTCTGTAGAACAATGATGTCCTTGAAAGGCAGGCTCTGCAGACAAACTGCTAGCGTCTGCACTTCTGCTGCATCCCCCCCGCACGGCCCTGGTGCGAGGCCGCGTCCTCCCGGTCCACAGCCTCGGCTGTCAAGAGGGCGGCAGCAGTACCGACCCCACAGTCTGCTTGTAAGGACCGCTTAAGCTTAATTTACCTACAGACTGCAGAACAGGACCATCAACTTAGGTCTGGCATTATTATTACTATCACCAACATGTGCCACTGTGACAATAAAATGAAACAGCAGTCTTTTAAAACTATTTCCTCAAAGAATGAGGAATTTCCTCAGAAACTAATGTTATTTAATACTGTTTCATTCTTGTACAAAGGATTTCCTGCTAACCTTATGCATCTTTTCTATAAACAGTCCTATTGAGGATTTTAACAAGAAGAGAAACTAACACAAAAAGGAAAACTATGACAGAGGGGAAGATATGCCTCATTTTTAGGCTCTGTAGCGGCCACGTATTTCAGCTTCAGTAATTACTGACCCCAAAGGAGATCAATTTTAAAACATCACTAAAGTATTATTCCTCATAGAGTTTTCCAAATACAAAGTTGAGGCCCGGGAACATGCTGGCTTCTTTCTGAGATACATGAAAACTTAATTCTTAAATTACACGATCTCCTTCAAGATTAATTTTAATCATTTGAAATAGTCTCAGTCTAAGCATATGACTTTAAAATGCATGATTCTATAGAAATAATTGTTCATAGACAAATACTATGTAAATTAGTAAGCCAGTAACAAGAATCTCTAAAAATAACTGTTCCCAGTGGTTCAGTGGTAAAGAATCTGCCTGCCAATGTAGGAGACACAGGTTTGATCCCTGATTTGGGAAGATCCCAAATGCCCCGGAGCAGCTAAGCCCATTTGACACAACTATTGAACCTGTGTGTTGCAACTGAAACCAGCTTGCACGAGAGCACGTACTCCACAAAAGAGAAGCCACTGTCTTGAGGGGCCCACACACCACAGGGAGTAAGCCCCACTCACCACAACTGGAGAAAAGCCTGCACATCCACAAAGATCCAGCACAGCCAAAAACAATAAATAAAACACAATTATTAAAATAAACTATATTGTATAATGCAAGTGCCTTTAAGGGGTTCCCTGGTAGCTCAAGCAGTAAAGACTCTGCCTTCAATGCGGGAGACCCAGGTTTGACCCCTGGGTTGGGAAGATTCCCTGGAGAAGAAAATGGCAACCCATTCCAATACTCTTGCCTGGAAAATCCCATGGACAGAGGAGCCTGGTGGGCTACAGTCCATGGGGTCACAAAGAGTTGGACACAAGTGAGTGACTTCATTTCTAGGAATAATAACCTGAAGAACCTCCTGTCACCTGGAGGAATGGAATTTGGTGTCTGAGTGAGATCTAGAACTGGAAGCTAGTTTGTAAAATTCCTTTCTCCAATTCCACCATTTGCCATGCAGCCCAAGACAAAGCTCTCAATTTTGTTATGGCTCTGTATATCTGTCTCTAACATTTAAATAATATCTGCCACTTATCCCATTAACAGAGGTGCTGTGAGGATTCAAGAGATAGTGTTCGTTAAAGATCCTGACATGCCCATAAACACAAACATTATTCCTGATAAATATAATGGTTGCCCTGGCAGGTTCTGTTGAAGATGTATGGTGCTTAGCAATAGTGAGGGTGAGGATAAAGCCGTGTGAGAAACTCCAAGATGACCTTGGTCCAGGGCTGAAAGCAGCCAGAGCAAGGTGGGCAGAGTCAGGTGGTAGTCTTACACATGGGGTGCCTGATGTCTTGTGATAAAAATAAAGCTTTACAGTCACTTCTGTGTCTAGGTGCTGAGATAGTTAGAGGTCAAAAGAAGGAAGATTTGTTTGCCACTGGACAGCTTCCAGCCCAGCCCAGTCCACCTGGGAGGAAAGGATGTCCTTCGCCCTCTGACCTTTTCCCACAGAAACTGATGACTGTCAACAACGGCCTTTGTTCACTCTTCCAGAAGAGTGAAAGTGAAACAGCACTAAGTATTTCAAATCCTTCTTAAACATTAAAAATAATCATTAAAAAAAAGAGCAGTGGAGATTGGGTTTCTAATTACCCACAGGCAAGCATTTAAAAACACAGTGACTAAAAATCTAACTGCGCGTCTTCAGAGTTGTGCATAAAAAAAGAGAAAACTTTTCATTTTCTGTCTTTGCCTTTTGGTTTTACAGGGACAAAATGTGAAATAAACTTCCTTAATTTTCACTTCAGTGTTTGCAGCTTAGGATTCCATTAATATATCCTCTCCCTTGGTTGTGCAGGGTCCTCGTTTGCAGTCAGTTCATTCCGCACTGATGTATATTTCATTGCCCGAGGCTTAATTTTGATTTATTGTCCATCCATAAATTAGAAAAATATGCTGTGGAATTCCATCCCGCTGAAAAGCTGTGCCTGATGTCAGGGGACTGGGTGATATTTAAGATGTCAGAAATACATATTGGATTAGTGCGCTTTGTTTCCCCACAACAGCAGGTGTTTAATCATAGCTGATGGCTGAAGTTAAATGCATTAGGGCAGCAGGAGCCCAGAAGATGGAGTTTTTCTAAACCACACAAACTCCAGGATAAATAACTCAAAACGAATTGTGTGTCCACATCTTAGATACATTTTTATTTACTTAATACATTAAACAATGAAAATTGCCTCTGGCACTTAACTTCATGTTTAAGAGCCTGAACAAATATTTTATGTTAGTGAAGTGTTGGCTGTTTAAACATAATTACTATTTCCCTTATTCGCCCTCTGGCGGCTTTATATAAAATATTTTGTAAAGCAGAAAAGGATAAATGCTGAATCTCAGTAATTCATGGATAAGGAATCTTTAAGGTTTGCTTTTTTCCCTGAGTATAATTTGAATGCTCGTATCTGTTTAAAAGCTCATTTTGCCATAATCTTAAACGACGCTCCTGCCTGCCTACCGACCAGGCATTTTCCCTTCCTCTCTGGGTAAAGTACAGGTTCCCAGTGCCATTATGTATATATATTAATTAGAGGTCTATGTGTATAGAAAAATGATCCTGCTTGGTCTGGAGCAATTTAGCTGGAGGCTAGAGAGAAGACGCTTAGGAGAGCAAACATTTTCAAGGTGCAACCGGTGACCTGTAACAAGCCTGGGAGATTCATGGCGAGAATCGTATATTTTGACACAACAGTGATTTGATTAAAAGAGAAAGTAATGGGTTTAAACAGTCACTATGAGGATGTAGCCAGACTTTGGTAGCATTTTGCAATTTACTTTACAGACCAGTGATGGAGCAGGAGAGAAGACCTTGCTGCTGACAAAAGGCCACTTGGATTTGAAAACAAACATAAACAAAAATTGAGTGGCTGAAACTAGTTTTCTTCCCTTCTATTCTTTTTTTTTTTTTTTTTAAACACACATCCATGGAGAGGGCAGGATAATACTAAAGCAAAGAAAATATTGAGGTCACTTTGAGAATGGAATTAGATTTTATTTTTCTTGGCTATTTTTAAAAGAATTATTTTTGGAGTCAGACGCCACTGAGTCAGTCTGAAAGGCAAAGGAAAAAATGTATTTCTCTGCATTTTGAGAAAATAAAAATTTGTATTAGAAAACTGAAATAGTTAATTTATTCCACTTAGATAAGCAGTATGATCCCCAAGAATAGCTAACATACGTAGGATCAATGTGGCATCAAATTTAATTCTAATATAGCAGTTGAGAATAGTGCAATGTGGTTTGAATTAAGTAGGTTAAAAGGGGTATTAATAAAACACAGTTAAGCAAAACAAAAGTGTAAAACTTACAAAACCACCTATGTAGTATGATCCTATTAATGTGAAAACACAAGGGAAAAAAAAAACAATGACAACAATAAATGGAAAGACAAGCCATATACATGCGTAAGTCCAAGAATAGCTACATCACCCTTAGTAAAGGGTCTGAAAGCCAGCTGAGAATAGTAGTATCCCTGAGAAGAGGATTAAACTGTTTATTTTAATGTACTCTTTCAGTGCTTGATTTTTATTTATAATGATAACATTTTGAGATTTAACTTATATAAAATAATTTCTAAAGAGTTCCAGTAAAGGTTTTTAAGTGAAAAAGTCTTACTCCGTATTTTGATACATATATCCTTGCCTTATCAAGATCAATTGTAAGGATTCTCACTACAACTCTGTGTTGAAGGGAATAGTCACTGAATGCTATTATAAGATAAAGCCTTTGAAGAACAAGTTTTAAAAATTACAGTCCCAACGAGGTGTTCACATAGGGCAGACCTCACTGGTACCTCAGTTTTCTCACCGGAAGCTCACTTGTTGTCCCTTTATCCTTCCATCCCCCTCAGCCTCAGTGACCATGATAAGGTGGCTGCCTCAATCACTAAGCATTTATTATACAAAGCAATTCACATCCAAAAAAGAAAACCTAAAAGCATCAAGGTCCTAACCCTGCTCTTTAGTCTCAGAGTTTCTAATAATAATAGTCTCCCTGGTAAAATTTCTTATTTTCCACAAGTCCGATTTTTAAAGTGATATTTTGGTGCTTCTGCTTTTTAAAAAATAATTTTCTTAAATGCATTTTTTCATTTATTATAATCATTTTTATACATTTTAATATCTTTTCCTGGGTTTCCTGGGTTACAATTGCTATCCCAAAGCTCTTCAACTATTTTAACCAAGAAGGATCAGATTCTTAGGGGAAAAAACAGGGGGACTTAAGACCCTCACTCTATACTGCATGCCATCCTTTCTAATATTTTTAGCCCAAGTATCATAGGACAGGCTCCCCAGGAAATAGTCTATGAGATGATTTCTCACAGGAGGCTTATTGGGGGTACTCTTGGAGTCATCCTCGAGGGGGAGAGAAGGCAACAGGAACAGGCAGAAGCTGAGCTGCTCCGCTTTCTCCACGAAGGCCTCAGCTGACCCCACAGTGACTCTGCAGCTGGCGGTCCTGCGCAGCTGCTCCCCCTGTGCCCACAGGCGAGGATTGGGACTCTGGGAAAAGCAGCTCCCTGTAGCCCTGTAGCCGATGACAATTCCTGGAGGGGAATTCCTGGAGGGGAATTCCTGGGACTGACAGCCTTCAGCAACCAGCACTCACAGCAGTGTTGGCCTTAGAGAGGGGCTCTGGTTATCTTCCTTTCCATCTGCGAAGAACAATGTTCTTTACACAGTGGCTAGAGTACTTCTCTAAAACAAAGGAGAGAAAGGAGCAACATTACCTGTGGACAAACATAGGAGGGCATTTCTGGTAAATCAGGCTGAAATAAAAGGGTGAAAAATACTCCACTGTTATGACAAAGGCAGTAAAGAAAGAACGACTTAAGGAGTGGCTTGTACTAAACATTTGAGACTTTGTTTCCAAATGTTCTTGATTCTTTCACGTTGCAGGGCTGGTTCTCTGGTGTATTACTTGCATTTGTATTATAGAAATAAGTAACTACACATCCTAATGAGTCTGGAGATGGTCACCTAGAACATTCTATTATATATGCAATAGTATGGCTCATGTATTAATAGTATGGCTGGATGTATTACATCCAGCAGCTGATATTTTGGTCTGTAAGACAAAAGCAGAGGACATCAGGTATCCATTACTGTTTTCCCAGTTTTCTGTTCCAAAGAAAACTGATTCCAGGAGGAGATGGTGTAGACGAAGTGGATTTGCAGAGCAAATGCGGAAAGCAGGCTTCATCAAATGCCCAGGGACCAAGGAGGAAACTTTCTGGACCGGGAAGAGTGCTCTGCTTGTCCCTGTCAGCATATGGCAACGTGAACCCTGACTCTGCCTTGGCAGCCGGAAATGGACTGGGCATATTTTGAAGCCAAAGATGTTAATTAAGATTTGTTAGGTGTGTGAGAAAGAGAAAAAACATAACTGTTTTAAGGGCTTATTCATAGGGATGTTTATTCAACCTCTAAGTAAGTAAAGTAGCCTAATTAAAAAACACTTATGTCTGAAAAAGAAAAAGCTTGACATGTTTTTCTAATACATCACCAAAAGAAAAAAGAGAGAGAGAGATTCTATAAGCATTGCCCAAATGCAAGTGTGCACTCTCAGTCATAGCGGTGTCCAACTCTTTGCAACCCCAGGGACTGTTGCCTACCAGGCTCCTCTATCCATGGAATTTTCTAGGCAAGAATATTAGACTGGGTTGCCATTTCCTACTCCTGGGGATCTTCCAGACCTAGGGATAGAACCTGAGTCCCCTGCATTAAGAGGTGGAGTCTTTACTACTGAGCCACCTGAGAATTCCAAGTTCTCCTCAGAGAGATTCATTTAAGGAAAATTCAAATCCTCCTTGTTCTAACACAGAAAAACGAAGGTACCTGAAAGAAATATCTGTTCTTAAACATCTCCATACATAACACCCCAGCCCGTGATTTGTATCTATGTATAAACCTTGACAAAGGCAATAGAGTCACATTCTAGCAAGATCTAGGATTAGGTCCTGGGATCTCTCATTCTTGTGCTTGAGATTTGGTTCTTCATCACTTCCCTTAGAGTTTAACTCTTGAAGATAGCTTTTGCAATAAGAGTAAATGTGGAAGTAACCAAGGAGAGATGGGGGACAAGGAGAAGAAGCAAAAAAAAAAAAAAAAAAAAAAACCTATTACAGTGGGTCATCCTCAATAATTGCAAGAGCTAATACAGGCTGAATGCTTTCTGAGACCTTCTTTCTCAGAGGTTTACGTACATTACCTCAATAAACATGCCAGTAACCCTAAGGAGTTGGTACTGCTTAGGGTACTCATCATCTCCATTTTAACAGATGAGGAAACCGAGCCTGGAAGAGCTCAGCAGTCAGGTGGCACAGACGGGAGGTGGTATCAATGGTGCCATTGCTCTAGAAGGCCACTTCCGTGTAAGAGCTACACCTCTCCGTATATCTGCAGACTCTCAGTGTTAGGGCTGCAAGAGCCCTTCGAGATCCAGAGACCATTCTGCCTATGCCTCTCCCACTGCAGGCAAGGAAACTGAGGCCAGATCAAGAGGCAGAACTGCTCGCTACTGCTTCTGTGGTCTCGCATGTTATCTCCCAGAAAGACACGTAATTACATGATAAATGATAGTGTGGTCTGCAATGCTTCTCTTTGCCCTGGTAATAAATCATCCTGGGTCTTGTGACCAGACCCACAGTCTATTCTTTAGTGTGGTTGGCAGAACTAAGCACACTGACCTAGCTTGCTAGAAGTTTTGGATCTCCAGATTCCCTTAAAAAGAGTTTCTGAAAATCTGCTTGAACCAGAGCCCAGTTAGTCCTGGAGTTCTGAGGTCATGAAATGCCGGGACAACGAGAGTAGTGCCTGCCAGCTAGAACTGAGGAGACTTCAGAATGCTGTGAAGTCTGGAGCTGAACTTCAGGAAGATCCTTGGTATTTCCAGAGGCCACAGCAATGATGCGGCCTTGAACTCATGGGCTTAGAGCTAGCCAAGGGCAGGGACTCAGTTTATAAATGAGGCCATCCTCAGACGCTAGCCCCTCATTTTTAGTTTAGGAGCAGGGAAGAGTTCAAAGCTTACCTTTGATTCAATTGTGGACCTGGGATGCCCCTATATCCTACATGCCGTTACCAAGAATGGACCCTAAGTCAATGATTCAAAAATGGCTTGACTGTTTCCATGCAAAGGCTGAAAAGCATCTACATATGTTAAACAAGATCAGGTCCTCTTTCTAGTAGTACAAGAAATTCTTAGCTGTTGCAAAGAATCACTACATATTTATTCATCAAATACTGATGCAGCCAAAGGCTGGAGAAATCTACTTCACTAACTGAATTATTGGGTTTCCCCGGTGGCTCAGGGGTAAAAAGAAGAAGAAAAAAAAATCTGCCTGCAATGCAGGACACGTGGGCAGGAGACAAAGGTTTGATTCCAGGCAGGAAGATCCTCTGGAGGGGGAAATGGCAATCCACTCTAGTATCTTTGCCTGGAAAATCCAAATCTATGAGATTGCAAAAGAGTTGGATATGACTGGGTGATTAAACAACTAAATTATAGTTACCTGGTGGTTTGGTGACAGATTTTGTGCTACCACTTATGTTTTGAGTTTGACATTTTACATCCTGACAATATGCCAAACCTGTCTCCTAAGCTTCACTGTTTTAGGATCATTCCCTGTTGCTCGGTTTTCAAGTTTCTGCCCTTCACTTGTTCCAGGAACACCTTGTCCTGTAATCGAGGAGAAGTCACTGGGAGCAGCCACACTGCAATGCAGGAGACTCAGGTTCAGTCCCTGGGTTGGGCAGATCCCCTGCTTTGGGAAAGCTCTAGAGTCTCTCTGCTCACCTTTTCTTGTCTTCCTAAACTAGAGACAGAGCTTGGGGTCTGGGGATGTCATTCCATATTGCTCAAATTTACATAGTTTCAAATGGATGCAGAGTGTTAAATAGTGAAACAACCCTGGGCTGTGGAAATCGGCCAATCTGTGTTTCGGATAAGACACTTAACCCCTCTGTGCATTTCTCATCGCCGAAATGAAAATAATGGCTCCTACCTAGGAGCTTTCCTGGTGGTCCAGCGGCTAAGACTTGGTGTTTCCAGTGCACGGTGCCTAGGTTCCATTCCTGCTCAGGGAATGAGCTGGGCTTCCCTGGTGGCTCAGAGGTTAAAGCGTCTGCCTGCAATGTGGGAGACATGGGTTCGATCCCTGGGTCAGGAAGATCTCCTGGAGAAGGAAATGGCAACCCACTCCAGTATTCCTGCCTGGAGAATCCCATGGACGGAGGAGCCTGGCGGGCTACAGTCCACGGGGTCACAAAGAGTCGGACACGACTGAGCGACTTCACTTTCACTTTCAGGGAATGAGAGCCCTCATCATTAAGAAGCTTAATGATATGTGTACACTGCCTGGCACATACAAAATGCCCAGTAACTGGTAGCCATCATTATTATCAAGCTGCTGAAAGATAATGCTTATTCCCAGCAAAGATATTCTATACAATACTTAAGACACAAAAGCAGGTATCAATCGTAAATCAAACTTCAGTTGAGTCTTCCTTGGGCTCTGGACAAAGGTTGGAAACATCCTACTGGGTCCCCAGAAAAGATCTAACTAATCCAGAGGCAGCGACATCTTGGGGACAGGAACAGAAGTAAAGGACTTCAAATGAGGAGCTGACTGCCCAGTCACCCCAGCACACTTGGCCAGCACGCTTCAGAACCAGAGACAAACCAAGATGGCCTCTCTGCCACCTTCTCTACCCTCTTCGCTCTGCTTTCCAGCAGAACCCAAGTCACAGACCTCAGGCTGAGGTCTCCCAAGCCAAAGTGCTCCAGATCACAACTTCAGGACTTTCTAAATCAGCAGTTCAAGAACCTGTCACCCACTTACACTTCTGACTTATGCAAATGTATAAGGACTTTTTAAGGTGAGCTCTTAAATTAATATGATAGTCCTACCTTACTGCTACAGTGATAATTTTTTTTAAAGGCTTAAAAAATTTGGGGCTTCCCTGGTGGCTAAGATGGTAAAGAATCTGCCTGCAATGCAGGAGACCCGGGTTCAATCCCTGGGTTGGGAAGATCCCCTGGAGAAGGGAATGGCTACCCACTCCAGTATTCTTGCCTGGAGAATTCCATGGGCAGAGGAGCCTGATGGGTTACAGTCCATGGCGTTGCAAAGATTCAGACACAGCTGAGCAAATAACACTTTTACTAAAAATTTTAGCTTGTCAGCCCACTTGGGTAAAGTTGTATTGAAAACCTTTTTTTTTACCTATTTTAATTGCTTTGCTTAAGAATAAATACAAGTTAAAACCCACTCCTAACAGCGAATAAGAAAAGAGATGTAAAAAACTGAGTACGCACTACATAAAGATCCGGACAAAAACTACAAGATACAGAAACATGGGAAAATGAAAACTCTTACGTTAGAGTGGTAGGGTTGTGGGAACTTTCTTTTTCCCACAAAAAACACAGAGTATTTTTATGGAGCTTTAATGTACACTGAAGTTTCCAGATATACACGACTACCATGTACAGTTTTGTCTGCAACTGTACTGAGTTATTCACCACAATCCTGAGTGTTCTTTGGAGGGACTAAAGCTGAAGCTGAAACTCCAATACTTTGGCCACCTGATATGAAGAGCTGACTCATTGGAAAAGACCCTGATGCTGGGAAAGATTGAGGGCAAGAGGAGAAGGGCACGACAGAGAATGAGATGGTTGGATGGCATCACCAACTCAATGGACATGAGTTTGAGTGAACTCTAGGAGTTGGTGATGGACAGGGAGGCCTGGTGTGCTGCAGTCCAGGGGGTCGCAAAGAGTTGGACACGACTGAGCGACGAAACTGAACTGAACTGAACTTTCACCACTCTGGAAAACTGCATCACCGACCATGGTATAGTTCGTGGGTTTCATCTCCAACACACACAGCCGTCACCCTGGGACATCCTACGTACAGTAACAAATACACTTATTTAGGCCTTATTTCAAAAAGTCAGTTCTTAAGAAAAAGTGTTAACAACAATCAATTGAACAGTTTCCTCTTAAATTAAAATGTATGTGTTAGAAAGTAGTGCAAGAAGAATTTGACTACAGTTGTCCACAAGGAAAAAATGTGTATTTTACATTTTATTTGTTGTTGTTTATTTTCTTTACAGTCAGGTCATCTTGGCTTTTCTCTTTTCCTCCTTCTCTGCCTCCCTCCACCCCCTCTTCCCTCCTATCTTTTCTTTCACTTGTTTTCTTTTTCTTTCCTTTTTAACCTTCTGCTTCAGTAGGTGATATTGTCGAAGTCTTTCACTGCAAGATGGTAGAAGTAGTACAACAAACTTGTTTTAAAAGGGAGGGTTGTTGGCACCAACAAGGTTGAGAATGGCCGCTCCACACGTGTCCTCCAGTATAATGTTTTCAAAATGTCCTAGAAAGTTCGTAAGCTCACTGGGCTTTCAGAAGGTCCACCACTGGTTCGTGTGGAATGGTCTCAGTTCCTCCAAACCAGATGTGAAAACCAAAACCGGGCCCTTTCGGGGGACCAGGATCCCTAGGTCTGAACCCTCCGCCTCCAAAGCGGGTCCAGCCCCGTCCCCGCACCCAGCGGGCCTGCGGGGATGCGTGCATGGGCTGCAAAGCTTAGCCGCTGTCCGGTCACACGTCCATCCGCGGACCCACAGCCAGCCCTCGGGGCGCCCTCCCCAGCCATGGCCCCATGATTAGGGCCGCTGTGGCCCCTGACTTCTTCTTATTAACGTTTTTTAAAAGAAAGAAAATGTAAATCATTACTCAGCTCAGCTCAGTCAGCAGGCAAACTGTGTTTAATAAATTAGCTTAATCTATTCCGCAAGTGGTTTGTGAGTGCAGTGTTTCCTCCAGTTAAGGAAAACATTTATATTCCCTCTTGGCCCTGCGTTCCTGGGCTCCCAGAGTCACTCCCCGGAGGCGGGCGCAGGGGGGCATCGGGGTAGGTGGCTTTCGGCGGAGACCCCTGGGTGGAAGGGCCGTGGGCGGCGCGTGGCTTTGTCCCCATCAGGCCCCGGGTACCAGCCCGAGGCGCCAGGACCCACCTCGCTACCCCCGCCCTCGGCCGGAGCACGTCCCACTCCTCCAAAGGGGCCTCTTTAACTGCTCCCCATGAAACAATAATTCATTATGTCACCAGGAGGGAAGAAAGGGAGTGTAAGTGTCTTGATGGGATTAGAGGAAACCCCCGCAGAGATGATTTAGGGGCCGTGATAATTCATTTAATAGGGGCCTGGGGCAAATTGCTAGACAGGGAAATGGAACTGAACCAGCCTAGAAAGGGCGCCCGACAAGGCTGTGTGGGAGAGCTGGCTTCATTAGCAATATTTAAGAGATTTCATTTAAGAAGGAGTCATAAAATGCAGTACTATTTTATGCACCTGGTTTGGTGGCCTTTAGCTTTTCTCTGCATGAATATTAAATTTGAAATGGCGCTACAGCAACACATTTTGGAAAGTGTTCTTTGGGCTGTTATTTGTATGGTTGGTTTAGTTTCTCGTTTGTTAACCTTTTAAAATGAATATCATTGAAAATGGATAACTGTACAACCAGAACTGGAGAAGATTAGGGGGAATATAATGCTTTAGAATAGGTTGTTACTAAACTGGGTAAAGGATTTAAGTTTTTATTGATCAGAACACAAAAGGCATAGAGAGTGAGCCCGCAAGTGGCAAATTGCTTTGACAATTCCCAATTTTCATGCAGATTTGGAGACGCTGCCCCATTCAAAGCCACCACCCGCGGCTCGGCTGGGACCACAATGCAGTGAACACAGATGGGACTTCCCCACAGACACCCTGAAAAGTCAAAAAAGCTTCAGGGAGATACTTGCAAAGTGTTTTCTTGGACAGATAATATTCCCTTTTTATTTCCAAGGGGCAAAGACAAACTAGTGTGATCTTGAAACTACTTCCTTCCAACGTGGATTTTTATCATTTAGGGGCGGGGGCGGGGTTGCTTGGAATTTTACAAACCTGAGAAGTTTAAATGTGAAAACAGTGATAACGGTTCCAATTACAGTTGGAAGTAAAAAAAATTCTAAGGTGTGTGTGTCTTCCCGTTTCCTGTGCATGACTAAGTTGAGAGTCCTAGCCAGGAAACAGTTTAGACAAAACACAACCTTCACTCCACGATATCCCACACATTTGTGTAGCCTAATGCACTTCTCTCCAAAAACCTTATATTTGCTTTTAAAAAAAAATTTAACTTTCATCCCTCCCTTTTAAAAGATAAAAAATAACTCTCCCAGATATGCTGCATTCATTTTTTTAAAAAAATCGCAGCTGCATTCTGTTATTTTAACAAAACAACTGGCGGGTCTCTATTCTCAGAGCTGTTTTAGCCACCCAGGATACATACAATGCATAATTAATACATACTTTAAAAGACTTTCTTAATCAAAAAAGACATTAACTACATGTAAAATTATTCACTTACATATATTGGTTTGTGCAATTTTCCACAATGACAGTAGAGTTGGTAGCTAAATATATTTTTATAAATAACAAAACTTAGCAAATGTCTTTTGTAAGGCGTGCTTTGGAGGGGTAGTGCTAATATTTGTATTCCTCCTGTTAATATACCACCATCTCCAGGTAAAGATGCTATTTTTATACAGAGTTATAAATCACTTTGCATTAGAATGAAAGGATCTATTTCAAATAAAATAAAGGTGGCTCAAGTTTGAGTGAACTCTGGGAGTTGGTGATGGACGGGGAGGCCTGGTGTGCTGCGATTCATGGGGTCGCAAAGAGTCGGACACGACTGAGCGACTGAACTGAACTGAATGTACTATATATAGTATATACTAAATATATATAGAGTATATATATATATATTGGAGAAGGCGATGGCACCCCACTCCAGTTCTCTTGCCTGGAAAATCCCATAGATGGAGGAGCCTGGTAGGCTGCAGTCCATGGGGTCGCTAGGAGTCGGACATGACTGAGCGACTTCACTTTCACTTTTCACTTTCATGCACTAGAGAAGGAAATGGCAACTCACTCCAGTGTTCTTGCCTGGTATATATATAGTCAGTCTCTGGACAAAGACAAGCAAACTTTAACGCTGGCTGGTTCTCTCAGAGCCTCTTCCCCTGGTCCTTAGACTTCACTTTTTTCACAACTTTCCCTTAGGGAGAAGCAGCCAGAACCTCCAGTAACAGCCCTGGTCAATGCTGGGCCAAGTCCTGAGAAGGTAGCCTCTCTTTGACTGAAGAACTTTCATTCTTTCCTTTTTCCAGTAAAAAGTCATTCCAAGCCATTCCAAGCCTAACTCTTTTGGGGAGTCCTCCCCAAAAGAAACCTGCCTGCAACATTTATTTTTGCTTTTCAGAAATCATGTTTTGTTGCCAATTAGAAATCCGGGAAGCAAAGAACTCCGAGAGGTGGGTATGCACACATATCCAGACTGTGGGATCTTGGAGTAGCCAGCAGTGTTTAAAGGACATCACAGGTTTAAACAGTTTCCGGCACAGCGACCATGTGAGACAGGCTGTGCTGGGAGCCCAGTGTGCACAGACGCAGGAGCGAAAAATGCAGGCACGGTTCTGTGTTCCCAGAGCCCAGCCTTCCAACCCAGGCTGTGGCATCAGCAGACACAAAGCCACCTCCATGCCAACAGAGGGGACAGGAGGAGAGCATTAGACGTCTATCTTAGAGGACTGAGGTACTGGCAGATTTTAAAAATATTTTTAAATCTTTTAAACCAACAAAACTGGGAGTTGGGTGGGTCAGGGAGTATAACAAGTTTCAATTTTTCTAATATTAAATTCCAGGGGTTTTTTTGCATTACAAAAAAATGAAGGTGAAGAAAATGCATAGCCAAGTTTTCTTCTCTTTAAAAAATATTCATATTTAAAATCCTACACACTATTTCTGAGAGCCGACTAATTTTTAAAGAGAAAACCACCTTCACAGGAATGTACCAGAAGGACTAGCACTCACCGCCGTGCACAGGCCAAGGCAACAATTCCCTGCTCCCCATTCACACCAACCACGAACACCAAGTCCAGGACAGATCACCGGAGATCACCTCTTTGGAAAGCTGAAACCACTGTGTTTCAGTAATGTGACCGAAATACATCAAAGTTCATTGAAATGAGTTTATGCTATAAATTAGTCAAAGCTTTGTGAAAAGTAACTTGGTGATATGTATCAAAAGCCTTAAAAATGTTCACTTCATTTAATGCAGCAATTCTGTCTCTGCGACCAGTTCCTGGGGAGATCTTCCGAAATGGAAGCAAGGAGGTAGGCAAAAAATGCTTATCTGTGACATTTATAATAGGAAAACAAAAATTAAAAAACCACACAAACATCCAATAATAGAAAATAGTGAAATAAATCGTGACATCCTACAATGGAATTTAATAAATGTATTTTCAATGTTATACATATAGGATGCTCTGAACTGTGTCAAATAGTCAGAGGAGAGAAATGTTCACAGGATGATCTCTGGGTCGTGGGAATATGTAGGGTTTTTCTCAAATGTTTGTACGTTTTCCATAATGAGGATGTATTACTTCTATAATATACATCTTTTAATGTATCATATCAGTTTTATACACACACATGTATAAAATTCATTAATTCCATCAATGTTTATGACCTGACAAGCTGACAGGCCAACCAGAAGTCTCAGAGTCAAAATAAAAGTGAAATCAGTTAATTAGCTATTTTCCCCTTAGATAGTCACATGAGAACAAATGAACACATATTTCTCTATTCGTGTCAGGCAATGCATGTTTTTTTCTCAAGCCAATAAGTAAATTTCATCTTTCGTTTATCATTGTGATTTTCTTTTGTGGGCATATGAAGGTAGAAAATGTTCCATGTTTTGGGAAAAAAATTAGGCGATAAGTCCACATTCCATCACGATCATTTGCAGCTCACTCTTGGCACCAGGGTGCACATATTTATTTATTATTTATGCAAATAATAGCACATGGGCGAAGTTGCAAAGACAGCCATGCTCTCAGGCCATTGCCTCGTCTGCATTATCTGCAAAAATCTGTGTTCAGCTGCAGACTATAAGTCTGACCCTGGGCTCACTCTCTCACTGTTTTTTTAAGTAGGTCAAGTAGCTGTCCCTGTAGCACCATCAGCATATTCAATAAAAATCATGTATATTCTGTGTTTGAAGCATACATTATAAATAGATGTATAGATAGAGCAGATATTGAGAAAAGAAATGGTAAAGATTATGAATATTAAGATTTATATTAATCTATCAGCCTATTAAAGTACAGTAAAACCTGTCCTTCAGACCACCTTTTTCAAGATATCACCTCCCTGAAGGGACCACTAAATTTCGGGCCAAATTATTTTCCCATAAAGAACAATGAAAAGAAAATGATTATATTAAGACTACTTTGACTATGGTTTCTTTTCATTGTTCCGCCAAAAATGATTCCAAACAGTAAAATAACATTGATTTTGACCTTGTTAATGAACCTGAAGAACTTCATGGAATACTCAAACACCGATTTCCATTTTTAACAGGAAAAAAAAAAAAAAATGAGCCCTCCGCCTCACATTGTCAACCACACTAGCAGCAAGAAGGGATCCTGTCATTGATATTCGGCAGATGTAGCTTATCCTGATATCACTAATGTTCCATACTGTTTGTCGTGGGGATTTGTCTTCGTGTCACAAGCTGGAGATGATTGTGTGATTTGTAAAATATTGAAGAAGGCTTCAAACTGAGAGTTTTATTTCATTTCTTTTTGGTTACAAAGATTCTCACATACAATATTACTGAAGTGATTTTCAGTTTTCCAAAATGCCACTCTCTCCAAGGGAACAGCTTTCTCTTCTTTTTTTTTTTTTTAAATTAATTTATTTATTTATTTTTAATTTTTACTTTATAATTCTGTATTGGTTTTGG
>NW_024080602.1:4040675-4135099 GCF_014754425.2 Oryx dammah | reverse complement strand
TAAAAACAAAGACACCAGTAAGATAATGAAATGCCAAGCCACAGAGTAGAAAAAAATTTTCATTTCAGTTCAGTTCAGTCGCTCAGTCGTGTCCAACTCTTTGGGACCCCATGGACTGCAGCATGCCAGGCCTCCCTGTCCATCACCAACTCCCGGAGTTCACTCAAACTCATGTCCATTGAGTCGGTGATGCCATCCAACCATCTCATCCTCTGTCAACCCTTCTCCTTCTGCCTTCAGTCTTTCCCAGCATCAGGGTCTTTTCCAAAGAGTCAGTTCTTCACATCAGGTGGCCAAAGTATTAAGAGTTTGAGCTCAGCATCAGTCCTTCCAATGCATATTCAGGACTGATTTCCTTTAGGATGGACTGGTTGGATCTCCTTGCAATCCAAGGGATTCTAAACAGTCTTCTCCAACACCAAAGTTCAAAAGCATCAATTCTTTGGCACTCAGCTTTCTTTATAGTTCAACATCCATACATGACTACTGGAAAAACCATAGCTTTGACTAGACAAATCTCTGTTGACTAATGTCTCTGCTTTTTAATATGCTGCCTAGGTTGGTCATAGCTTTCCTTCCAAGGAGCAAGCATCTTTTAATTTCATGGCTGCAGTCACCATCTACAGTGATTTTTGGAGCCCCCCAATATAAAGTTTCTCACTTTTAAAGTTTCCATTGTTCCCCCATCTATTTGCTGTGAAGTGATAGGACCAGATGCCATGATCTTAGTTTTCTGAATGTTCAGTTTTAAGCCAACTTTTTTACTCTCCTCTTTAACTTTCATGAAGAGGCTCTTTAGTTCTTCATTTTCTCCTATAAAGGTGGTGTCATCTGCATATCTGAGCTTATTAATATTTCTCCCGGCAATCTTGATTCCAGTTTGTGATTCATCCAGCACAGCATTTCACATGATGTACCCTGCATATAATTTAAATAAGCAGCATGACAATAGATAGCCTTGACATTCTCCTTTCCCGATTTGGAACCAGTCTGTTGTTCCATGTCCAGTTCTAACTGTTGCTTCTTGACCTGCATACATATTTCTCAGGTGGCAGGTCAGGTGGTCTGGTATTCCCATCTCTTTCAGAATTTTCCACAGTTTGTTGTAATCCACACAGTCAAAGGCTTTGGTATAGTCAATAAAGCAGAAGTAGATATTTTTCTGCAACTCTCTTGCTTTTTTGATGATCCAGCAGATTTTGGCAATTTGATCTCTGCTAATAGTTTCCTTATTTCCTCATCAACTCCCTTCTAGCTTCTGCCTGTTTTCAGTTTACCTGTGTACCTTCATATAGTTTTTCCTTTTTTAATATTTTATCCCAAATTTATAATTGTTATGTTCAGGAGGATTAGTGTGTTATAAGCTATCATTACCACAATGGTGACTAGCCCATTTTTCAGTCTCACTATTGTACTGCTGCTGCTGCTGCTGCTGCTAAGTCGCTTCAGTCGTGTCCGACTCTGTGCGACCCCATAGACGGCAGCCCACCAGGCTCCCCAATCCCAGGGATTCTCTAGGCAAGAGCACTGGAGTGGGTTGCCATTTCCTTCTTCAATGCATGAAAGTGAAAAGTGAAAAGTGAAAGTCAAGTCACTCAGTCGTGTCCAACTCTTAGCGACCCCATGGACTGCAGCCTACCAGGCTCCTCTATCCATGGGATTTTCCAGGCAAGAGTACTGGAGTGGGGTGCCATTGCCTTCTCCACATTATTGTACTATCTTTATTCAAAAGGAAAATATTTGCTATTAATATGGTTATGTTAATTGCTTCCTTCCAATGTCCTAAGTGATTATATTTTGAAAAACTTTTTTGCTCTATTTCTTCAGATGAGATTAAAAGACAGATTTAGATGAATTCTAAATTATGTAATGCCTTCAGGGGCTACACAAATACCTAAAATATATTTTGTAAATGAAATAAGCAAAGTACAAAAAAGAAAAGCTATATGAACTCAGAGGAAGAAGAGATCAGAGGTGATTTCCTAGAGGATATTACCTTTAAGGCAGTAGTTAAAAAGTGATAGATAGTAGCCAGAGCTGAGAGAGAGAAAGAAGGAGAGACAGCGTTCCAGAAGAAATCTCACAAACAATGCAAAAAGTGGGAGTTTTGGAGGTTAAAGTTTTACTGGTTATAGCTATGAATATAATTTTTAATATAACTCAAAATCAATACTATGGTGTGAACACACTGCTATATATAAAAATATGGGTAAATCTTACACCAATTTTAAAAGAAAAAAGTCAGATACAAAAGAATACATACTGTAATAATCCATTTAAGTTCAAAAACAGAAAACTTATAGGTGGTAATAGAATTCAGACTAGTGGTTACCTTTGGGTTATGGAAGCAACTGGGAGGGAACATGAGTGAAGGCCCTTGGGTGCTTGCAATGTTGTACCTCTTTTTCTGAAGGCTGGTTACCTACAGAGTTCACTTTGTAAAAATTTATCAATTGATGACTTTATGATTTGTGCATTTAAAAAATATCACACTTCAATAAAATGTTTATGTGAAACAAAAATGAAACCCAGTTTCTGGTATCAAGAAAAGTTTATCATGTGTATTTCCATATATTAACATGTTAATCCCTCACAATGACCTTATGGAAGTCCAGTTATGCTGAATTTTATGTGAAATTGAATTATATGAACTTGAAATAACCATGATGTAAAATTATAAAAATTATAAATTCTGGCTTTATACACAAAATTTGAAATGATTCAAATCTCCCCAAGTTAAAAAAAATTTTCATTTTCTTACAAAGTTGGATCAATCTGAGCAAATTTAAGATCTATTTAAGCTTAAGGGAGGTACCACTTGAGTAGATAAAAATATCCTGTGTAACTCAGGATAATAGTTTAACAAATAACTACAACAGTAGTTAATGCTTTTTGGTGTCACAGTTTCAGCAGAGCAGTTGTGGCTGACACAGCAGCTCTACAATGCCAGGTACCACACACTTTCCATTTTACTGCTCTGTCCTACTAACTAACAGGCTATTTTCTATCTTGTGATCTAAGATGACTGTGACTCTCCCACCATCTTTCTGTAGTCCAACCAGGAGAATCACTGCAGTTTCTATACTGCCAGCCAGAACTTGTCACAAAGACATGGGAGGCTACAAGAGGGCCTGGGAAATGCAGTTTCTGGTTGAGCAGTACATTGATGGTTCACCAGACGTCTTTGCCATACTTGCCATTCTTTGTCTAGTTGTTTTGAATTATGTGAGTTTACAATTATAAAATGTCTCCAGGAATAGATCCTTTACATAAAATTCAGCTGCTCTGTAGATAAGAATATTCCTATTTTACAGAAGATAAAACTGAAACTCAGAGATAGTAAATGACTTATGCCTACCCTGTACATTGCTAAGTCAATGGCAAAGCTGGGACTCAAATACAGTTCTCAAACTCAGGATTCTTGCTTTTGTGCTACAGAAGCCTCTCCAGAGAGTTTTTCTACTAGTTCCAAGAATACTGGTAATCCTTATGTTCCCAGTGAATTTCAGGTTCTTGATGTCTCATTGGGAAAGAATTCAGTGAGAGACAAAGTGATAGGTAAGAAGTGGACTTATTTAGAGAGAAACACCCTGCACAGACAGAGTGTGGGCCATCTCAGAAGGTGAGAGAGCCTCAAAGTATGGCATGGTTGGTTTTTATGGGATGGATAATTTCCTAGGCTAATGAGTGGAAGGATTACTCCCATTATTTCAGGAAAGGGGTGGAGATTTCTAGGAATTTGGCCATGCCCACTTTGGGCCTTTATGGTTAGATTCACATCCACTGGATCATAGAAAAAGCAAGAGAGTTCCAGAAAAACATCTACTTCTTCTTCATTGACTACGCTAAAGCCTTTGACTGTGTGGATCACGACAAACTGGAAAATTCTTAAAGATATGGGAATACCAGACCACCTTATCTGCCTTCTGAGAAACCTGTATGCAGGTCAAGAAGCCACAGTTAGAACCAGACATGGAACAATGGACTGGTTCAAAATTTGGAAAAGAGTACGTAAAGGCTGTATATTGTCATCCTGCTTATTTAACATATATGCAGAGTACATCATGCAAAATGCCAGGCTGGATGAAGCACAAGCTAGAACCAAGATTGCTGGGAGAAATATCAATAACCCCAGATATGCAGATGATACCACCTAGTAGCAGAAAACAAAGAACAAAAGAGCTTCTTGATGAAGGTGAAAGAAGAGTGAGAAAAAGCTGGCTTAAAACTCAACATTCAAAAAACTAAGATTGTGGCATTTGATCCCATCACTTCATGGCAAATAGATGGGGAAACAGTGGAAACAGTAACAGACCTTATTTTCTTGGGCTCCAAAATCACTGTGGACAGTGACTGCAGCCATGAAATTAAAAGATGCTTGCTCCTTGGAAGAAAAACTATTACAAACCTATACAGTGTATTAAAAAGCAGAGACATCATTTTGCTGACAAAGGTCCATATAGTCAAAGCTATGGTTTTCCCAGTAGTCATGTATGGCTGTGAGAGTTGGACCATAAATAGGGCTGAGCGCTGAAGAATTGATGCCATCCAAGTGGTGCTGGAGAAGACTTGAGAGTCCCTTGGTCAGCAAGGAGATCAAACCAGTCCATCCTAAAGGAAAGCAACCCTGAATATTCATTGGAAGGACTGATGATAAAACTCTGATACTTTGGCCACTGAAAAGACGACTCGTTGGAAAAGACCCTGATGCTGGGAAAGATTCAAGGGAAGAGGAGAAGTGGATGACAGAGGGCGAGATGGTTGGATGGCATCACTGATTCAGTGGACATGAGTTTGAGCAAACTCTTGGAGACAGTAAAGGACAGAGAAGCCTAGCGTGCTGCAGTCCATGGGGTCTCGAAGAGTGAGACATGACTGAGCAATTGAACAACAACAATGGTTAGCCTCAGAACTGTCATGGTGCTGGTGGGTATGTTCGTTAGCATGCTAGTGTATTACAGCAAGTGTATAATGAAGCTCAAGGTCCACTGGCAGTTGAATCTTCTGCCAATTTAGACCTACTTGGTTCTAACCATTTCTTGTCATATCCTATATCTGTGTCTTCTTTTAAATGTGCCTTGCCCTCTCCCCTCCTGTTTCACTTAGACTCCTGCTATCTCTAAATTAAATGGCGCTTGGAAAGGAGTGAGATAGGGCACAAAGTGGTAGGACTTTACTATGAACTGACAACCTGAGATGTGTTTGCTTAAAGGTTCAAGAACTCAGGAATCAAGAAAATATAGCATGAAGCCCTGGGGCATGAACAGTGACACGCATTCTAGTGGTGTCTCTGAACTACAAGGCAGATTATACACATGTTCCAAGTATTTTCCCTTTCTGATTTTTAGTTTCCCCATCTGTCAGATGAGGATGAGGGTTGGGCCAGGGTTGCTGAATATGGTCATGAAGGTTGTACATAATTTCTTAAATTCACTAAGCAGGAGATTCTGGAGCAGAGTAGAGGGTGCCCCATAGCTCCTTGCCTCACCCTGCCTCAGCCCTTAGAAATACTGCTGGTATTTTGAGAATCCTCAAAGTATTGAGATCCTCAGAAATACTAAAAAATCTGGAGAGAAGCCTTCAGGTAATAGAAAGGTAGAAAAAACCCAGAATACCCAGTTAGCATATGTTGCTGGGAGAGAAAACACACTAGTGCCAGAAAATGGGGGATGAGATACTGTATCAGAGCAAGTAGAATGTCTGGACACAGCTGCACAAATGTGTGCAAGGCGAAAAGAAACGATACGGTCACTACTGATCTATTATATCTGTGTCAGTATTTCACCCACAGTGAACAAAAGAAAGGAAGGTGGGGAGGGAGGGAGAATCCTGGGCTTCAAAAGACAAAGCCTAACTTAAGGAAAACATAACTCAAGGAATTTTGTGAGGAGGAATTTTCTCACAATTTCTTCACATTATAGCACAGTTGATAGGGACATAAATAAAACTAGAGCTCAACCATGTGTGATAAAATAGCAGAATGAGCTTAAAAAAAAGAGGTTGCAGACACAGGAAATAAATTGAATACCAAAATACTTTATGGGACTAATAAATACACTATAAATAGAACAGAACAGACACTGCTGAATACTGAAATATTGACAGGGAGAAAAACCTGTAAGCACAGTAAATGCACTCTCATCTGATAAAGGAAGTTAATTTGAAGTTAATAGATATGCATATTAGTTTGTTACCAGCTAAGCTGCTGTAACAAAGAAATCCAAAGATATAATGCCTTAAATAAGTTAGTTTCTTTCTCACTCACAAAACAATCCACAGATGAGAAATCGAAGGCTGGCAGGATCTCCTCCAGGAGGTCATCCAAGATAAGGTTCCTTCTGTCCTGATGGCTCCATCACCTCCTCATTCCTGTGGTTATAGGAAATTCTCATTTCCATGGTTGAAGCTGGCTCCTTTCCATACCCATGTTTCAGTCCATAGGAAAGATAAAAATAGTCCAGGGAAGGCACTCTAAAGGGATGCCTTAGATGTTATATATATCACTTCTGCCACAGTTTTACTGGCGACATTTAGTCACAGAGGACACTGGGAAAACGTGGTCTTTAACTGGATAGCCATGTGCTCAGCTAAAACTCAATGTTCTGTTCTAAAGGGAGCTGGGAGAGAACGAATAGTTAGGAACCACAATATGAAAGATAAAGATGAGCCGACATTTAAGGACATGTGATATCCCTCACAAAGAGAACCCAGCAAGTGAAAGAGAGAATGTACCTAGTGCTGCAATGTAAGATGTTCCAGAAGTGAAAAAAGAACTGAATCTGCAATCTGAAGGAAAGCTGTGAATCCCAAGAAAGTCTGATTTAGAATATTTAGTATAAAGGTATTTCCTAGTTAAACACCTGAACTTGAAAGAGGAAGAATGCTTCAGACTTCTAGGCAGAAGGAAAAAATCACCTACAAAGGGCAAAAAAAAAATCAGGCTGGTATCAGATTTCATTATATTCATTGTGGAAGACAGCAGTGCAGAGTTTTGAGAGAAGAGAGGAAGGCCCAGGTGCAATTCCCTGTAAAGGCTCAGGGAAGCAAAATATCCATGAACACTTGTTGGAAAGAATTGCTTGATAACCAAAGCTAGGCGATCTAAAAATCTACAAAATAAAGAACGCAAGCATGGTGAAGCCATACCAGAAGAATTGTTGATAATCACTGGATCCATTCACATGTAGAACTGATGCTAAACAATCATAGCAATGATGGTTTCAAAACAGAATGTGAATATTATAAATCTGGACAATGTAAAAATAACACAATACAAAATTGGGAGGTGAGAGAGAGGAAATGGAAGTAGCAAGAAATTTCTCATGTTCTCATCTTCTGAAGATAGGATATATTATACAAAATAAAAACATGTGGTAAAAAAAAATATATATATATATACAAATAGGTAAAAAAATAACCTAAATATTTTTTCATAATCACCTTTATTGAACAATGTAGCAGGAGTCCACAAATCACTGCCTGAGGGCAGACTGCCTGTTTTTGTAAATTAAATTTCAGTGGAACACAGCTTCACCCCTTTGTTTCCATATTGCTTATGCTACTTTCCAGCTATAAAATAGACCCCAGACAGCCTAAAATATTTACTCTCTGGTCCTTTAAGAAGAACTTTGCCAACCCATGCAGAAGAATCTTTTTTAACTCACAGGAATCTTGTGGTAAAGAAATATTTATTTGAGGCTTAATAATTGGTTGGGTTTAATTCAGCCTTTTCCCTTCCTATTAAATTCATGTCAAATTAAGTTTAATAATGTAATATAAATCCTATTTTTATAAAACAGTAAGTAAATCATCCCAAAGATATCAGGGATAATGAATCACCTAGTGATATTTGATATGGTTTCTTCAATTTTCACCTCTGTTTTTATTTGGAATCTTTTTAATGAGCATATATCACTGTTACCAGAAAAATAAAATAGAACATTTTTTTTATTTGCAATCCCTGGCAGCAAATATACCAAGATACTAACAATGATTAATTCTGGCTGACAGGAATATGATTGCTGTTTTCTTATTTAAGCTTTTCTATATTTTTTAAATATTGAAAAAATTTTAAGCTATTAGGGAAGATTTCAGCATAAAGTGATAAGAATTCTGAATTACAGTTTTGGAAATGGTAATAAGAAGTACCAGATATGAGAGATATTGTTCTACTTATAGTATGATTCTTTTATTAGCAGTATACCAACCACAAAGCACAGTTCAGTATAAATATCAAACACGACATAAAAGAGAAGCCAGAATCAGATGATATTCAGCTTCTGTTAGGCAATCAGCACATTCACGTGGTTTCTTTAATTTGCATTTATCTACCTTTCCCTTCTCATCCACACCTTATCCTCCTGATACACACAATATACTCGAGCCACATAGAGCCCTTCACCTTCAGTGAAATTTTCATGCATTTGTGTGCTCTTTTGCTTTGTTGCCACCATTCTTTCTACCTATAATTGCATCCTGTTCTCCACATGATATAATTCAATGCTTCTTTTAAGACTCAATTTAAATATCACTTACTGCAGTACATCTCAACCTTGGCTGCACATCAGAATCACCTGGGGAGCTTTATAAAAATACCGAGGCCCAGGCTCCAGCACAGCTATTTTGGTTTAACTGCCCAGGGTTGGGGCCCAGGCAGCAGTATTTTTAAAAAGCTCCCTGAGTAATGCTAATATACAGCCAGTGTTGAGAGTCATTGCAAAGCCTTCTGCGATACTAGCAGACAGAGTTAATTACTCCCTCTTCTGTGCTCTCATAGCTCTTAGATTTTCCATTGCTCATGAAATTTAATGCTTATTGTATTAAAGTCAGTGTTATATAGTAAGTGCTCAGTAAACGCTGAGGTTGTTACTGACCTTGTTCTTCCAACCAGGCACATGCAGGAGTGGTTATCCTTACCATGAGAACCCAACAGCAGAGGGGGCTGATGTTTCCTATCCAGAGATCCTGTCTGAAGGATTTACTTCTGTAAACTCACCAGGATGTCACTCCTCTCTGCCTCCTACACACACACACCCCTCACTGCCTTTTCAGCACAGCCCTAGCCCTTGGGTCCAGCTTTTACATTGTTGAGATTGATGCAATGTAAAGAATGAAAGAAACCAGCGTTATGAACGTGCTGACAGCCTGACAGAATCTGCCCGTCACCTGCCTTCCCCCATCTCCTTCGTGTCACACTTTACATTGTGTTTACTGTCGGATCCTGCTACTTTACTTTCAAGAGCACATTGTCAGCTGTACTTTGTCAAAGGCTTTCAGAAAATCCAGATGAATGATGCTGTGAGCCCCGATACTGCCAAATCTATATTTCACACGTTCACAGTGGTTGACAATTTTATTTAAGTGGAATCTTTCTATCTTCCTTCGATTTACCTTTGCCTCCCTGACCCTAAGATCAATCAGACAACTGGAGACCCTTCTGTTTTTGATCATCCAGGAGAAATATCAATAACCTCAGATATGCAGATGACACCACTCTTATGGCACAAAGTGAAGAGGAACTAAAAAGCCTCTTGATGAAAGTGAAAGTGGAGAGTGAAAAAGTTGGCTTAAAGCTCAACATTCAGAAAACAAAGATCGTGGCATCCGGTCCCATCACTTCATGGAAAATAGATGGGGAAACAGTGTCAGATTTTATTTTGGGGGGCTCCGAAATCACTGCAGATGGTGACTGCCGCCATGAAATTAAAAGACGCTTATTCCTTGGAAGAAAAGTTATGACCAACTTAGATAGCATGTTGAAAAGCAGAGATATTACTTTGCCAGCAAAAGTCCATCTAGTCAAGGCTGTGGTTTTTCCAGTGGTCATGTATGGATGTGAGAGTTGGACTGTGAAGAAAGCTGAGCCCCAAAGAATTGATGCTTTGAACTGTGGTGTTGGAGAAGACTCTTGAGAGTCCCTTGGACTGCAAGGAGATCCAACCAGTCCATTCTAAAGATCAGTCCTGGTGTTCTTTGGAAGGAATGAGGCTAAAGCTGAAACTCCAGTACTTTGGCCACCTCATGCGGAGAGTTGACTCATTGGAAAAGACTCTGATGCTGGGAGGGATTGGGGACAGGAGGAGAAGGGGACGACAGAGGATGAGATGGCTGGATGGCATCACTGACTCGATGGACATGAGTGTGAGTGAACTCCGGGAGTTGGTGATGGACAGGGAGGCCTGGCGTGCTGTGATTCATGGGGTCGCAAAGAGTCGGACACGACTGAGCGACTAAACTGAACTGAACTGATCATCGTCTATGTCTGCGCCATGTCTGGATCACAGTACACTGTATGATTATCTCAGCTTCCCTGGTTAGGAGGAGCTCCTGGAAGTTACTCCTGTCTGGAAGTGAAGTGGGGGAAGGAGAGCTGAGGATGAGGAAAAAAGACCAAGGAGCACCAGCAGTGCTTAAGTTCCACAATCGCACAATGCGCATGCGCACTCTCTTCAGCACAGCTCGGAGCTCTACCCTTGCTTTTTCCCGCTTGCCTGGAAGGAAACTGACTGCATTAACAGTCTGCTCTTTCCTGTTAAAAATCCTATTTGTAGTCATTTTAAACCGTCCTCTCCAAACATCGCCAAAGGGTTTGGTGTCCATAAGATAGTGTTGCTTATATTAATAGTTTCCCTTAAGTACCACATCCTGGCAGTGGAGTTCTAAAATAACTTTGTTCACAGACATTTCTCAGCCAGTAAATATTATTTTTTAAAGTGATTTTCTCCCTGGAGTCTTGATGAAACTTTCCCTTTCTTTTTCCTTAAGGTCACCATGACCTTGATGAACTAGAAGATGTGCTACAATGGAATCCAATGGCAAATTTCACTAATGCAGAACCAGATCAATCTTCAAATTGAATAATCTTTGCATATCTAGTGCTCTACTGTGACCTGAGACAAATCTAACCTTTCTGACTTGGTTCTTTGTTAAAATCAGTAGTTAAATAGCAAACCATTATCTAGTTCCCTTGGAAGTTATGCAAATTAATTAATGTTTGGAAAATGACTGGGAAATTTTAAAATCATCTATACTCCATTGTGTATATGTACCACAGCTTTCTTATCCATTCATCTGCTGATGGACATCTAGGTTGTTTCCATGTCCTGGCTATTATAAACAATGCTGCGATGAACATTGGGGTACATGTGTCTCTTTCAATTCTGGTTTCCTCAGTGTGTACGCCCAGCAGTGGGATTGCTGGGTCATAAGGTAGTTTGAAACTGGAGCCAATTATACAGAGTGAAGTAAGCCAGAAAGAAAAACACCAATACAGTATACTGACACATATATATGGAATTTAGAAAGATGGCAATGATGACCCCGTATGCAGGACAGCAAAAAAGACACAGATGTGTATAACGGACTTTTGGACTCAGTGGGAGAGGGAGAGGGTGAGATGACTTGGGAGAATGGTATTGAAACATGTATAATATCATGTAAGAATCGAATTGCCAGTCTATGTCCGATGCAGGATATGGCACACTTGGGGCTGGTGCGCGGGGATGACCCAGAGAGATGTTGTGGGGAGGGGGGTGGGAGGGGGGTTCAGGTTTGGGAACGCATGTACACCCGTGGTGGATTCATATCAATGTATGGCAAAACCAACACAGAATTGTAAAGTAAAATAAAAAATAAATAAATAAAATAAAATAAAAATAAAATCATCTATAAATACCAAGCAGTTGCATCTTCCCTGATGAGAGGGCTCAGGTAATTCATAACCTCCTATAATAAAGGTAAAAATACTGTGCTTGGGCTATATAATTACATGTGATTTATTTGCAATACATATAATCTTTGAAATCTAGAAAGCATTTAATAGAAACAATTCATATTTCGTGACTATAATAAAAGCACTTGATGACTTTAGGAAAAGTAATCATCTACTCTAAGTGATCTATACATCATATCTTTAACTGTTTCTAAGATCTGCTAGAGTATGCTCCGAGTTTATCCTTAACCTGTTAATGTTGACTGATATATTTATTTTCACATTTTCCCAGTTCTTATTTATCCTTGAAACTCTAATGTGTATTTCCTAGAAAATTTGCCTGTACCAAACTTTGCTGTATTCAAAACCTCCTCTGTCAAGATTTAGCACTTTTATATTGTAGTCATTAAAATTGAACAAAATCTTAATAGTTCCTTTATTAACTACTATACTGACTTTGCATAGTAGAAATCACAACATGTTAATTGGATTTAATTAACTATTTTAAATTACACAAACTCCTGACAGTAGACAATAGCACAGGGTACCCATGAGCAATAAAATTGGAGCTGATATTTCTACTTTATTAAAACTTAATGAAACTATTCATATTCATAATCTTATTTATTGTTTACAAGAAGAAAACTGTGTTCATTTTGAAGGCAAAAATGTCTGCTGAAAACAAATTTTTGATCATTTAGGTGAAGGCTCAGAAGTTAATAAAAGGTTCCACTATATCCAGCCTCACGGTTCTGCCAGCTTCTCATCGCACGGATCCCTATTTCACCCCAGTGCCAGTCTTACAAGCGGATGCTAACAAAGGTTAGTGATTCAAATAAGCATTTTATATGTTTAGGAACATAAGGGAAAGAGCTTTGAGGTGGGATTAGGGCCCTGAGTTTGAATTCAGACATAGACACTAATTCTCCAAGGTGACTTCAGACAAGTCAAGTCCTCACTGTGGCCTGAGTTTCCTTCTCTGTAAATTAGAAGGCTGGACTAGATGACCACCAGAGTCCCTTTCCACTTCTAAGATCCATTATTCTATAGATTTTCTATTGATTTAGATTTTGGTATATTTACATGCTAAAATTATTATTGTATTTAAGCGCTATTATAATTTTTCAAGCTTCTGAGCAGATAGTTTCTGATCCTTTTCTGATAATACTTAACATTTTATTTCAATATATTACTATATAAAAATATGAAGCCAGAAATGAATGTAATTATTAAGTGAACTATGCAGGTCTTAGTCTAAATACTTACACTATACTTAGATTTATACCAGTCTAAATACTTAGTCTAATACTGGTTTGTGAAACCAGTAGATTTCTCATTTTTTTAAGCAAAAGATCACGTCATCTTTATCTCAATATCCCCAGTGCTTAGAACCACATCTAGCATTTTGTAGATACTAAATAGTTGGTTGAATGAATAAGCAAATGAAAGTGTAAGTGAATGACTAAAGACCGAGTGTCATAAATGTAACCCTCTATACTTCTCCCTGCTACATAATTGGCTGACGTGTTAAAGAATACTTAAGTGGATCCCCTTTTGAATCTCAAATATGAGCAAGTGAGGTGATCTTTAATTTAGTTCTATCTCACTTTCTAACTGATGTCTGGAGTGTTTTAGATCTAAAGTTGGTTTCCCAGGGTTCCTCTGGTACCTGAAGATTTATAGGTTCTCCGTTTTACAGCTCCTGTATCCTGTCTGCTGACCCACTAGTGGTGGTACCGAAAAACTCAAAGGGACTGCATCATTATAAGCTTCTTAGTTTATTAAACCTCCCACAACTGAAACAATTACTTTCTTAGTTACGAACCCTAGTTGTTTAGAAATCTTGGTGACACTTGGTTTTAGTTAGTTTACATTATATTTACTCCCTGGGAGAACTCCAGCAGAGTTTTTATTTCTTGCTTTAGAAAAACTTATATTCTTCCTGGGGTCAAATTAAGATGAATGTATGCATCAACCAATCTATTTATCCTTGCTTTAGCAATAGATACAGTAAAAAATTGCTGCAAAACAAAGGTAAATCTAGAACCATAGCAACTTGTTCCAGAAAAGCATCACATTTTCATCCCTCAATTATCTGCCAGAGAACACATGGCCTACCATAATATTTGTAGTTAATCAACCAATTAATCAACACATTTGTTGACTACTTGCCATATGTCTGGTACTGTGCAAGGTAATATGAATGCCAGGAAAGCACAAGCCACACAAATGCTGATACGGTGCCTAGATGTTTACCTGTCCTGATGCTCTGAACTGTCATTTGAGGCACCTCAGACCTATACAGGTCCAGCATGTGGTGAAAGATGACCAACTTCCAGAAGAGAGGATAGTTTTGGAAAATGCGAGACAAACATCTCTACTTTTTCTGGAATTATCTTGCTAAATCCAAAGAATAATGTCTCCACTTCATCCTCACCCCCTAATAAATGATTAAGAATATAAGTCTTCTAATATGAAACCAAATTTTCAATTCAGGCTCTGTGAAACCTCAGGCAAGTTGTGCTCCAGTTTTAGAATAAACTCTCTAAACTATAACCAAGGCATGCCATATCTGGCCTCACCTCCATTCTCATCTCACTCAGCTTTCTCTGTGCTCCAGCCACATGAGACTTCTCTCTTTTCCTTAGCAGACCAAGCACTTTTTCACATCAGGCCTTCACAAGTCCTTTTACCTCTGCCTGTAAAAGTCATTTCCTCAAGCATCCGTCTTTTTCCTTTATAAATGATCAAAAGTTGTAACTATATATTTATTTGTGAATTTATTTTGTCTTCTCCATCACTAAAGGCTCCATGAAGTCTGTCTGGTTTACCATTGAATCCCCAGTCCCCAGAATAGTTCCTGATATATAAAAGGAACTTGAATATTGGTTGAATGAATGAATGAGTTTTTAATGAATGAATGATGAATTATAATTCCTAATCTAGTCAACAGGAATGTGAGAGTGCTATGAAAATTTAATGAGACAATGGTGATAAGGGATAATTTTCAAAAACAGGTAAAATCCTGACTCTCTTACAAATGAACACAAGTCAAAGATTTTAGTTGTTTAACTCATCAGTTTGAAAGAGAATTTGTAAGATGTCACAACTGATCTAAAGGAGAATCCAAAGAACATATCTTTGTAGATCAGGAATATTGAAATAAATTTGTAAACAGAAGGAAAATTGGCGTTTCCATGGGAAGAAGGAATGAACCTTCACCAATTTTTTTCATGTCTATAGATACGAATTATTTGCATTATTATCAGTTTTTTTTCCCCACAAGTTAACTTTAATCTCTGCAGAGTTGTACAATAGTCCAAGACTAGATTCAGATAATTCCTGGAGGCATTCCATTGAAAAGTGTCCAGTAATCTCTTTTGCTCATTCTAAAACATAAAAAAAAATTTCCTAAAATTGTCCCCCAATTTGATGCAAAACGATCTTAAAAAAATTGTTCACAAAATAAGTTGTTTCAATAGGTTTGGTCTGATTATTTACATAGGTGCAGCAAGAAGGTTAATCACCACATAGGCCATCTTAAGTTTGCTCTGTTGGAAGGAATCTCAGACTGAACTTTTAAAATCCTCTATTACTTGCTGTCCTGAGGCTAGAAAATCTGTCCACCAGATTTCAACTGTAGGACCTATAAATTTGGGTACATTCCTCTCCTCTAGAGAGGCTCCCAATATCCTAAGTTTCCTGGGCCTGCTGGGAAGTGACATTACTTTGCATCTGTAAGAATGGAAATCCTGTAAGCCAGGCCAGTTTTTCTAGAAGGGCTTTGTAGCCTTTTGGTTCCATAAAATCAAGCTTAGTGCTTTAAATGTAATTTGTTATACCTGATTAACAGCATCGTTGTTAAATATGAAATTCCAGGCAAGTTCTTGGTTACATAAGCAATTTTCCAATTCTATCTTAGTAAAAGAAGAAAAGATTCTTATTGCAGCTATGCAAACAGCCCATATTGCCATAAAAAGTAAGGAGGCTCAATGAGCTTCTGAATTTGGGAGGTGAGAAGGAGCTCATCTAAAGTAGTAGAAGTTCAATGTCCTTATTTTCTGGAGATTTTAGGAATATTCAGTTTCTGTAAGTGCTCATTTCTCTATGTAAGTCAATCAGAAGAGAGTTCCTTTGAGATTTTACCATCTAATCTATTAATACCACCTGGAGACAATAAACAATCTACATTCATAATGAGAAATAAAGACCTTTCTGAATTACAGATACATAGGCATTCAATGATAAAAGTGAAAGAGGAGAGTGAAAAAGTTGGCTTAAAGCTCAACATTCAGAAAACTAAGATCATGGCATCTGGTCCCATCACTTTATGGGAAATAGATGGGGAAACAGTGGAAACAGTGTCAGACTTTATTTTTGAGGGCTCCAAAATCACTGCAGATAGTGATTGCAGCCATGAAATTGAAAGACGCTTACTCCTTGGAAGGAAAGTTATGACCAACCTAGATAGCATATTAAAAAGCAGAGATATTGCTTTGCCAACAAAGGTCCATCTAGTCAAGGCTATGGTTTTTCCGGTGGTCATGTATGGATGTGAGAGTTGGACTGTGAAGAAGGCTGAGGGCTGAAGAATTGATGCTTTTGAACTGTGGTGTTGGAGAAGACTCTTGAGAGTCCCTTGGACTGCAAGGAGATCCAACCAGTCCATTCTGAAGATCAGCCCTGGGATTTCTTTAGAAGGAATAATGCTAAAGCTGAAATTCCAGTACTTTGGCCACCTCATGCAAAGAGTTGACTCATTGGAAAAGACTTTGATGCTGGGAGGGATTGAGGGGTAGGAGGAGAAGGGGACGACAGAGGATGAGATGGCTGGATGGCATCACTGACTCGATGGACGTGAGTTTGAGTGAACTCCAGGAGTGGGTGATGGACAGGGAGGCCTGGCGTGCTGCAATTCATGAGGTTGCAAAGAGTCGGACACAACTGAGCGACTGAACTGAACTGAACTGATGAGATCTAGGAATTCTAAATTAGTTGCAGTAATACTACCCGTGTTGCCCAGTTACGCTAAAACAATCTATTTGGGCATTCACATCTTCTGGTAATATGAGAAATGTCTAAAAGGAACTCTTTTAAAAAAAATAAAATGTAACTCATTATAACAACAGAAATATGATTTCAAGCACACAGATTTTCTTTCTTTCAGAACCAAAGATCTCCTTAATTATGGACTGTGTACCTGATTTCTCTGAATTTTAAAAAGAATACCAATATTAGTAATAATTGAAAATGCCATGATGTATAAAGTTTTTGTTTGCATTGGAAGTATATTTCTATCTTGAAATTACCATAGTACAAGCTTATTTCAAAATACCACTATTAGAAATGCCATCTTTTTTCCTTCGATTGTTAGAAAAATAGATAGGACACATACTATGGCTATTTTTTCATGCAAAGGATTGAGGCACTAAATGTACTCTCACAAACTAATCAATAGAGAAAGTTACATTTGTGAAATTTATAGAGTTCAGACTTTGTGGAAGTCCTTGAAATTAAACTCATATTCCTCTAACCTTCCTTTTTAGGGGTTTTAAGTATGATAGAACGAGGATTGATTCCACCAACAGCAAGAATTACCTTTCAGAATCCACCTATTATACCCAGAGCGGCTCCTCTGCATCACTTTCATGAAGGACGTAAGATTTTGGCCACCGGTAAGACAGTCTTCTTAGTTGGGGATAGACAGAAATTACCAAAATCTACTCTTCTAGTATCCAACTTTTATCTTCAGTAATAGGACAGACTTAAACTTGTAATGGTTCTGAGTTGCAGTTTACTGAATAAAGCAACTTTAGTCTTTGTGAAATACCTACTTAGGGCCTGTGTTTTCTATGTGTGAGAAAGTTGGTATTTTTAAGGGATTTGCAGCTTGGTTGGGAAAATAAGACAGATATAATAAAAAATAAATAACAATACATAGCATTACAAACTAAAAACCAAATGAATGTTAAAGTCTAGTACTGTGAGTATTCAGAATGATTGCTGAGAGGTGAAACAATAGAAGACTTCAAAGAGGAGGCTGGCTAAAATAGGAGAAAAGCACCCACCTAGGTATCTACTAAGTGGTTGCAGAACCTCAGGCAAGTCATTTACATTCTCAGGGCCTCAGCTTTGTCAGTTATAAAATGAGGGGTTTTGGCTAATAAATTCATCTGCTCAATGAGTATTTGTTGAATGCTTGCTTTATCCAAGGTAGTTGGGGATCTGACAGAGAAAATAAGTCAATCATATGTATTCTTGTGGTGCTTACATTCTAGTAGAAGATATAGATAATAATCAGGTAAGTAAACGAGAATTTAAGCTAAGGACAAGTGCTAGAAATAAAATAACATGGACTGAGAATGATAAAGGGAAGTGATTACTTTGCTTGGGAGGGAAGGGTCAGGGAATGTATCTTGGAAGATGTTGAGATCCAAATGATGAGAAGGAACCAGTCATGTAAAGATCTAGGGAAGAGTATTTCAGATGTAGGACAGCATTGGCATAATGGCCAAGGGGATTAAGGAGGAAGTAAGCAAGAATGCTAATGGGGCTGGAAGGCCAAGAGAAGGAAGAGATAATGTTGGAGAGGTAGAGAAGACTGGAATGATGTAGGGTAGAACAGAGACCACGAGTTGTCTTCAAGGTTGATTCTTCCCTACTTCCACAGTAATTGAGTCATGGGTGGGCACATGTCAGCTTGACCAGAGACATTTCTAGTCTTCCTTTCAGCTAGCTGAACTTGGAAACTTCCTTCCAGGTTCTGGACAATGAGAATGTAAGCAGAAGGGGAAAGGGAAACTTCTGGGCATGGCTTCTTCTTTTCATTTTTCTATCTCTGACTAGCTGGGATGAATATATAGATGATGGGCAAGCACTTTGGAGTCAAAAATGGAACTCCAGGTTCAGTCTGGCCAAGATACCCTTGCCTACCTAGGACTCTTCCTTTCAACCTTTGTGTGAAAGGGAAATAAACTCTTAATTTGTTTAAGCCATTTAGTATGTCTTGAGATCTTTCTTTTTAAAAGCCTTACACTGTAGCAGAACCAGCAAGGCATCCTTTCAAATCATGATGAGGAATTGGATTTAATCCTAATTACAGTGAGAAATCACTGAAAAGTTTAAACAGGAGGCTGAAGTGATCTGATTTATATCTTAATAAGACCATGATAACTGCTTTACAGATAATGAGTCATACAGGAACATGAGTGGAACCAAGAAGACTAGTTAAAAGACTGTTTTAGTAAACCAGGTGAGAAATGATGGTGAATTTAAGGAGGATGGTATCAGTGGATATGAGGAGAAGTAAACAAATTCACATTATATTTTATTTTAGAGGTAGAGCCATGAGGAATGACTGAAAGAAAGGAATGAAGAATGGCTGACAGATAGGAGTGAGGAAAAGAGAGGCATCAGGGATGAATATGTATGACTGAGTGTGGATGAACATACCCCAGTTTTGTATCCATTCTACTGTTGATGGGAATTTCAGTGGTTTATACCATAGAGCTATTAGGGGTAATACCACTATAAACATTCTTGTATATGTCTTTTAATGTAAATATATATATACACCCTGCTCTTGGATACATATTAAAAAGAATTGCTGAGGCATGGGGTAAACATATGCTCAGATTTAGCAGATAACACCAAATGGCTTTGCAAGGTGTTTATACTGATTTATTTTCTTATTAGCAGTATATGATAATTCCAAATGATATATATCTTTGTCGACACTTGATATTTTCTTTTCTTTGTTTATTGCTTTGCCACCCTGAAGA
Source organism: Oryx dammah (assembly GCF_014754425.2). Lineage (NCBI taxonomy): Eukaryota > Metazoa > Chordata > Mammalia > Artiodactyla > Bovidae > Oryx > Oryx dammah. The sequence continues at coordinate 4,115,608 of NW_024080602.1, read as the reverse complement.
TTGTTGTGGTATATCTTTGTGGGTTTAATTTCTATTTCCCTGATGACCAATAAAGTTGAAGAGTTTGTGGGGTTTTTTTTGATATGTGTATTGCTCATTTGAGTATCTCCTTTTGTAAACTGACTTGAAACTTCAACATTTTTTTAAATGGGTTGTTTTTCTTGGTTATTTATAGTATTATGTATGTATCCTGGATACTAATCTGTTATCAGTTATAGGGGACTGGAATGCAAAAGTAGGAAGTCAAGAAACACCTGGAGTAACCAGCAGATTTGGCCTTGGAGTATAAAATGAAGCAGGGCAAAGGCTAGTAGAGTTTTCCCAAGAGAATGCACTGGTCATAGCAAACACTCTCTTCCGACAACACAAGAGAAGATGCTACACATGGACATCACCAGTTGGTCAACACCGAAATCAGATTGATTATATTCTTTGCAGCTAAAGATGGAGAAGTCCTATACAGTCAGCAAAAACAAGACTGGGAGCTGACTGTGGCTCAGATCATGAACTCCTTATTGCCAAATTCAGACTTAAATTGAAGAAAGTAGGGAAAACCACTAGACCATTCATGTATGACCAAAATCAAATACCTAATGATTATACAGTGGAAGTGAGAAATAGATTCAGGGGATTAGATCTGATAAGCAGAGTGCTTGATGAACTATGGACAGAGGTTTGTGACATTGTACAGGAGACAGGGAGCAAGTCCATCCCCAAGGAAAATAAATGCAAAAAGGTAAAATGGTTGTCTGAGAAGGCCTTAAAATAGCTGTGAAAAGAAGAGAAGCAAAAGGCAAAGGAGAAAAGGAAAGATATACCCATCTGAATGCAGAGTTCCAAAGAATAGCAAGGAGAGATAAGAAAGCCTTCCTCAGTGATCAGTGCAAAGAAATAGAGGAAAACAGCAGAAGGGAAAGACTAGAGCTCTCTTCAAGAAAATTAGAGATACTAAGGGAACATTTCATGCAAAGATGGGCTCAATATAGGACAGAAATGATATGGACCTAACAGAAGCAGAAGATATTAAGAAGAGGTGACAAGAATACACAGAAGAAGTGTACAAAAAGGATCTTCATGACCCAGGTAATCACGATGGTGTGATCACTCACCTAGAGCCAGACATCCTGGAATGTGAAGTCAATTGAGGGTTAGGAAGCATCACTGCGGACAAAGCTAGTGGAGGTGATGGAATTCCAGTTGAGCTATTTCAAATCCTAAAAGATAATTCTGTGAAAGGGCTGTAATCAATATGCCAGCAAATTTGGAAAACTCAGCACTGGCCACAGGACTGGAAAAGGTCAGTTTTCATTCTAATCCCAAAGAAAGGCAATGCCAACGAATGCTCAAACTACCACACAACTGCACTCATCTCACACGCTAGCTGGACACGACTGAGTGAGTTCACTTTCACTTTTCACTTTCCTGCATTGGAAAAGGAAATGGCAGCCCGCTCCAGTGTTCTTGCCTGGGGAATCTCAGGGACAGGGGAGCCTGATGGGCTGTCTCTGGGGTCGCACAGAGTCGGACATGACTGAAGCAACTTGGCAGCAGCAGCACCAGCAGCACACGCTAGTAAAGTAATGCTCAAAATTCTCCAAGCCAGGCTTCAGCTGTGAACCATGAACTTCCAGATGTTCAAGCTGATTTTAGAAAAGGCAGAGAAACCAGACATCAAATTGCCAACATCCGCTGGATCATAAAAAAAGCAAGAGAGTTCCAGAAAAACATCTATTTCTGCTTTATTGCCTATGCTGAAGCCTTTGACTGTGTGGATCACAATAAACTGTGGAAAATTCTGAAAGAGATGGGAATACCAGACCACCTGACCTGCCTCTTGAGAAATCTGTATGCAGGTCAGGAAGCAACAGTTAGAACTGGACATGAAACAACAGACTGGTTCCAAATAGGAAAAAGAGTACATCAAGGCTGTATATTGTCACCCTGCTTATTTAACTTTTATGCAGAGTAAGTACATCATGAGAAATGTTTGGCTGGATGAAACACAAACTGGAATCAAATAACCACAGATATGCAGATGACACTACTCTGATGGCAGAAAGTGATGAAGACCTAAAGAGCCTCTTGATGAAAGTGAAAGTGGAGAGTGAAAAAGTTGTTGATCACTTCATGGGAAATAGATGGGGAAAAAGTGGAAACAGTGTCAGACTTTATTTTTGGGGCTCCAAAATCACTGCAGATGTTGACTGCAGCCATGAAATTAAAAAACACATACTCCTTGGAAGAAAAGTTATGACCAACCTACACAACATTTTAAAAAGCAGAGACATTACTTTGCCAACAAAAGTCCGACTTCAAAGCTATGGTTTTTCCAATGGTCATGTATGGATGTGAGAGTTGGACTGTGAAGAAAGTTGAGTGCCAAAGAAGTGATGCTTTTGAACTGTGGTGTTGGAGAAGACTCTTTAGAGTCCCTTGGACTGCAAGGAGATCCAACCAGTCCATCCTAAAGGAAATCAGTCCTGAATATGCATTGAACGGACTGATGTTGAAGCTGAAACTTCAATAATTTGGCCACCTGATGCGAATAGCTGATTCATTGGAAAGAGACCCTGATGCTGGGAAAGACTAAAGGCAGAAGGAGAAGGGTCGACAGAGGATGAGATGGTTGGATGGCATCACCGACTCAATGGGCATGAGTTTGAGTAAAGGCAGAGTTTGTGATGGACAGGGAGGCCTGGCGTGCTGCAGTCCATGGGGTCACAAAGAGTTGGACATGACTGAGCGACTGAACTGAACTGAACTGATATTATGAAAATTTTTTTCCACTCTGTGGCTTGGCATTTCATTATCTTACTGGTGTCTTTGTTTTTAACTAAATTTTTAAATTTATTAATTTTTTAAAAAGTTTGGCTCTGCTGAGTCTTTTCTGCTGTGTGAGGGCTTTCTTTAGTTGCAGTGCACTGGCTTCTCACTGTGGTGGCTTCTCTTGAGGCAGAGCAGAGGTTCTGGAAGGCACGGGCTTTAGTAGTTGTGGACACAGGCTCAACAGTTGTAGCACACGGGCTTAGTTGCCCTGCAGTATGTGGAATCTTCCCAGATTAGGGATCAAACTGGTGTCCTTGTATTGGCAGGTGGATTCTTTACCACCAGACCACCAGGAAAGTCCTGTTTTTAACTAAACTTTTGATTTTGAGATAATTGTAGACTCACATGCAATTGTAAGTAATAATACAGGCAGATCCTTTGCACTCTTAACTCAGTTTTCCCATAATAGCATATTGCCAAACTACAGTACAATATGGCAACTGAAATATTGATACAGTGAAGATATAGAACATTTCCTCTAGCTCATGGATTCCTTGTGTTATCCGCTAATAGCCATAGGCACGCCCCTCCCATCCCCCACTCCTTTAAACCCTGGCAACAACTAATCTGTTTTCTATTTCTGGAATTTTATCATTTCAAATATGTTAGATAAATGGACTCTTACAGTATGTAACCTTTTGGAATTGTCTTTTTCACTCAACATAACTCTGAAGATTTAATCCAGGTTGTTGCTTATATCAGTAGTTTATTCCTTTTTGTTGCTGACTAGTAACCCACAGTATGAGACTACCACAACTGTTAAACCATTCACCTGTTAAAGGATGTATGGGTTGTTTCCAGCTTTTGGTGACTATGAATAAAGTTGCTGTAAACCTTTGTGTACAGCTTTTTATATGAACCTGCATTGTCATTTCTTTAGGACAAATTCCCAGGAGCATAATTGCTGGATCTCATGGTAGTTGCATGCTTATTTCCTCCACATACATTTAGAGCTACATCAGACAGTGTTATGATTTTTATTTCAAACATCAAATATAATTTAGAAAACTCAAGAAGAAAAAGTAAGTCCAATGTTTTTACCCATATTTTTGCTTTACTGTGTTTTCTTCTTTTCGGATGTTCCAAAATTCTTTCTTTAATCATTTTCAGTCTATTTAGAGTATTTAGTTTAGCCACTGTTTAGGATCTGAGTAAACAATATTGCTCATTAAGAGTAATATTGCATAGGAACCTGGAATGTTAGGTCCATGAATCAAGGCAAATTGAAAGTGGTCAAACAGGAGATGTCAAGAGTGAACATCGACACTTCAGGAATCAGCAAACTAAAATGGACTGGAATGGGTGAATTTAATTCAGATGACCATTACATTTACCACTGTGGGCAGGAAGAAATCCCTTAGAAGAAATGGATTAGCCGTCATAGTCAGCAAAAGAGTCCAAAATGCACTACTTGGATGCAATCTCAAAAACAACAGAATGATCTCTGTTCGTTTCTAAGGCTAACCATTCAATATCACAGTAATCCAAGGCTATGCCCCAACCAGTAATACTGAAGAAGCTGAAACTGAATGGTTCCATGAAGACCCACAAGACCTTCTAGAACTAACACACAAAAAAGATGTCCTTTTCATTATAGGGGCTGGAACGCAAAAGTACGGAATCAAGAAACACTTGGAGTAACAGGCAAATTTGGCCTTGGAGTATAAAATGAAGCAGGGCAAAGGCTAACAGAATTTTACCAAGAGAACGCACTGGTCATAGCAAACACCCTCTTCCAACAACACAAGAGAAGAGACTACACATGGACATCACCAGTTGGTCAACACCGAAATCAGATTGATTATATTCTTTGCAGCTAAAGATGGAGAAGTCCTATACAGTCAGCAAAAACAAGACTGGGAGCTGACTGTGGCTCAGATCATGAACTCCTTATTGCCAAATTCAGACTTAAATTGAAGAAAGTAGGGAAAACCACTAGACCATTCATGTATGACCTAAATCAAATCCCTAACGATTATACAGTGGAAGTGAGAAATAGATTCAAGGGATTAGATTGATAGAGTGCTTGGTGAACTATGGACAGAGGTTTGTGACATTGTACAGGAGACAGGGAGCAAGTCCATCCCCAAGGAAAATAAATGCAAAAAGGCAAAATGGTTGTCTGAGAAGGCCTTAAAATAGCTGTGAAAAGAAGAGAAGCAAAAGGCAAAGGAGAAAAGGAAAGATATAAGCATCTGAATGCAAAGTTCCAAAGAATAGCAAGGAGAGATAAGAAGGCCTTCCTGAGCAAGCATTGTAAAGAAATAGAGGAAAACAATAGAATGGGAAAGTCTAAGGATCTCTTCAAGAAAATTAGAGATACTAAGGGAACATTTCATGCAAAGATGGGCACAATAAAGGACAGAAATGATATGGACCTAACAGAAGCAGAAGATATTAAGAAGAGGTGGCAAGAATACACAGAAGAACTATACAAAAACGATCTTCACGACCCAGATTGTTGAAGCCAGGCTTCAACAGTACGTGAACCGTGAACTTCCAGATCAAGCTGGGTTTAGAAAAGGCAGAGGAACCAGAGATCAAACTGCCAACATCCGTTGGATCTACAAAAAAGCAAGAGGGTTCCAGGAATACATATATTTTTGCTTTATTGACTATGTCAAAGCTTTGTGTGGACCGCAACAAACTCTGGAAAATTCTTATAGAGATAGGAATACCAGACCACCTGACCTGCCTGCCTCTTGAGAAATCTGTATGCAGGTCAGGAAGCAACAGTTAGAACTGGACGTGGAACAACAGACTGGTTCCAAATAGGGAAAACAGTATGTCAAGGCTGTATATTGTCACCCTGCTTATTTAACTTATATGCAGAGTACATCATGAGAAACGCTAGGCTGGATGAAGCACAAGCTGGAATCAAGATTGCTGGGAGAAATATCAATAACCTCAGATGTGCAGATGACACCACCCTTATGGCAGAAAGTGAAGAAGAACTAAAGAGCCTCTTGATGAAAGTGAAAGAGGAGAGTGAAAAAGTTGGCTTAAAGCTCAACATTCAGAAAACTAAGATCATGGTATCTGGTCCCATCACTTCATGGCAAATAGACGGGTAAACAGTGGAAACAGTGACATACTTTATTTTTTTGTGTTCCAAAATCACTGCAGATGGTTACTGCAGCCATGAAATTAAAAGATGCTTACTCCTTGGAAGAAAAGTTATGACCAACCTAGACAACCTGTTAAAACACAGAGACATTACTCTGCTGACAAAAGTCCGACTAGTCAAAGCTGTGGTTTTTCCAGTAGTCATATGCAGATGTGAGGGTTGACTATAAGAAAGCTGAGCACCCAAGAGTTGACACTTTTGAACTGTGATATTGGAGAAGACTCTTGAAAGTCCCTTGGACTGCAAGGAGATCCAAACAGTCCATCCGAAAGGAAATCACTCGTGAATGTTCATTGGAAGGACTGATGTTGAGGCTGAAACTCCAATACTTTGGCCATATGATGCGAAGAATTGACTCATTTGAAAAGACCCTGATGTTGGGAAAGCGTGAAGGCAGAAGGAGAAGGGGACGACAGAGGATGAGATGGTTGGACGGCATCACTGACTCTATAGACATGAGTTTGAGCAAGTTCCAGGGTTGGTGATGGACAGGGTGGCCTGGCATGCTGCAGTCCATGGGGCCACAAAGAATCGGCCACAACTGAGCGATTGAACTGAACTGAGGGTCAGAGTACTAGTGACAAATTTTCTTCATTTTTCTTTATCTTAGACTGTCTTGATTTCTCCTTTATTTCCTAAAGGATATTTTCACTAGCTTTAGGATTCTGGGTTGACAGTGCTTTTCTTACAGCATTTAAAAAAACTTTGTGCCACTTCCTTTCTCTCCCATGGTTTCTGATGAGAAAGCCACTGTCCTTTTTTTTTTTTTTTTTTTTTCTGCTGTCGGTAGGTAAGGTGTTGCTTTTTTTCTCCTGTTTCCAAGATTTTTCTCTGTCTTTAGTTTTTATGAAGCCTTGACCATATCTTAACGTGGATTTCTTTGGTTTTATCTTGTTTGGGATTGGCTCACCTTCTATAGGGTTGTGTGTTTTGCCAAATTTGGGAGGTTTTCAGCCATTATTTTTTTGAGTACATTTTGTTTTTCAGCTTTGCCCTCTATTGCCTCTCTTTATAGGCTACATGATACAAATGTTAGATCTCTTGGTAGAATCCCACAGGTCCTTGAGGCTCTGTTCATTTCCCCGCCCTGCCCCGTCTCTTTTCTCTCCATTGTTCAGATTGGGTAATTTCTATTTTTCTGTCTTCTAGTTCACTGATTTACCTGTCCTCTACATTCTGCTGTTGAGCCATCCACTGAATTTTGTATTTAGATGACTGTATTTTTCTGTTCCAAAATTTCAATTTGTTAAAAAAAAATGTACACTTAAAAATGGTTAAGATGATAAATGTGTGTATTTTTTTTTTTTTTTTTGGCTGCACTGCACAGCTGTGGGATTTTAGTTCCTGGACCATGGATTGAACCCAGGCCATGGCAGTGAAACCACCGAATCCTAACCACTGAAACAGCAGGGAATTCCTTGTTATGTGTACTTTAACAGAATTTAAAAATTCACTTTGGTTCCTCCTTACATATTCTGTTTTCTATGTGGAGACTTTCTATTTCTTTGCTGAGATTTTATATTATTTCATTTGTTTCATGTTTTTCTGTAATTGCTTGTGGAACATTTTTATGATGGTTGCTTTAAAATTTTTGTCAGGTAATTTTAAGCTTTCTGTCATCTCCGTGTTGGCATCTATTCCTTGTCTTTTTTCATTCAGTTCCTGGTTCTTGGTATGGTGAGTGATCCTCAATAGAAACTTTGACATTGTGGGTATTATAAGACTCTGGTTCTTATTTAAATCTGTTTTAGCTGGTTCCCCTGATACCCCTGTTAATTCTCTATGCCCTTGAGAAATAAGCCAAATTAGCTACAATATATCATCCTGTGTATGCATTGCTGGATTTCATTTGCTAATATTTTGTTTACCATTGTTCAGGGGTAAGGTTGTCCTAAATTTTTCCTTTCCTATGTTTTCCTTTGGATTTAGTAGCCTGGTGAGCTTTGCCTCAGTAAGTAGAAAAATGTCTATTCAGGTCCTTTGCTCATTTAAAAATTAGAGTTATTTGGTTTTTTGCTGTTGAGTTGCATGAGTTTCTGCTATGTATTTTATATATATGTATATTTATCATCACAATGTATACTTTAAATATCTTATAATTTCTTTTTTCAATTATCCTTCAATAAGGCTATAATTTTAAAAAATAGAAGGAACATATAAATAATATGAAAATGAAAAAATGCAGAAACTGCAGATAGATATTTAAAAATAATATGATAATAATGTCAATACATTTTTAAAAAATGAAAATTTTCCTAGAAAAATCTAAATTACTTAAGTTAATTCAAGAAAAAAATAGGAAACTTAAAGAAAACAATACCATTAGAAAATTTGACTTGGTAGGTAAAAATATCTGTCTTACAGATGGACATGTGCATACTTGCACACACACACACACACACACACAAACATAGCAAACAAAGAAGGCCTCAGGTCTTTTATAGGCAAGCTTTACCAGTTTTAAAGATCAGGTAATTCTTATATTAAATGCCACAGTGAAACAAAAGAAGGTGAGCTTGCCAGCTGATTTTATGAAGCTACTATAACTTTGGTACCAAAACTAGATGAGGACAGTGCAAGAAAAAATCTATAAATCAATCTTAGGAACATAAAAAATAACATTCTAAATACAGGTTAGCAGTATGACTATAACGTGTAAAATATATAACCAGCAGGAAACTGCTGTGTAACATAGGGAGCCCAGCCTGGTGCTCCGTGACAGCCTCGAAGAGTGAAATGTGGTGGGAGGGGGACTCGAGAGGGAGGGAGTATGTACAACCAGTATAAAAGCCTGACTCATATCGATGTATGGTAGAGACCGCCCCAACACTGTAAAGCAAGTATCGTCCGAAAATAAAAAGGTAGCAGTATGTTTTTACGTTCATCATAACCAAGGATGGATATGTGGCAGATTCAACATTAGAAAAATCAAACAATATAATTCAGCACATTAACAGATTAATAAAGAAAAAACTCTGTGATCATCTTAATACACATCAAAGTTTAAAAATCGTAAAACACAATTCAACATTAATAATAAGAGAAAATCTTCTGGGCAGAATAGAAGTAGAAGAGAATTTTCTGAACTTGATTGTTGTCTTCAACCAAAACCCCAAAGCAAACAGTGTTCTTAGTAGGGAGTATTCTGTTAGTATTTCTTCATTAAAAGCAGAGACAGTTCAAGGATGACCACTGCTGCCCTCAGTCTTACTGCCGTCACTGTTGGACATTGTCCCTGAGACCCTAGCACGTGCAATAAGAGGAAGCGTGGTATGGAGAGAAGGAGCGGGAGGGAAGGGTACCCATCAGGCATGTATGTGACTGCAACTATCCGAAACCCTAACTAGCAGGGCTTAAACAGTGAGCTCATTTGTCTCATAAGGAATCAGGAAGTAGGGAAACTAGCGATGATGGTGCTTATACACAGCGTTGTAACAACTCTTTTTCCGCTTTACCTTCTTTAGCATGTTTCATTTATCCACCTCACAGCTCTAAGATGACTCCTGCAGATTTGTGCCTTAACATGCTCATTCCAGGCAGGAAGAGGGGGAAATAGTAGCACCAGTCTCTTCCCAGAAGCCCTTGAACGGGCCTCCCTTCACTTCTCACTGGTCACACGGCCACTGTGAAAGTGAATGTGCAAGTGTAAGATTAGGGTTAGTATTAGGATTGGGACATAAATAAAGTACTTAGTATTATTGATTATGCTTGGTCTAATCCATTCATGAAATTCTGTTTTTTGAAATATATTTAATATCTGGGGCTCACTTAAAATATTACTTGGTGTTTATCTAAAGTTTAAGTTTAACTGCCTACCCTTAAAAAAAATTGTTTTCCTAAATCTGGAAACCCTAGAAGCTGGGGATGTTGATACCCTGAAAAAAAGTTGAGGTTCTAAAATTAGCAAGGAGAAAAGTGAGATGGCTTCTTGGGAAGCACATAACAATAAATTGCTACCATAAGAATCATACAAATATTTCCAGAAAGACAAGATTTTTTTTTTCCCCCTGACATTGAGGCAAAATTTACCCTACAGATTTTTTCAGAATGGAAACTGAGTAGCAAAATAGGCAGTGTCTTAGGATGCAGACATTCATCAAATGCATGTATCCCATAAAGTTCAAGGCCATATGAAGTTATAAATTTAATGATAGTATTTCTGCAGGTAACAAAGAAAAACCTCCAAAAACTTTTTTAGAGATAACCATTAACCATGGATTATCCATGTGAAATTGCAATCATATCTTTATCCTACCAAATTTCAGTGAAATTTTAATAAATTCCTTTAAAAAGGAATTAATAATTTTAATTTAATAAGTTCCTTTAAAAATTATGCCCATTTCTCAACTGCTATTTTGTTTCATCATGGTAATTTAGCAATAAGTCTCATTTGTCTGCAGGAACCTGAAAGTTAAACAAAAAGTATACTGAAGTTGCAGATAATAGGAAAAACAGGCTTTATGGCTGAATCTGAATTCATACTATCCTCAGTATACAGTGTGAACTGACCTTCAAAGTTAGTGAGCCAAGTTCAAGTGGACAACTGGGTGGGAGAGCACAGAAGTCAAGGCAAAAACTTGTAGGATTAAAATGGTGTCTTCACACACTACAGTTGTCCCTCTGTGTCCACAGGGGATTTTTGGTTCCAGGACCTGCCATGGATACCAAAATCTGCAGATGTTCAAGTGTCTTCTATAAAATGGTGTTGCACAGTTGGCCCTATGTATTTCTGGGTTCTGTGTCTGTGGATTCAGCGAACCCTGGATAGAAATTGGTTGAATCTGTGATGCAGAATCCATTGTATAGCCAGTTGTATGGCCAATTGCCTAACCTTGGGGAAGGTGGTGGGCAGTGTCACAGTATAGGAGAATCGCTGGAAGCAGAAAAACCAGAAAGGTGGTAAAATAGGGTTTGTCCAACGCAACAAAAGTCTTTTGTGGAGGTGATCTCTAGTGCTGAGACAATGGAATTCCTGCTACTTTTTAGGAGATGGCTGAAGACATTCCCTGCAGCCAACTTGAGGTAGTATGAGAGAACCGAGTGCTCAAAGTGGAATACTAAATTGTATATTGATATGCTGTATTTGAAGAAAGTGAAAGTTGCTCAGTTGTGTCCGACTCTTTGCAACCCTATGAAATTCTCTAGGCCAGAATACTGGAGTGGGTAGCCTATCCCTTCTCCAGGGGATCTTCCCAACCCAGGAATCAAACCAGGGTCTCTTGCATTGCAGGTGGATTCTTTACCTGAGCTATCAGGGAAGCCAAAGTTTATTACCTCCTTCGAGCTGGAATCAAACCAGCAACCTAAGGATGACAGCAGGTTATCACCTTTACAGTCCTCTGCTCTACCAAGCTATCGAAGGGTGCTGATATTTGAAGAGTACCTGTTAATTCTTTTTAAGATTGTTGTTAGAGAACTGACAGAAAAGGGGTGGACTAAGGAAATGAGTAGAAAGAAGCCTCACTTCTTTGACTCAATTAACTATGTAAATAAATCATTTGTTCTCTTTCTTAAAAAGAGCAGTGTAAGGATTTTCCTCTCCTGAGAATTTGAGCTGTTTTGTAAAGGCAGCTGTCTTTGCTGAGACCCTAGCATGTGCAATAAGAGAAAGCATGGTATCGAGAGGTATATATAGTTGCCTGCCAGGCAACAGGAGAGATTCGATTTCTCTTACAAGCATTATCTAGCTTGTAGGCTTACCTCCTCTATGGATTAGATGTGTTCTCCAAAAGTTGTTGCTTATAGATTTATTCCAAAAACAATATTTACTTGTGTTTTTCACTTGCTTTATTTACCCCAAGCCTCTCAAATTCTTTAGAATTGTCTTTTTAAATGATTATACATTACAATAGTCCATCCTATATATAGTTACTGGAAAAGGAAATGGCAACCCATTCCAGTATGCTTGCCTGGAGAATCCCATGGACAGAGGAAACTGGCAGGCTATGGGGTCACAAGAGTCGGACACGACTTAGCGACTAACCCAACCATCATGTACCTTTAGACCAAACTTGGGAATACAGCTATTAAAAGAAATCTTAGAGTGAAACATTTTATAAGACAAAGATAACCTTCCAAATTGCTTTCTTTAAAAATTTGCCTCTTTCTCTAATAAGTTTGCATAGGGGAGTTGACCTTATATTCTGATGAAACCGTGGCTCTTTCATGCTCTTTGCTTTCCTTTTGAAGTCAATGATCACAAATGTTTCATTGAATTGATACAAGGATGACTGGTAGTGAACATTGAATGGGTGACAGAGCCAGCAGACTTTTAAGGTGCAAACCCAACAGCATCAACCCAATGAATCGGTCTCTCTTTTTGGAAGAGGTAACGCTTCTTCACCTCTGTTCACAGCCCCATTTGCTGCACCCCAGAGAACAGAGTCGATTCCAGAGGAAATGAAGACTCTCTCTCTCAAGAGACAAAGATCAAAGGTATTCATACTCCTAACTAATAAAAGAAAATTGTTCTAATTTACAATATCCTCAGTGAGATTTTTGGTAATATGCGCATGTTATGGAGTTGTACATATCACATAAAACTAAATATTATTTCCGCTGTTGCTGGGATGCATTTGATTTTAAAAGGGAAGACTGTTCTGCAGATAAACTCTACCATGACAATATCAGTAGGATCTAAAAACTTCAATCATGTTCCATTATTTCTAGACTAACTGACTCAGTTAACCTCTACTGCTATCTGGTCAAGGGCCCAGGAGTCCGGAATACAAAGCTTTATATACAAATTTGTGTTCCATGGGGTATATTATTGTGTGCTGTGTGCTGTAGGTACTGTGCTTAGTAACTCAGTCATGTCCAACTCTGAGACCCCGTGGATTGTAGCCCACCAGGCTTCTCTGTCCATGAAGATTCTCCAAGCAAGAATACTGGAGTTTGTTGCCATGCCCTCCTCCAGGGGACCTTCCCAACCCAGAGATTGAACCCAGGTCTCCTGCATTGCAGGCAGATTCTTTACCGTCTGAGCCACCAGGGAAGCATGTTATTGTGAAGTTTCCTTTATCGTTAAGCATAGGGTAATAAAACAAGTTCCCCAGTTTTGGACAGATACCTTAATGCGGAAGGGAAAGGGACTCTATTCTCTGACCTTAGGACCTCAGAGTACAATGCTCATCCCTATGGAGATTCTCCTGGTTTAAAGGTGCTGGACTTTTATAGCTTGCTTTCTTATGTTTATGAGCCACAGACAGACTTGTGATAATTGAAACTTTTCAACATAGAAGGAGACAGCTGGCAGTGTTTTTCTTTTTTCTTTTTTTCTGGGCTTACGCTATGGGGTCATGTTTACAGCTGCTCCCATTTAAAAAAAAAAATGAAAGCAGAATTGAAGAGTGCCACAGAAGAAATTAATCCCACTGTGTCTACATAGTCAACTGTTACCTGTTCTTTGTAGACCTTGTCTTTTAACATCCACGTCTTCCTCAAGATGCTTTCACTGTATTTGTAGCGCGGGTGGGCTGTCTCTCCTTAAGAGATTTCCAAGCTGTTTATGTAGCAGTATGTCATGTGACACCGCAGTTGCCATGGCAAATATTTGTGTTTTGTGAAAAACGTGGGTTAAAAAAAAAAATCAATGTAAAAGGCCAAATCCCAAGACAGACAGGCCTTCAGGCTAGTGTTTGGCCTGCACCATCATTGTTTCTATCTCAGCTGTTTTACAGGCTGTGTGTGCAAGGCCATGGGCTAACGTGCATAATGGAAACAGGCAGGCACACCTGTTTTGCTTCTCATCATGTTGGCACTCTCAGGCTCCACAGTTTATAGGTAACAGCTACAGGTAATGTAAATATGACTAAGTTTTATCCAGTGAGTGGAATGCCTCAAAAAAAATTTTTTTTTTTGTAAATATTGACATTTCCTGAGTGCTGATTAACCCTGCCTTTAATTTCCTGTCTACTGACTTCACCAAGCTTTCCCCTAGTGCTAAAAGCAGTAATATCTAAAGACTTTCCTAATAGTCCCGAGTTGCTACATTTCTGAGTTGACTCTTTAATGGTAAATGAAATTTTTCATAGTCTCTGTGGAACGTGTCCTAGCGTGGAAGTTGAAAGGCTAAGAGGAAGACTGTGATAGGCCTGGCCTCGTGATAAACCCAGAACAGAACTTGGATCAGTCCCCACCACTGGGCAGTGAGGTGCCACACAGAGAAGCCCTTTCCTGAAAATGGAACTTGGCATCTGATTATAGTTGGTCGTTTTTAGTATTTATTTTGTCAAACTCTTTCTTCAAAGCAAACAGGGCTGTTGGCAAGCAGCACATCACTGTCTGGGGGTGGGGAAGGTCTTTCTAATTATTAGCTCCTGCCTGCCTGGAAAAAGGGAACAGGCTGGCCCAGCAGGGAAAGCTGGGGAAGTAGGGGGAGGGGGAGACCCTGTGCCTTCTATTTGTTTTGTAAAATTACCCATGAGGGTCATTTTGATTTAAACTGTGTCTGTTCTTCATTGTAGTGGAAAGGCAGAAAGTCAAGAGGATATCATGATAAGAAGGTCCGTAATTTCTGTGACTAGTTGAAATTTGGGGTCTGTCACCTGATGTCCCTTCCTTTTGCTTCAGGGCAGAAGTATGGGAGGCGGGTTTGACAGCTGGAGACCAACAAAAGTTGTTTCCCTCTTCTTTTATAAAAGAAATTAAATCGTGTTTTCAGAAAATATGGTTCGTTTAAAATGAAAAACACTCCCCCCTCCCTTTTGGGACTGAATTATTTCTCAGGCTGCAGTCCAAAAAAGTGATTTAGCATACTCAAATTTTTCTGAATCACATCAGTCTTTGACCTCTATCAAAGATTTTCGTCTTTTAAAAATACACTTAAAAATAATAAAATATGAGAAGCAGACTCCAGTTCTTCTCCAGCACGTGCTTACATGTGCACAGGGGTGTGTGTATGTGTTCATACACGTGTGCACTGTACTCTGCATCTATGATGTAACAGGTAAGGGTGTGGGATTTAGAGTTAGGCTGACCAAAAGAAACAAGGAAACCAAAAAGTTGGGAAAATAAAACAGTCCCCACAAAGAAAAGTACATGCCAGCAAGGAGCATTCCATAGGGTTATGTGTGGGTAAGAGAAGTTCCAAGCATTCAGTTAGTAAGGAGCAGAGCAAGAGAGAACCAGATTTTCCTCTTCCTAATAAAGGAACTTTGAGCAAGGCACTTCAGTTCTCCGTATACCACTTTCCTCCTCTGAGAAATGGGGATGATACCTCCTTTCTGTAGGGTGGCTGTGAGGATTAGAGGTGTTATCATGTGTGGAAGTACTTTGGATGATAAAGTACTTATTTCACAATTCCCTAGTCTATTTTTAAGAGCATCTTCTAGGCCTCCCAGAAGGTAAGTCAGAGGGAGGTTAGTCACCCCTACTCAATGAAAAAGAGCTCACATTTTGGGTCTCTTTATACTCCTGCAGAGCTGAGAGCAGACAGGGCTATATTTATAGCAGTGACAGCATATAGTCGTTCTGAAGCTAGACAGAACGTGCTCCCGGACAAACTAATCAATTCAATTCAATCCCCTAACTTCCCTTTACTTCCTGCTGTGAGGAAACTGTGAGCTTGCTTCTGCACCTTAAAATTAGGATGTGCTTTAAGAATACTAAGGCATTCTCTATCTGGAATATTTCTAACAGCTCATATTGATTGTGTTCTTAAAACATGCACTAAGTATTTTCCATACCAACTGAGTGCTTGTAGCAGCCCGGAGAAACCTCTGTACTGTCATTGCCCCCAGGCCCACACAGGTGGTAAAGAGGTGCAGAGGCTCCAGAGTTTGTGCCCTGTCCCCATACCAGGTTATGAACTTTTCCCCACGGACTGGTTTCCAGATACTATTACTACTACTTTTACTACCAGCAGCTAACATGCATGTGTACCTTATCTGTGCCAGGCACTGAACTTTTTACAAGGAACATCTCACTTCATCTTTACAACAACTCTATGCAGTAGGTACTATTATTATTCCCATTATACTGGGAGGACCTACATACAGGGAAGTGAAGGTCGTCCAACAAGTGGCAGAGCCGGAATGAACTGCATGACTGCCTAGAGCTCCAAACATTAGATATTTTTAAAAATCTCAATAATTTTTGATGGAAATCTTTCTAAAAGATATATCTCTGCCTCCCTAATGTAATTTTAAAATGTTCTCTATTCAGTATCATACATGTATATGTCCAGTTTCGGGGGTCTTTTTATTTCCTTCGGTATCAGGACAATGGTTGTCACCTCTGCGCTCAAGTCTGCCTTTACTGGCTCTGAATTCAGCAGCCTTTTCTATCTCCTAGATCATTTAACTAAGTATCAATACATTTGGTTGAATGATAAGTTTGAGTCAATCAAGTTCAGTGTAAGGATCCAAGGAATAAAATAATAGACCATAGTAGAGTTTGTAGTAGTTATTTCAAGAAATCAAAAAAAAAAAAGGAATCTAGTTCAAAGGTTTGAAGTTTCTAAAACTGCCTCTCTCAACAAATAAATTTTTTTATTATTTTAACAACTAGGAACATCTCTAGTGTTAAGATCCACTTAATTTTAATTAATATTTTGATTTAAAAAATTTACCTGTCTAGATAAAACAAGCAAAGAAATACATTTATGGGACATAAGAGTCCAGGTTGAATACATGAATGTGTTTGCTTCTGAGAATGGTGGAGGGAGAGGAATAAGCTAAAATGAAATATAGAGAGGACTTCAATTGTACCTAATGTTTTGTTTCCATTATTTAAACATACATAAATAAATATATTTTAATGTATGATATCATTATAAATGTATAAAATGTACTGCATTTTAAATATTAAAATTTTTAATATATATATTTTTGTCTTCTTTGCTTCATATATATATGTGTGTATATATGTATATATCTCATATATCTCTATTATATATAATCTGTATTATCTAACAATAGGACTTCATAGAACAACATAATTCATCCTCATGGAGGTCCTCCTGATTTAAAGATACTGGATTTTCTTAGTTTACTCTCACGAGTTTATCAGTCATGGATATATATATATGTATGTATGACATATATATGTGACAAAATATGTAATATTTATATGTCAAAGAAGACAAAAGATTAATGTATGTCCATGATACATGTTTTTATTATTCTCTATACTTTTCTGTAATCTAGAGACTTTTTCCAAACTAAAGGAAAACAAATAGAAAAAGGAAATCCTATTTCTTAAGCTATACACTCTATTGTAAAATATCCTTTGGTGTAGAAAGATTAGGTTTGAGTGGTAACACTGTAATATCAAATGCGGGGTCTTAGTTCTCTTAGTCAATATAGTTACTGTCTTTAGTATTTTCCCATCACATATTCTTAATCCTCTTGTTAGAAAACTATGTCACACTGTAGCTGAACTATTTTAATCAAGCAACACAAGTGACGTTGAGCATGTGACTGCCCTGCAGTCTCCTTTCCCCTATCTGTATAAAGAGGATAATAGGCCGGGTCGTTGCTTTTAAGCAGTTTCCACATCCCCTCTGACACTCACCCTGATGGCCCTAGGAAAAGCAGAAAGGCAGAAGCCATCACCTGATTGTTTGACATTAAATCATAAATGTCAATTATTGATAAGTATTGAAGGGAAACATGGGGAAACAGTGGAAACCGTGTCAGACTTTATTTTGGGGGGCTCCAAAATCACTGCAGATGGTGACTGCAGCCATGAAATTAAAAGACGCTTACTCCTTAGAAGAAAAGTTATGACCAACCTAGATAGCATATTCAAAAGCAGAGACATTACTTTGCCGACTAAGGTCCGTCTAGTCAAGGCTATGGTTTTTCCTGTGGTCATGTATGGATGTGAGAGTTGGACTGTGAAGAAAGCTGAGTGCTGAAGAATAGATGCTTTTGAACTGTGGTGTTGGAGAAGACTCTTGAGAGTCCCTTGGACTGCAAGGAGATCCAACCAGTCCATTCTGAAGGAGATCAGCCCTGGGATTTCTTTGGAAGGAATGATGCTAAAGCTAAAGTTCCAGTACTTTGGCCACCTCATGTGAAGAGTTGACTCACTGGGAAAGACTCTGATGCTGGGAGGGATTGGGGGCAAGAGGAGAAGGGGATGACAGAGGATGAGATGGCTGGGTGACATCACTAACTCAATGGACGTGAGTGTGAGTGAAGTCCGGGAGTTGGTGATGGACAGGGAGGCCTGGCGTGCTGCGATTCATGGGGTCGCAAAGAGTCGGACACGACTGAGCGACTGAACTGAACTGAAAGTTATTAATAAATAAAAAGCTTCCAGTTTTCTTTGTTATAAATAAATCTGCCATGAACATCTTTCAAATTTGTGCATAAATCTTTGTCAGTCAGTTCAGTCGCTCACTCGTGTTCGACTCTTTGTGACCCCATGGACTGCAGCACGGCAGGCTTGCCTGTCATCTCCAACTCCCGGAGTTTACTCAAACTCCTGTCCATCGAGTCGGTGATGCCATCCAACCATCTCATCCTCTGTCATCCCCTTCTCCTCCTACCTTCAGTCTTTCCCAGCATCAGCATCTTTTCCAATGAGTCAGTTCTTTACATCAGATTGATCAAAGTATTGGAGCCTCAGCTTCAGTGTCAGTCCTTCCAATGAATCTTCAGGACTGATTTCGTTTAGGATGGACTGGTTGGATCTCCTTGCAGTCCAAGGGACTCTGAAGAGACTTCTCCAATAATAGAACTCCTTGGTCAAAGGATACAGACATTTTCAGATACAAATAACCAAACTTTCTATTAGTGCTCCAAACCTGAAGCTATGAGTTTACAAATAATTTGTGTGATCATAGAACAGCGTTGAGCTATAAACCTAGCCCAAGTGGCGTTGAGTTTAAATTTTACTATTCACTCGTTCATTCATTCAGAGATTCTCTATTGACCTTTCACAGTGGGTCAGGCAGGGTACTAGGCACTAGGAATATAGCAGTGAACAAAACGAATCAAGTTTCTGCCTTCTTGGGATTTGTATTCTAATAAGGGAAAAAGAAAGTTGTTTATTTTAATATGTGAGGTAGTGGCAAATGCTATGAATTAAAATAAAGTAGAATATATTGGATTGGCCAAAAATTTCCTTTGATTTTTAAGTAAAAGACACATCTTTTGTTTTCACCCAAAACTTTATTGAACAACATATTTGCTCTTTTGTTCCACTACCTTCTGCCATTTTCCAGGCAACTTCATAATTCCATCTTCCCAATAGTTTGTTCCATTTGAGCAAAGAACTATTCCAGGTGCCTTTTACAGTCTTCCAGGGATTTGAAATTTTTTCCATTAAGAGAATTCTGTAAAGACCAAAATAAATGGAAATCCAAAGATGCAATGTCTGGTGAATATGGTGGATGTTCAGAACTTCCCAGCCAAGCTGTAACAGTTTTTGCCTGGTCATCAAAGAAACGTGGTTTTACATTATCCTGATGGAAGGTTATATGTTTTCTGTTGACTAATTCCAGATGCTTTTCACTGAGTGCTGCTTTCACTTGGCCTACTTGGGAGCAGTTCTTGTTGGAATTAACCATTTGGTGTTCCAGAAGGAGCTTATAATAGAGGACTGACTCTCTTCCAATTCCACCACATACACAACAGCACCTTCTTTGGATGAAGACTGGCCTTTGGTATGGTTGTTGTTGGTTCATTTTGCTTGCCCCATGATCTCTTCTGTTCCCCATTATTGTACAGCATACATTTTTTTCATCGCCCATCACAATTTGTTTAAAAATGGAATGTTTTTGTTACATTTAAGTAGAGAATTGCATTTGGAAATACGGTCAAGAAGGTTTTTTTCCCCCTTGTGTGGAACCCAAACATCAAAGCAATAATGTATGCAATCTGGTGCAAATGATTCTCAATGCTTGATTTGGATATTTTGAGTATGTCAGCCATCTCCTGCCTGGTATAACGTTGATTGTTCTCAATTAATGTTCAGTTTGATCACTATCAACTTCAACTCATCTGACCAATTGTGGAGCATTGGCCAGGGAGAAATCTCTAGCATGGAACTTCACAAACCACTTTTGACACATTCCATAGTCCCAGCACCTTCTTCATTCACTGCACAAATCTTTTTTTTGCACTTCAGATGCATTTTTACCTTTCTTGAAATAATAAAGCATAATATGCCACAGTGTCTTTTTTCTTCCATCTTCAATATTAAAATGCCTATAGAAAGAATTCACCAATTTGGGGGCTTCCCTGGTGGTCCAGAGTTTAAGAATCCACCTTGCAATGCAGAGGACACCAGTTCAGTCCCTGGTCTGGGAAGATCCTATATGCTGCAGAACAACAAAGCCCATGTACCACAACTACTGGGCCTGCACTTGAGAGCACTCAAGTCACAACTGCTGAGCCCATGTGCCTAGACCCTGTGCTCTGCTACAAGAGGAGCCACCGCAACCAGAAGCCCACACACCTCACAACTAGAGAATAGCCCCGAGTCACAAATAGAGAAAGCCCATGCACAGCAACAAAGACCCAACACAGCCAAATTTTCTTTTTTAAAAAAATGAAAAAAGAAAACTCACCAATTTTGATATTTTTAAAATGCACTTGATATGACAGCTGTCACAACACATTCTAACAAAATTGTTTCTAATGAAGTTAAGGACAACTAAGTTCTACTAGAGCCATCTTATGGAAAAAAAAACTGAATGAACCTTTTGGACTGTCCAATATATGTAGGTATAGAGAGCGTGACAAGATGAAGTATTATAAGAATTCTGCAAGTGTTTAGCGATCTGTGATCAACGGACTTGCTGTACACACATTTTTCCTCAAGAAAATTGTCATGTCAGACTTTACTTTGGTGGTGATAGAGGGCCTTCTCAAGGCTTGCTCTTTTTCCTTTACCTATAGAGAAAATGATAATGTGTTTTTTTTCTCAGAAAACTAGAAATCCAGTCTTCTCTGGATTCCCATCCTATTCGGTACATATCCCTAGCAGGTTCTACCCATCCATCATAATTGTCCAAGAGGCCCTGAACTATGTCACATTCTCTCAGAGAGCAGTAGAAGGGCAGCAGGAAAGATGAAATCAATGCAGCAGTAAAACAAAATGTCTCTGGAAAAGGAGACTTTACATTTGGCTAAATATAGATTCCATCTACTTTAAAAATCTTTTGATTTTGTTGTTTGATCTTCAGTCAGAACTGGATCCATTGTGTGGTTTTGCTCCAAAAGAATGCAACCAGAGATGAGGATATTTTTTTCTCCTTAGGAAGTGTTTCAGAGTTCAGGAAAAGTCATTTAAATAAAGATAGATTTCCAAAACAATTACAGAAATTATCCCTGGAGGATTGCTGCTGATCTGAGTGGCCATTATGCTCAATTCAATGAGTTCTCTATTTTTGTCGTTTAGTCTCTTTGTAAAGGTGAAGGGCTATGACTCACTTTTAACTGACCCTTAAGGCTTATGCAGTTTCTATGTCCTACAAACCGAGAGCAGTTCTGTTGATTTGCTGACCCTAAAATACTGGACTATCTCCTTTTGGGATTCTCTCCCCATGACCATCTTACACAGAGTTGGTGCAGGTAGCTATTTCTCTATTATAGTTCATAAGTTGCTGGAGTTTCCAGTATAAAAGCTAGAAAAGGAGAGGGGGGAAACAAACCTGGGTGTCTTTCATGGTACATGAAGTAAAGCTATTGGAGATGTTTGCCTTTGATTTGATGGCCTGACTAGCTCCAGGAGTGTATTAAACACAGATAGTACTGGAGAGGTAACACTGTAAGTCAGAGAGACATAGAGTGTCAAAATTAGAAGTGCCCTGTTGTAAATTGAAACCCCATGGGAGAAGTGACTTCCTACAGAGGCCACAGAGGAAGGTGGTGACAACCTAGATCCTTGATCTTCTTCAGATCCATCACTTTTCCCCCATACCATGGTTCTCTGGCACGTTCATCAGGGTTGGTTTAACAGGCAGTGAAAAAGTCTTTACCTATATTCTAATCTTCACAGCAACTTCATAGGAACCTCTCATTTTTACAGATAAGAAATGTGTCAGAAAGGATATTGTCATAGTCCACTCAGGCTGCTGTAATGGAATATCATAGAGTTTGTGGCTTAAACAGCAAACATTAATTCTCACAGTTCTGGAGGCTGGCAGTCCAAGGTCATGGTGCCAGTCTGGCTGGGTTCTGATGAGAGCTTTCTTCCTGGTTTGACAGTGGCTGCCTTCTTGTATCTTTACATGGTAGAGAAAGAGGTCTCTTTTGTCTCTTCTCATAAGGGCACTAATCTCATCATGAAGACTCCACTCTCATGTTCTAATTACCTCTCAAAGGCCCTATCTCTGGGGACTAAGTCTTCAACATATGAAATTTGTGAGGACACAAACATTTAGTCTATAGCAGATGGTAAGTTGTCCAAGAATACATAGCACAAAGTAGCAGACTTGACTTGGACTTGGACTTGATCCCAGGTTGGTCAGACTTCAAGGCCAAGGCTCATTTCCCTGGACCCACAATATCTTATTTGGGTTAAAGGTGAGGCCAGTAACATTCAAGACTCCTCATGCTCTAAAGTTCAGATCTGTGATTGGGCTCAATTCCTGAACCCTGATGAGGTCAGCTGTTGTCTCTGAATATTGTATGTATCTTTCAAACAAGTCTAGCAGGCTGAGGTTTTGGTGTCTGTTCTGTACAAACCTTAACACACTGTAAACCCGTAGTGAATATTAAAGAACAGGCCAGGCAAATGGCATCCCTGGTCATCAGGGAGTAATGAATTCCCCATCTCTGGAGGTTACTCCATTCATACTGTGAACTAAGCTCTCCGTTAGAGCCATAATGGCAGGAAGAACTTAATCTTTTTCACACAGTGGAACTGGTTAGGTTAATTACTAGTGGATATGTCTGATTGTTTGAGAAACTGAACATTGGCTAATAGATTCAAAAGTGGTTTAGTCTATCCTTCTAGGCAAATCATTCTCTAAAGGTGATATCATGTTGGATTATCCCCAAAACTGGACCATTTACCACCAGGAGATCTTGTTTAAATCCAATTTAGAGATCCTTGGCTACAGTTTAACCCCATATCCACATGCTATCCGCATGTCTGAAAAGAATATTTTTGATGAAAACATTCAGATTAGATTTAAACACATGCCTTTTTTTTCCCCTGGAATTTTTCTTTGAGGCGGTTATGTCTGAATTTTAGAAGCTAATACTGGGCCTGTCTTTTTTCCTTCACATCTGTAACTTACTGATATAGGTAATCATCATCCGCACTGGTCATAGCAAACACCCTCTTCCAATACCCTCTGACAACAGACGAGTCTACACATGGACTGATATCACCAGATAGTCAATACCAAAATCAGAATGATTATATTCTTTGTAGCCGAAGATGGAGAAGCCCTATATAGTCAGCAAAAACAAGACTGGGAGCTGACTGTGGCTCAGATCATGAACTCCTGATTGCAAAATTCAGACTTAAATTGAAGAACATAGGGAAAATCATTAGGCCATTCAGGTATGACCTAAATCACATCCCTTATGATTATAGAGTAGAAGTGATTAATAGATTCAAAGGATTAGATCTGATAGGCAGAGTGCCTAAAAAACTATGGCTGGAGGTTCATAACATTATACAGGAGGCAGTGATCAAAACCACCCCCAAGAAAAAGAAATAAAAAAGGGAAAATGGTTGTCTGAGGAGGCCTTACAAATAGCTGAGAAAGGAAGTAAAAGGCAAAGAAGAAAAGGAAAGATACACCCATCTGAATGCAGAATTCCAAAGACTAGCAGGGAGAGATAAGAAGCCCTTTTTAAGTGAACAATGCAAAGACATAGAGGAAAACAATAGAATGGGAAAGACTAGAGCTCTCTTCAAGGAAATTAGAGATATCAAGGGAACATTTCTTTTTTTTTTTTCAGGGAACGTTTCATGCAAAGATGGGTACAATAAAGGACAGAAACTGTATGGACCTAACAGAAGCAGAAGATATTAAGAAGAGGTAGCAAGAATGCACAGAACTATACAAAAAAATCTTTATGACCTGGATTACCAGAATGGTGTGATTACTCACCTAGAGTCAGACATCCTGTAGCATGAAGTCAAGTGGACCTTGGAAAGCATCACTACGAACTAAGCTAGTGGAGGTGATGGAATTCCAGCTGAGCTATTTCAAATCCTAAAAGATGATGCTGTGAAAGTGCTGCACTCAATATGCCAGCAAATTTGGAAACTCTCACAGGACTGGAAACGGTCAGTTTTCATTCCAATCCCAAAGAAGAGCAGTGCCAAAGAATGTTCAGACTACCACACAATTGCACTCATTTCACATGCTAGCAAAGGAATGCTCAAAATCCTTCAAGCTAGGCTTCAACAGTGTGTGAGTCAAGAACTTCTAGATATTCAAGCTGGATTTAGAAAAGGCAGAGGAACTAGAGATCAAATTTCCAACATCTGTTGGATCTAGAAAAAGCAAGAGAGTTACAAAAAAACATCTACTCCTGCTTCATTGACTATGCTAAAACATTTGACTGTGTGGATCACAATAAACTTGGAAAATCCTTAACGTGATGGGAATACCAGACCACCTTACCTGCCTCCTGAGAAACCTGTATACAGGTAAAAAGCAACAGTTAGAACTGGATATGGAAAAACAGACTGGTTCTAAGTAGAAAAAGGAGTACATTAAGGCTGTATATTTTCACCCTGCTTATTTAACTTATAGGCAGAGTACATAAGTTGAATGAAGCACAAGCTGGAATCAAGATTGCCGCGAGAAATGTCAATAACCTCAGATATGCAGATGACACCACCCTTATGGCAGAAAGCAAAGAAAAACTGAAGAGCCTCTTTATGAAGGTGAAAAAGGAGAGTGAAAAAGCTGGCATAAAACTCAACATTCTAAAATCTAAGATCATGGCATCTGGTCCCATCACTTCATGGCTAAAAATGGGGCAACAATGAAAACAGTGAGAGATTTTATTTTCTTGGGCTCTAAATTACTGTGGAAGATGACTGCAGCCATAAAATTAAGAGATGCTTCCTCCTTGGAAGAAAAGCTATGACAAACCCAGACAGTATATTAAAAAACAGAGACATTACTTTGTTGACAAAAGTCCGTATAGTCAAAGCTATGATTTTTCCAGTGGTCATGTACAGATTTGAAAGCTGGAGAATAAAAAAGGCTGAGCGCTAAAGGATTGATGCCTTTGAACTGTGGTGTTGGAGAAGACTCTTGAGAGTCCCTTGGACAGTGAGATCAAACCAGTCAATCCTAACGAAAATTAACCTTGATTTTCATTTGAAGGACTGATGCTGAAGCTGAAGCTCCAATACTTTGCCCATCTGATGCAAGGAGCCGACTCATTGGAAAAGACCCTGATGCTGGGAAAGATTGAAGGCAGGAGGAAAAGGGGACAAAGGAGTGTGAGATGGTTGGATGGCATCACCAACACACTGGACATGAGTTTGAGTAAGCTCCGGGTAATAGCAAAGGACAGGAAAGCCTGGCATGCTACAGTCCATGGGGTTGCAAAGAGTCGGACCTGACTCAGTGACTGAACAACAGCATCCTGCCTCTCTGCTTGTTTTAGACTTAGAATTTTTTATCTAAATAACTGCTCCAAAAACTCTCAAAGTCACCTAGTTAGTAATTCCACTTTGCAAATGAAGAAGAGAATTTCCAAGCTAGTTGACTCAGAACAGGATGCTAATAGGCCACAGTCACAGATTTGGACTCTATGTGGGCTGATTAGTAAGGGCAGGTGTCTCACAAAGGTGTGACTGGTGTCCTGAAAAGAACTAGGTGAGTATGCAGATGGTGCAGTAGACAGCCATCACTGCTAGAAGGAAGCAGTGTGGCTATTGAGTCAGTAGCACTGTCTTGGTAGTACAGCACATCTTAAAAGAGAGGAGAGAGAAAGCGGCTGGGAGGAGAAGAGGAAGGAGAGGAAAAAGAAAGGGAGAGAGAGAGGGAAAAGAAGGAAGGAAGGAGAGAGTGGGGAAGGGAAGGAAGGAGAGAATGAGGAAGGAAGGAGGAAAGAAAGCAAGAAATAATTGTCGACAAGTTCATGGAGATAAATAGTAAGGGAAGAATAGCAGAAGGAACCAGAACCTGAAGCATGGCGTGACCTTTAATCAGGGCTCTTATTCCTAGCAGGCTGTGAAGCAGCTTTGTCTTTACCTGCTCAATGGATCTCACAGTGCTGATGCACTGCTTTAATTTGGGAAGCCTTTCTCTTGAGAGACATGTCTTTTCTTGCTCTAAGTCTAAAGTGTTCCCAAGTGTGGCATTCTCCGTGACAGATGTACTACAGTTATGCTTTAGCTGACTCTAAACCCATAGCTTCCCTGTGCCTGAGTGGTCTATTTGATGTCCAAGAGTGGGTTTCCTTTGAGAGCATGTCTTTACTGGAATATCATCCAAGAAGGTAGGGAGGTGTAATCCCTTTGTTCTAAAACAGCCCCTGTGCAATTCGGTCACTCCATTCCCACTGCACAGCTATTCTTTCAAAAGGTCTTAGATGCATTTGCTGCTGTGTGAATACCCTAGACCTACTCCCTGGAAAGGCACTGTCCCATAGAGGCTTAAGAGTCCACTCCTTTCTAAACTTCTCCCAAGATTGCTCCAGTTCCACAAGACTCATTGTAAAGGAAAGAAATTTCAAAACTAGTTTAATGTTACCAAGGAGACAAGACTTTCTGGTGAATCTTTCGTTCATAGCTGTGCTTCTTATAGGAATCTCAGGGTCTTGTTCACAAAATCAACCACGTAACTGGCAGGACCAGCCAGTTCTGTACATCTGTGATTATTCTGCATGTCTGTTCCTCAGTGATGAAGTACTGCCATTCTTCTCTGAATTCTGACCTTCCCACCATCTTTCTTGAAGGAAGGCAGGACTGTAGCCAAGTGATACTGCTTTTGGAACACATGCCCCTTGTCTTCTACCAGGAGCTGAGCTCTTCCTGCCAGGGTTGATGTCTGCCGAAGGAGGCATGGCTTCTCTAACTCCCTCTTGCCCGTCCAAGAAAAAGGAATTTGTTTCCATCTACCAAGTAGTTTGCATTCTCTTTTAGAGCCTTGATTAGCTCAGAAAGGGCTAGAGTCTTGGTAAAATTCTTTCTCCATTGTTCTTACGCCTATAATGACTCAGAAAGTATGCAAAAGTTTGTTGCTATACAAGTCTGCTTTAAAATTCAAGGAAATTACCCCCTTTTAAACTTAACACTTGCTTTTCAGCATTTTTACTTGAGATGGCAGCCTAATTAATTACTCTACTGCTTGGAACCTAAGAAAAAAAAAAGAATTGAAAGGTGATTTTTTTCCCCTTGTGTTTCCTTATTGTGGTTTTATTGTAAATATATCTTTTGGCTTGCTTTTCTCTTACCTTTCTGCTTTGAATTTGTTAGTTAATATCAGTTAACATTTGTTTAGTAAAGACAAAGCATGAACAATTTAACATAGTAATACTCAGCACAGTGTTGTGGAATAATAGTCATTGATAAATTAACTGGGTCTTTTTTTCCTTTGTGTTTTGTGAAAATTCTTCAAACTGCAGAGAGCAATATAATCTATAATCTGGTAGAGATGGAGCTTATGCACCTGAAAATGTTGACATATTGAAGACAATCTGTTCCTTAAATCCCTTAGTGAGAAGCAGTCAGCACAGTTAAGCTGATACCTAGTTGACTAATGAGAAGGCAGGACCTGAAACACCTACACCTCTCACACCTCAGGCCATAGGACTCATTTAGACCATGGGGCAGAATGTCTGTTTTTCTAGTACCATGGGTTTAAATAATGAAATGCAAGTAGTTTCATAGAGGACAGTGACACAAAATTTCCTTTTCCTTTTTTCTGTTTTTTAAAGCAATGTATGTATGACACATATTGCTTGTTGTCATCCAAATCTCTTATTTTATTTTTAAAATAGCATTTGTTCAGTTTTTTTTCATGCAGAAAAGTATAAAGAATAAAAAAACTGCCCAATAATCTCATTCTTAGAGAATGCTTCTTGACATTTAAAAATAAAAATAATATGTTTTCATGACTTAAAACTCAGTACTGATAGGAACAAAATGAAAAGCAAATTTTTTTTTTGGTTTTAATTGTGAAATTTCAGATTCTGTCTGCCTGGGGATAGCTCCAGATATGTCCCTAAGAAGTGTCCAGATTTAAGAATAAAAGAACATGTAAAGATAAACCTTGAAAGTGGCAAGGGTGATAACATACAACATAATGCTTTTTATAAAACTAATTCCTGGATATTCAGAGAAGGTGACAGAAGAACTCCAAAATGCTGGAAAGTGCTGATCTGTTAGAAAAGTTCAGAACAGACAGGGCAGCTTTGAGGGGCTTATCTGAAGGTGTCGTAGAAACTGCAAAGAAAGGCTTCATTCTGTTTTTCAGGATTGGTGGATAATTTATGAACAAGAAAACAGTGACATGCTTCCATTCATGCATGTGTGAAAAGTAAATCACAGAGATTATGGGGTCAGCTCACCATATCAAAGTGAACTAAATGCACGATTTTTATGTGATCAGTTTTACAACACTTTTGTAAGAATGGTTATAGCTTTGAGCAACCTCTAAGATATTCTTCTGGCAATGAGTCTGATGATTATATGACAGCAAGACTTTCCTATTATGACATGTATGATGTATGTATTAAATCAGAACTGTGATTCATAGCCTCCCATTCTCAGGTAATAAATGTTAATGTGACAGTGTGTGTTGACCAGTTATTTCATCTCTGCCGACACTTTCCTTCCCCAGGCCATGAAAGTGACAGCACCTTCTAAGACCCAGAAATCACCGTGGGATTATGACTTTTTTATTTACAATGGCGTTGTAGACAAGACAGCCCCGGACTTCTTAGCTTTCAAGGAGCATTTCAGTTTGTCTTGGGGAAGTATTTTTTCTCTCTTGGAACACATCGAGAAGTTTCTCAAGGACTATGCGATACCAGAAGTCAAAATAAAAGCTAACAGTTTAGTAACGCTCCTTCCAGAGTTTGAGCTGAAGAATAAACTTACCAGATACGACCTTCTCTCAGTGTTCGAGAACCCAGTTGACATCCAAATGATGTTAAATCTTCCAGGACAGAGGTACAAGGGCCAGGATGGAAGGACAGAGGCTGCCATGAAGATCCAAGCCACGTGGAAATGCTACAAAGCAAGAAGACATTTCCTGTCTTATCGCCGGCAGAAGTGGGCATCAGGTGTCATCGCCATTGCGTGGCTCTTACATTGCCATAAGACCCGGCTCAGGAAGCTTCTGAAGGAATCACGTGAAAGACACCTGGAGAATTTCCGCATCCGAGCCAAGGTACACAAGGCTGCCAGCTGTTAAGGCAGACCTCTTTTTCTAAACATTTCTCGCTTGAACAGTTGCAGTAAGTTGTCTCTTTATCTTCCTTCTCTCTCTCCAACTCCCTACCCCCTCCACTCCCTTTAATGTACAATGCACAAACCCTTCATTTGTCTCTACATCATATTTTAGCCCTAATAAGGAATCAGGCTTTTGTGCCTGCAAAATCTGTTGCAATTTTTCTGTAGAAAAAAAGTCCCTTCACTTTGACTATGGTAGTTCTGTCAGAAAATCAATGTTTTAACTGCATTACCTTTTCTCCCTATATATACCTCCTGGGCACTTTAATTTGCTAGGGAAAAAAAAAATCCTCTCTTGTCTACATTGCTGTCACCACTTTGTCAGAAAGTATTTAAGTTTGCAGACAGCCTTTTAATTAGTGCTCACAATTTCATTTATGTTTGCTTTCTCTTTTTTTCATTCATATTCTGTTAATTAAGTGAGCTGCCTCTAATCTTCCCCTGCCAGTAGCATCATGTAGCCACCTAATTAAATTAATTGGGGAAGATGTTTTAAGTATGTAATTAAATCAATTAATATAATTTATGCCTGGCTTAACTGTACAGTGGAAAAACAGCTGAAGTTTGACTAGATGAATCCACTACAGCTTCCTGTCACTGATCAATGCTCTTCTTGATTTTTAGCATCTGGCAGCCAACTGGAATCGCATCAGGACCTCCAGGAGGACTATTATCCATATCCCATCATTAGGTATAACACTTTTGCCTGCAAATCTATCAGCAACCTCTATTACCCACCACATTATGGCTCCTTGATTGAGTTCAAGGAAGGCCCCTTGTTTTATTCAAATTGGTCTCGGCAGGAAAATGTTCTCAACATGATGAGAGTAATAACACAGGGCCCTCGCTCGAGACGGCGTTTAATTTGGGGATTAAGCAAATAAAGTCATTATGTGGGGGCTGCTATTCAGTGGAGAGGTGATTTGCTGTAATTCGCTTTCATCTGTATGAAATGAACTAAAAAGTTGTATTTTTCCCCCTGAAATAACAGATAATGTTTTCGATCTTCTTTAATGATGGAAGAACACAGGCTTGTGTGCGTTGTTGTTGTTACGCCAATAAGCCAGGATATTGCTTGTACACTGTTTTTAATCAAATGTGCAGTCAAAATGATAAGCTACATTCTCTGAAATTATTTAGTTCTAATTACGAGCAGATGGGATGCTTTATTTGCACCTAGGGCGCCTGAGCAAAAGGAAATGCTGTGTGAACAAGAATAATTAAGAAGTTGAATAGTGTTTTTTGCGCTTAAATAATCTGCAGTTTCATGTTAATTAGCACTAATGTAATTATTTAATTACATTTATGAATTGGGGAACTTAAAAGCTGTTGTCTGCAACACAGTAGTAAAATAGGTATGCCAAAATGATATTGGGAATTTCAGAAATGTGTGTTGGAAGTTCCTTTAAAACATCAACTGCTGTCAAAATGTTTGGGATTCATTTGCATCTTTGTTTTGTTTTGTTTTGCTTTTTATCTGTCAAGTGTGTTAAATTTCCTTGGTCGAGGCCAAATTTCCCAAGCTGACTTGATAAGTTTTGACAGACAGTAAAACTCATTGAATCTTCATGTTACATATTAAGGCCTTTTAAGTAGAGCAACGCATTAAGTGATCTATTGTAATGGAATTCTGGATTGCAATTTATTTGTGTATATGAGTTTGGGTACTTATGCATAGTATAGAAACTAACACATGAGAAGCAAAAAATTTTTAATAATTATGTAAATATAATTAAGATGATATGTTAAATTAATTAAAATTAGTAATAACAAAGTAATGTATACTTTCCTAGATTTTAAAGTATTTACATCTAAGTACTTGTAGAAAAGTTAAGAAATTACTTCAGTTGCATAGATACTTTTAGGTTAGATCTTTCTTCAAGACTCACGGAAGAAATTGGTTCCTTCCTGGGATGTAAGTGAGGTAAGACAGATCTGAATTTCATTCTAACTTAGGCTTTTGTTTTGGTGGGACTACTTTTGCACACAAAATTAGTTCACACACAGAAATTGCACTTGTAATTGATTACAACCAGAGAGGCTAATTGCAGACCCAATTAACTGGCTCAAGTCCTTAGAATAAGGTACAAAAGCCTTTTGCTTCTGCAACTAATTGTGGACCTGACCTGATATCATGTGGGAAATTTTGTCTTACAGGCTCTATTTTATTCAGAACTATAAATAGAAATAAGACCCCCACGCTTTTAGTGTTGACAAGCACAAAGTTATTATAAACCCAATTTCACAAATTTCTTCCCTCCTATACCCTACCTTCTGACTCTGCAGCCCCAAGCAGTCAGCCCTGCAGAAAGCCTAATAGAAAACAAGCCTCCAAAGAGGTCAACTTATGAAAGTAACAGTAATATAAATTGGTTAATAAAATATAATTTTAAATGAAGCTGTCTTAAAATTCCAAAAAGAGATTGCTGAATATAAATTAAGTAGTAGTCAAGAAGATCCCCTGGAGAAGGAAATGGCAACCCACGCCAGTATTCTTGCCTGGGAAATCCCATGGACAGAGGGACCTGGTGGGTTACAGTCCATGGGGTGGCAAAAGAGTCTGACACAACTTAGGGACTAAACAACAACAAAAATAACCTGGACAGAAGCTATAACTAGAAGACATTATTTTAAATCTGATAGTAAAATTAGCGTTCTTCTAGATTACTCATGCTCAGTTTAAATACATACTAAATTTGAACATTTTCTTTATTGCAGTAATTTTTGCTTGTTAACAACATAATAACCCATTTTAGGTGAGCAAGAAAAGTTGCTAATCATGTATTTTCTAAGAGATAAGAATAGGCTCAGATATTTTTTCTCAACTGAGTATTTAAAAAGCCCAATTTCAAATTTTCACAAGAGATTAATGCCTGGGCTTTGATCATATTGTGTTTGTTTCTAAAATATATGCTTTAGGTTATGAAATGACTGTGAACATTAAATTGGATTTAAATAACTTAAACTGTCATCTGGTACCTATACCACAGGCATAGTTCTCAAACCATACCTCCTTTTTTTGTTTTTTGTTTCTTTTAAGATTCCTTTCCTTCCTTATTAGTTGCTCAGTAGTGTCTGACTCTGTGACCCCATGGATGGTAGCCTTCCAGGCCCCTTTGTTCATGGAGTTCTCCAGGCCAGAATACTGGAGTGGGTTGCCATTCCCTTATCCAGGGGATCTTCCTGACCCAGGGATCGAACCTGGGTCTCCTGCATTGCAGGCAGATTCTTTACTATCTGAGCTACCAATGATGATAACATAACTTTTTCTTATATACACTTCCCCTGGGATACTTGAAGAAGATTTCAGCTGGCCACAACATGCCTACTTTGTCACCTGGAGACTGGAGACTTATCTACATAATTTATGATAATAGAAGTATATGAAAGTGAAGCAATTTTTTCTCTAAATACATGCCCCCTCAATCTATTCAATATAGTCATTTAATTCCCATAATTGAGAGGGATTCACTATTCAAAATCAGTTGGTAGGTGTGTAGGATTCAGGTACATATTTAATACAAGTTGCAGCCTTGTCCTCTGTTACTATTTCTGTAGGAGACTTCTAATCAGATCTGGTGTGGAATTAGCCCCAGAAATAATTATACCATGTGCCAACCAATTGGGCATGCACTAACTTATTTAAAACCCCAAAATGAAAGCTTAGTAGCTGATAACTGTATAATATATTACAGTTGTAGGCATTTGGTTATTTGTGGATGCAGTGTTGACGCACAGGAGTAATTGCATTCTCCAGACCCCAATCGCACAAAGGATGGCCTCTCAGTAGTTTTGACCACAAAATATTTACCATGTATTTAAAAATCTATGGCTTGATGAGCATGAAGACAATTATACACTGCAGAACCATCACCTCTTTGAAAGACATGACTTGCTGTTATATATTTTGGGAAGTACTCCCAGATGTAACAGAAAGTTTTAGCTATTTTTAACCAACAGGACAGGTAGGATGTTGTTGATTAATTGTCCAAAGAAACAGACTGGCTTTGTAATTTTATAAGATGATGAAAAGAAAGTAATCCTTTTCAGGTTATATAGTCTCATCTCTTAATTGGATATTGCACATTTTTATCATTTTTATTAATGAAATATAATTATAACAAAATAATCTACTATGGTTCATAGCAGGAATAGAATACTAGGGTCTATTTTAAGTAAAATCTATCAGTCAAGCTAAGTAAGAACTGCAATAAAGAATCCTAATTCCTCCAGAAAAATCAGAGGTCTAAATAAAACCTACAAACGAATTCTGCTCCCAGTTTCTTTGGGCAGGTTACTTCCTCCACTTTTAACTTAACCCCCGTGCTTCTTTATTACAGTGCATCACTTGCTGCTACTCTTAAGCTCACTGGCATTTTAAAACATGTCACCATTAAATGAGATGTGCCGAGTATGGGGTTCTGATACCGTGAACAGGTAAATGAGGCTGCTGCAACCAATTAAACTCCCAGTGATGACCGTCCTCTGTCACTTCTCTTCCGCCTTTAAAATACAAATAGGGAACAATGTATTGAGGTGGGATTTCCCTTTTCTCCACGTGATCTTTTATTTCATTGCCTATTTAATGGCAAAAAGGAATGTATATAGTTCAGCCTCGTTTTTTTTCCATCTGTGCATTATTTCAGCAAATTATTCTTGAGGCTAACAGAATTCCTGGTCTCCAAGATACTCCAGTCCATAATATTATGGATCCTGTTACTGCAAGGCTCATGAAAATGTTCTTCTGTTGCTCTGTATTGTCATAAAAGCCTGAAAGATAGAGAAACTAACTTTTATGCACAACTGCTATATCCCAAATGCTCATGAGACAGTTCCTTCCTAACCCCACTCCCGTTTCACCAGAAGGTAAGAACTGTGCTCACTTTCATTTGTGATCAGGTTTGAGACCAGAGCCCAGAGGAGTACATCTCGAATCACATTTTTACTGTGCCTCTGAGCACATTGACCCTTTTCTACTTTCCCACTTCAAGCTGACGACTCAAAGACACGATACATTTCTTCTGCTTTCACCTCAGGGCTGGGAAATCAGGACTTTCAGTCAAATCTTTGCAGCCTTCAAAGTGTATTTTGGCAAGAGCAATGGAATCCTCAGTTTAGTTATGATTCTGCCACACTAGATTTTTGAAACACATGTACTGCCAAGATCTTCCAGACAGCAGTTCCCAGAAAATCCAGATCTTTGGGGATCAGGAATAAAATATGCTTAAAACTTTCAAATTTCTTTATAGCCCCAATTAAAATGAAAACACATTTCTATTCATCCATATTGTATTCATCCAAATAATCCACATCAACATGCATTCACTGGTTAGATCAGGGTTGGTCCCATGACCTTGTAATATTAAATGACCCATTTGGACTTGAGCTATCTATCAGATGTTGTACCCTAAAATATAGAAACAGCATTCAAATGGGTGTCAAGTGATATCAGCTCCTGGCTTTTGATGAAATGATTAATATTAGGATATGGTTCAAAGAAAGTCTTACTTATACTAAGATAAAATATATTTTTCATCTCCTTATCATAAAAAATAATAAAATTTCTGCTCAGTGGTCCTCAAATTTACACTTGTAAAGACTATTGGAGACCCTAAAAAGTGTTGGTTTATGTGGGTTATATCTGCTTATATCTACCACATTAGGAACGAAAACTGAGATACTTTAAAAATAGTTTATATTAAAATAGCAATAGTAAGCACATTACCAATGTTAACCTAGGAAAACATATTTTTATTTTAAAAAGACCCTTTCTTTTCCAAAAAAAAAAAAAAATTGGTGAGAAGAATGGCATTAGTTGACAAGTTTGCAAATCTCTTAATAGAAGGTAGTAGGATTCTCCTGTCTATTTTGGCATCCAATACTGTTTTGGTTTAAGCATATGAAGAAAACCTGGCCTCACACAGATAAGTATTTGGAAAAGGGAGGAATACCTTTTATGTTTTATAGCCTTTTCAGATAACTGTGTAAACTCTACTTTGATTTTATATCAAAACTCAACAGTGATTATTTTTAAGATTTACTTTCAATGTGGAATGTGAAATCAATGAACTTATATTTTGTGGCAGGATAATATTGAAAAGGGGAAATGTCATCTTAGTATTATTTTGAAAAGAGTTTTATTTTATTTTTTTAATATAAATTTATTTATTTTAATTGGAGGTTAATTACTTTACAATATTGTATTGGTTTTGCCATACATCAACATGAATCTGCCACAGGTATACACGTGTTCCCCATCCTGAACCCCCCTCCCTCTTTCCTCCCCGTACCATCCCTCTAGGTCGTCTCAGTGCACCAGCCCCAAGCATCCAGTATCATGCATCGAACTGGCGATTTGTTTTGTATATGATATTACACATGTTTCGATGCCATTCTCCCAAATCATCTCACCCTCTCCCTTTCCCACAGAGTCCAAAAGACTGTTCTATACATTTGTGTCTCTTTTGCTGTCTCGCATACAGGGTTATCATTACCATCTTTCTAAATTCCATATATATGTGTTAGAGTTTTAACCTTCCAGGCCTCCTGTCCCCCAGGTCCCCAGACCACGCTTTGAGAATCACTGACTTTAGTTGCATACAGTGCTATGCCAGTCACTGACAAAAAGTTTGAATAAGAAAAAGTTTTCACTCTTGAGGGAAAGGCTTTCAGCACCATACAGAATCCATTTGGCCAGTTTGGTTTGAGAATGTTTTCAAAACTCAACAAAGATTTGAGTACCTCCTATGTTTCTTCTGTGTGCCTCATCAAAAATTTCTCTAATTTCCCTCCAAAGCCCCCTAGAACAGTTTTTAAATCTGTTTTTTGTTTGTTTGTTTTTGCTTTGTTTTTATTTTGGCTGCACTGGGTCTCTGTTGTGGTGTATGGGCTTTCTCTAGTTGCAGAGCTGAGACTTCTCAAGTTGCAGCATGTGGCTGAGTTGCCTTGCAGCATACAGGATCTTAGTTCCCTGACCAGGAATCAAACATCCCCTGCAGTGGCAGGCAGATTCTTAACCACTGGACCCCCAGGGTAATCCCAACTCTCAGCTTTATTTTCATCAAATTGGCACTAGATGTACCATACACATAACCCAGACAGGCCTCCTTCTTGCTGAATCTTATCTCCTACCTCAGTATCCTGTGCTTTCATACTTGCACAAGTAAGTAAAGTTAGGGTATAACCATAATGTCTAGATCACATTTCTCTAGATGACTGCAGGATGCTGATGTGCAATCATTTGTAAACTATGTTCCATGTTCCCTAAATTTTTATTATTAGAATCCAAAGTTTCGCTAATGTTTAACTTTTTATGAATTGGAACAATTCAAGATGATTTCTATAATAATGCCACCCTCGCTCAGCTTGCATCTTATATGCTTTCTTGAGTGGAAGAGAAACGGATAGAGTTAAAGCTACTGCTTTTGTAACCATGCGAATGCCCTTTGGAGTGTGTGATGCATTTGAACATTGCCTGTCAGGGTTTCCAAATGGGAAAAAGGTTGAGAACCACTTCTCCAGTTCATCAAACTGAGACATGGGTGACTCCCACCTCAGGTCAGAATGACGGGATGAATGACAACTATGTAGTAACTGGAAATTTGTTATTAACCCCCTCTCTGCCTCAGGTGCAATTGTACGGTATAGGACTTGGAGACAAAATAAAGTAGCAGTCAACCACAGAGTAATAAGCAGGGTTCAAGAATACTTGATTCCACTGCAACAGTAGGGGCCTGTCACAAAGGCACCCACAGTCCCGAGGAGTCACGGCCACTTAGCATGGCCTTGCTCATGTTCTTGGGGCTCTGCAGTTGCTGTGAAGGAAAAGTCATCCTAGCAGGACCAGGTTACTGGGTTGCAAACAGGCAATTAGATTCATCTGATAGGAGTTTGTGTCGGGGTGAAGACAGGGATGGGAAAGAAGATGAGGGCAGAAATTAAGATGGAAAAATGATAGCCAGTAACCGTTAATGGGCATCCTTGGTTCCACAGAAGATCAAAAGTATGGTAGTTGGAAAACTTCAGAGGGACAGCACTCAGGTACCATTTTTTCAATATGAAGCAGAGACAATAATATTTTGAGGAAATATGGAATACTTTATCAAACTATGAATACTTTGCAGATGATGAGGATGGCATAAGGAAAGAATCTGTATTCTTCTCTATAGTGGTAAGGAAGAGAGTGCGTCCCTTTATGCCAGTGCTGTTTTATTCTATGCTGATAAGGACCTAGAGAAAGCTACAAATCCCACTTACCATTCCTTGAATTCCCCAGAAATTCTCCAGATCAGAGAACCCAACTTCATGAGTGTTGAAAGGAGAGGAGGGAGTGAGTGACAAAAACACAATAGAGAAGGGGCTAAGAATTTAAAAGACAGATTCTTTGAGTAGGCTCTTCAGGCACATTTCCTTGACTCATTTGATCAGGAGTATCACAGATTCTTATTCTGATGGAGCTTACAGTCTGGCTAATGGAGGCCGGGTGATGCAGGGGCAAGGAGCGATGTACCACAAACAAGTAAACAAGCTAGCAAACGAACGTGTAATGACAAAATGAGAAAAGTGATGAAGAGAGCGTGTAAGAGAATGACAGTAAGGAGAGACTGAGAACCTTCTTAGAAAAGGGAAGTCAGGTCCATCTGACAGCAATTAGGGTCGAGCAGCTCCATAAGCTAGAAGAGCAGTATTTTGATAGCCCAAGTAATTTGTGCATGTTATAATAATGATTTCCCTACATTTAAGTAGAGCTCCTTTTGAGAACTTAAGTCTGGCTCAGCTGAGGTTAGGAAAAATAATAGTAACAACAATGATACTTACTGAGTGCTTATTCTGAGCTCTAATTAGGGATCTCAATCGCCCATCCCCCATCTTCCATTTAGAGATGAAAGGAGTACACTGTCTGGAGGGTGGTTCTTACTGGGAGTAAGGGAAAGTAGACAGTCGTAATGGTTTTCTCTTGCCCTCTGACCAGTCACCACAGCTTAGTGGCTGTTGTTGTTTAGTCACTCAGTTGTGTCTGACTCTCTGTGACCCCATGGACTGCAGCCTGCCAGGCTTCCCTGCCCTTCACTATTCTCCCAGCCTTTGCTCAAACTCTTGTCCACTGAGATGATGATGCCATCAACCATCTCATCCTCTGTCACCTGCTTCTCCTCCTACCCTCAATCTTTCCCAGCATCAGGGTCTTTTCCAATGAGTTGGCTCTTCACATCAGGTGGCCAAAGTATTGGAGCTTCAGCTTCAGCATCAGTCCTTCCAATGAATATTCAGGACTCCTTTCCTTTAGGTTTGACTGGTTTGATCTGCTTGCAGTCCAGGAGACTCTCAAGACTCTTCTCCAGCACCACAATTCAAAAGCATCACTTGTTTGGTGCTCAGCCCTCTTTATGGTCCAACTCTGACAACTGTGCATGACTACTGGAAAGCTATAGCTTTGACTATGTGGACCATGGTCAGCAAAATGATGTCTCTCCTTTTTAATACACTGAATAGTTTTGTCATAGCTTTTCTTACAAGGAGCAACTGTCTTTTCATTTCATGACTGCAGTCACCATCTGCAGTGATTTTGGAGCCCAAGAAAATAAAATCTGTCACTCTCTCTACTTTTTTCCATCTATCTGCCATGAAGTGATGGGACCAGAAAAAGAAATGCAAAAAAAAAAAGGAAAAGAAATGCAAAAAAGAAAAATGGCTGTCTGAGGAGGTCTTACAAGTAGCTGTGAAAAGAAGAGAAGTGAAAAGCAAAGGAGAAAAGGAAAGATATACCCATTTGAATACAGAGTTTCAAAGAATAGCAAGGAGAGATAAGAAAGCCTTCCTCAGTGATCAGTGCAAAGAAACAGAGGAAAACAATAGAATGGGAAAGACTAGAGATCTCTTCAAGAAAATTAGAAATACCAAGGGAACATTTCATGCAAAGATGGGCTCAATAAAGGACAGAAATGGTCTGGACCTAACAGAAGCAGAAGATATTAAGAAGAGGTGGCAAGAATACACAGAAGAAGTGTGCAAAAAAGATCTTCATGATTCAGATAATCACAATGGTGTGGTCACTCACCTAGAGCCAGACATCCTGGAATGTGAAGTCAAGTGGGCCTTAGGAAGTATCACTACGAACAAAGCTAGTGGAGGTGATGGATTTTCAGTTCAGCTATTTCAAATTTCAAAAGATGATGCCATGAAAGTGCTGCACTCAATATGTCAGCAAATTTGGAAAACTCAGCACTGGCCACAGGACTGGAAAAGGTCAGTTTTCATTCCAATCCCAAAGAAAGGCAATGCCAAAGAATGTTCAAACTACCGCACAATTACATTCATCTCACACACTAGTGAAATAATGCTCAAAATTCTCCAAGCCAGGCTTCAGCAGTACACAAACCGTGAACTTCCAGATGTTCAAGCTGGTTTTAGAAAAGGCAAAGGAACCAGAGATCAAATTGCCAACATCCACTGGATCATCAAGAGAGTTCTAGAAAAATATCTATTTCTGCTTTATTGACTATGCCAAAACCTTTGATTGTGTGGATCACAATAAACTGTGGAAAATTCTGAAAGAGACAGGAATACCAGACCACCTGACCTGCTCCTTGAGAAATCTGTATGCAGGTCAGGAAGCAACACTTAGAACTGGACATGGAACAACAGACTGGTTCCAAATAGGAAAAGGAGTACGTCAAGGCTGTATATTGTCACCCAGCTTATTTAACTTACATGCAGAGTACATCAGAGAAACACTGGGCTGGATGAAGCACAAGCTGGAATCAAGGTTGCCAGGACAAATATCAATAACCTGAGACATGCAGATGACACCACCCTTATGGCAGAAAGTGAAGAGGAACTAAAAAGTCTCTTGATGAAAGTGAAAGAGGAGAGTGAAAAAGTTGGCTTAAAGCTCAACATTCAGAAAACGAAGATCACGGCATCTGGTCCCATCACTTCATGGGAAATAGATGGGGAAACAGTGGAAACAGTGGCAGACTTTATTTTGGGGGGCTCCAAAATCACTGCAGAAGGTAACTGCAGTCATGAAATTAAAAGACACTTACTCCTTGGAAGAAAAGTTATGACAAACCTAGACAGCATATTAAAAAGCAGAGATATTATTTTGTCAACAAATGTCCGTCTAGTCAAGGCTATGGTTTTTCCAGTGGTCATGTATGGATGTGAGAATTGGACTATAAAGAAAGCTGAGCACTGAAGAATTGATGCTTTTGAACTGTGGTGTTGGAGAAGACTCTTGAGAGTCCCTTGAACTGCATGGAGATCCAACCAGTGCATCATAAAGGAAATCAACCCTGAATATTCATTGGAAGGACTGATGTTGAAGCCGAAACTCCAATACTTTGTCCACCTGATGCAAAGAGCTGACTCATTTGAAAAGACCCTGATGCTGGGAAAGATTTAAGGCAGGAGGAGAAGGGGACGACAGAGGATGAGATGGTTGGATGGCATCACTGACTCAAATGACGTGAATTTGGGTAAATTCCGTGAGTCCGTGATGGATAGGGAGGCCTGGCATGCTGCAGTCCATGGGGTCGCAAAGAGTCAGACCCAACTGAGCAACTGAAGTGAACTGAACTGATGGGACCATATCCCATGATCTTAGTTTTTAGAATGTTGAGTTTTAAGCCAGTTTTTTCACTCTGCTCTTTCAGCTTCATCAAGAGGCTCTTTAGTTCCTCTTTGCTTTCTGCCATAAGGGTGGTGTCATTTGCACATCTGAGGTTGTTGATATTTCTCCCAGCAATCTCGATTCCAGCTTGTGCTTCATCCAGCCCAGCATTTCTCACGATGTACTCTGCATATAAGTTAAATAAGCAGGGTGACAATATACAGCCTTTCCCAATCTGGAACCAGTCCATTTTTCCATATCTGGTTCTAACTGTTGCTTCTTGACCTGCGTACAGATTTCTCAAGAGGCAGGTAAGGTGGTCTGGTATTCCCATATTTTTAAGAATTTTTACAGTTTTTGTTTCCACAGCTTACTGGCTAAAACAATACAAATTTGTTGCTTCATAGTAATAATTCTGTAGTTGAGACGTGTGCTGCTGCTGCTAAGTCACCTCAGTCATGTCCGACTCTGTGTGACCCTATAGGTGGCAGCCCACCAGGCTCCCCCATCCCTGGGATTCTCCAGGCAAGAACACTGGAGTGGGTTGCCATTTCCTTCCCCAGTGCATGAAAGTGAAAAGTGAAAGTGAAGTCCCTCAGTTGTGTCCGACCTTCAGCGACCCCATGGACTGCAGCCTTCCGGGTTCCTCCATCCATGGGATTTTCCAGGCAAGAGTACTGGAGTGGGGTGCCATTGTGAAAGGAGCTAAAATCAAGGTGTAGACAGGGCTGCATTTGCCAGAGGCTATAGGGAAGGATTTGTTTTCTGACCCTTTCCAGCTTCTGGAAGCCACCCACCATGGAATGAGCAAGGAAGGCCCATGGCCCGCTTCCTCCATCTTTAAAGCCAGCAACGTGGCTTCTCCACGCCTTTCTTCTATAGTCACCTGTTCCCGTTTCAAGGTCCTTGTGATGGCATTGGGTCCAGCCAAATAGTCTGGGAGAATCTCCTTATTTTAAGGTCAGCTGATTCGAAATCTTTATTCCGTTTGCAGCTTTATTTCCCCTTTGCCATGTAACCTAGCATATTCCCAGTTCTGGGGATTAGCACAGGGACAGCTTTGGAGGCCATTATTCTGCCTGACATAGCAACTGAAAACAAAAATGAGAAAATTGGCAAAAGCTCTTTGCCCCTCTGGTGTTCTCTCCTCACACTGGGAGTCTTGTCTTCTCTCTCAGTTGACACAAGCACATTTGTCACAAGAGTTAAAGATGTGGTATCTGAACTATATAATAACTTGTAAGTTTATGTTACCTTGGAAAAGAGACAAGGGACTTACCCAAGTTTCCTTATCTGTAATGAAGAGGGTTGAAGTAGAAGCTTTCTCAAAACTCCTCTGGTGTTTCTAGTCGCATATCCATGACTTCGCAGATTGTATTCCAGAGTATGATGTTTCATTGCCACCGGCCATGTCTGCTGAACTTCTCAGGTCCACAACATCCGTGCTGACAATTTCCTGGTTAAGTCACTATTGTATTTAATATATGCTGCCCACACCCATGAGGTCTTTTCACCCCGGTGTCAACATGTATACTTTGTGGATGTACAAAACGTAAGAATAAATCTGACTTTTTAAAAAATCAACTCCTAACTTCTGTTCTGCTGATGGCAATGTGCTTTGCAATGTATCTTGCCCATGTGGAATGATCTGTTGCTTGTGGCAGAATTTATTTTTGCTGTTACAAGCTTTGGAAGTCCTCATACCTTGTAATTTTAAAATACCTTCTGTTTACACAGTAACTTACAGTTTACAAAATATTTTCCTATCAGTTGTTCCATATGATCCTCTGTAACAACGCCCTGAGATTGTTAATATACAGTTCTGTAATATGGGTATATTTGTAGGGTTAACTGAGTAAACATTTTATCATAATCCTGCATGACACTCTATATGCTCCTTGATCAGGGTAACAAAGGTACTGAGTAATCTTTTGGAAAACTGACCTCAAGTAATTGATTGAAACATGGACTTACTCACATGCTGCATATGTGG
Organism: Oryx dammah; assembly: GCF_014754425.2. NCBI lineage: Eukaryota > Metazoa > Chordata > Mammalia > Artiodactyla > Bovidae > Oryx > Oryx dammah. The sequence continues at coordinate 4,072,711 of NW_024080602.1, read as the reverse complement.
CAAGAACGTGATCAGACATCCTTTATATTTTAAATTGGACATCATTTTAATGAGCCATCTCACACTGCCTTTTATCTTTACTTTTGAAAGGAAATGCGTTTGTAGAATGCTCTCAGGCACTTTTCTTAATCATACTTTATTCTCTAGGCATTTTCCTGCCTTCTTATAGTCTTGATAGATGATATTCACAATACATCTTCCTAAACATTTATCTGAGTATAGACAGAATTATACATATGCAAAATCCCAAGAGTGACATTATTGCAACTGCACATCAAGGTGGCCTTGCTTGTAGCTGTCTATATTAACTTTCATACATGGAAGAGTTCCCCAAATTATTTTAGAAATTAATAATTTTTCAAAAATAATTCAAATAGCCCTCTTGTCCTTCTGCCTTTTTAGTTCTTAAGCTCATCTTCATAAAGCTAAAGGGAGACTTTTAGATGAATTGTAAACTCATTTAATTTCCAGACGTTGTCTAGTGTTTAAACACTAACATCAAAGCAAAGAGCCAATTATCAGAGTTCATTTGATCTGAAGCCCTGTTGCCTGAATTGCTATAGTTTTCCTTATGCTGAAAAGGAAATCTGTCACATCTCGAAGATGTAGTATTTAAAATCACTTTATCTACAGCAGTTTAACTTGAAACATGTGTTTGGGCTCACTAACCACAAGGAGGCATTGAAGCATCTCTTCAAAATGTGAAAAGCAATTTTATTATTTTTTTTAAAAGTTACACCTACAGTTGCTGAATTTTGTATAAACAAATATGCATATTTGTGAGTGTGCATGCTTTTTAAGTTCGTGTTTTGATCCACTTTTTAATTTTAACCCCTGAAGTAGCAGGAATTTTTCCTGCGGTAGAAGATTTTGGGACAATAATTCACACGCCTTCTGCCGTTCCAATGGACACCAAAGAAATGGTGGGGCTTTCATTGGTACTGACAAAGTACCTACTTTAACCTCTATTGCTCTTTAAAGTTAAATAAATATGCTTCTGTGTAAGCAGAAGCATATTTCTTTAGTATTTAGAGTTATTTAAATACATAGTTGCAACAGCAAGGGTTTTGTCTGAAATCTGAGTATCAGTTGAGAATGATTCCAGGACATACTTCAAAATGTCACATCAGATGCATGGATTAAAAAGGTAAAATATTTTTAAAATCTGGGCATAATGTTCTTACGTGCTCTTTTGAACATTCGTGTTAAATTGCCAAAATTTCCCCATGTTTCTGTGATCCTGATCCCCAGCAGCTTTGTTGGTATTGAAAAATATGAACCTCTCTGTTGCAGAATATGCTGCCTAGCACATCCTCCATCCTCCAGAGTAATGCTTAATCCCTTGAGGAGCAAGGACCTCATTGTTAGGAGTTGGATTGTTTCTGTAAGACGCTTCAGAGATGATTCTTTTCTGGAAATGTGGACCATGACACTGAAATCCTCATGTGCCATCTTACCATATTGACTTGCTCTTTCTGAATTTTGACATCTGGTTTGCCTTTTAGGTTATTCCCAGCCTGTGCGACAAAATATTGCCGATTTCAACACACAGCAGAACACGCAGCTGGGGAGGCTGTGTGACATCTTAGGTATAGTAAATACTTTTACACAAATGGCTCTTCACGATGTTTTATCAATGAATGTTGATTAAATGTGTTTGTTTTCACTCTACAGAGAAAAGGCTTGTACTTTTCTTTGAAAAGTACTTCTAGTTGTAGGGCAATTGAATGTTTCGTTTTTAAAGAACATATTTATAGTAAAGTCAACTTGAATAAATGAGTGGCATTTTAACCAATATACTTGGGTAATTTTCTAATTCTCTTTGCTGCAGGATTGAATAAGGATTTCTCTCCTATAGCCCCAACTCTTCTTCTTTTACCAAATCTGGCTGTGAAGAAAGTCAACATTTTATATCTGTGTCAATATTGTCTATTATATTATGAGGAATGAGTGGAAGGTGTCAGAACTATGGTTTTGCACATTGTGTTTTCATTATAAGAATAAGAGGGGAATGAAGATAGATTTAAAAGAAGCTTCTATTTAAATATGTATCATCTGGTTATGAGAAAACAGAAAGTACCTAGTGAAGGGAATTCTTAGAAACACAGACCTTGAGTGATAGAGACATCTTTGTAAAAGTCGAGTTCTAGTACTGGTTTGGTCAGTTTTAAATCAGACACCAACCTGGGGCCCAGAAAGAAGGATACAAGAATGTTATGGCTTTGTTTGACACTGTTTGAAATGAGGTTTAATGAATAAAAGTTTCAAAGCCTAAGCAATAATATTGAATCAGTATGGGAGATCCTGGCCAAAAAACAAAAACTAGCCTTTTTTAAAAAAATAAGTTTCCAAGTAAGAACTTCTTAGTATTGCTAAAATATAATTCCTTTGGCCCTTATTTAAGCAAAACAAGGAAGAATTTTAAATTATCAATGACCAATTTAGCTGGCTCCCTGGAATGACATACTTTACATGATTCATATATATTTCAGCATCATTATTATTTTATAAATGCCATTTGGTAACAAAAATACATCAGTACTAGAAATTTACAGTGTCCTAAAATAATAATAGGGTAATTGCTTTAATCTATTATCTAGGCACTAATATTGTTTTTCAGCCTTACAAAAATTATTTTAATGACTTAAGATTGATTTGTTGGTGCTGAGCTATTTCAACTAAAAACCTGACTGGGTGGAAACCACTGAAGTGCAGCAGAGGGCAGGCTTTGCTCTAATTTATTTGGATTACTTTTTTTCTTTAGCTTTTTATATACCCTTCTGTATATTTATAGTCCAAACCATCACCAAAGAATTTCTTTACAAAGGATTCTCTTTATTAGAGAAAACTTAAACATATTAGGCTTCTATTTTAAATAACTCAATAATTCAGCCTTATGTCTACCTGCAATGGAAATTTGCTAATATGAACCTTTCTGAGATATTAGAACCAAATGCCTTTTCTTTGTATACCATCTTCATGACATAGCAATGCAATCCTAAAACCCCTTCAAGAGAAGTAATAAAAGTTTATAGATAAATGAGAAGAGAGGAAAAGTACTTGCTTGTGAAGTAAAAAAATATAAAGAAACTAGAAAAATAAGTGGTAATTTGTGGAAGAATCAATGATTTCATTTTTTAAATTCTGTTAATTCCTAGTAAAGTGTGTTGATTTTTCTGCTTATTCAGGGGAAACAAAGGTAATCTGATCACACATTAAGACGTGTTCAGATATTGGCTGTAAAGTCAGGGTATCAGGTGGGTGACCTCAGTGGCTAATGTTTTCAACTTCTAGATGAGTTTAAGCAAGAGAGTGACTGATACTGACTATTGACTAGCAATCAAAACAATTTCATCTTCTCATTAATTCCTTTCCAAAATCACCAATTAATTTTGAATATTTGTCGATCCACAATCAAACTGGATAATACTGGATATTACTGTTAGTGATATAACATTCCTTTGCCCAAAATGAGCAGGAAAGGTAAAATTAACAACATGATTTCTTATTATCTGTAACCCAGAAATTTCTTCCCAAGAAAAATTTAGTTTTCTTGCTCTATGGAATCTTTATTATTTTTGTTGTTTGTTTTTGCGTCCTCTTTTTATACTTAAAACCCCCACTAGTTTGGTTTTAAAAACCACTAGTTTGGTAAGATACTAGACTTTTATTGAAAACACAAGATTTGTGATGACTAATTTGATCATTCAACAGTTGAATACAAGTTTTGTAACTGCTGTCTCCTCGGTTAATTTATTTTGAGGCTCATATGGCAATGTGCTTTCGACATTAAGTAGGAGCCACTTAAGTATTTATATTTATGGAGCACTTACTCTGGGCCCACCTCTGGTCCAGTTCAGCAGATACTGCTTCTAGCCACAAAATGCTCCTGCATGCTGTGAATCTCACTATCGTGTATGACTTTCAACTTCCGGAGCCTCTCCATTCTCCCAGATCCCTTTGGTCAACTCACAAATATTTATCGAGCGACTCCTGCACAGTTGACATTGTACCAGGGCATGGGGGGTTTCTTTTAAAAGCATACACCTTACCTTTAAAGAGTTTGGAGAGACAAGATCAAAGGATTTGGAACAGCAAGATGGAACAGCAGAGGACACTACTTCATCGTGTTGCATCTTCAGGCACTGATGGAAAGGAGCGCGAGTGGGGAGGGCGAGGTGTAGAATCACTGTTAGCTGGCCCGGTCAGGGTGGACTTAGGGGCAGATTGGTGAATCTGTATTGTTAGTTGAGCACTTATGGTGTGCTGGATACTGCACCAGGTGCATTATGTGAGTGTGTATGTGTGTGTGTGTTCTTTCATTTCATACTCTCCCAAACTCTGTGCCCTGGGTGATTTGATTCTCTGTTTACAAAGGAAGAAACCAATGCTTAGAAAGATTAAATAATGTACCCCAGCCTGCATGCAGCTGAGCAAGAATTTAATCATTCTGTGCTCTGTACACTCTGCCAAACTGAACAGAGGAGTCTTAAAATCCTCCCCTCTCCACCCTGCTTGATGAAGGAGACAGTTTACAGTGCTTCCTCCTCTGACCTTTCCTGGGCACCTGTTCTGCATGTGCCATGGATCTACCGCCCTCCACCATGTTTTAGGGCTGTCCGGACACAACTGAGCAACTTCACTTTCACTTTTCACTTTCATGCATTGGAGAAGGAAATGGCAACCCACTCCAGTGTTCTTGCCTGGAGAATCCCAGGGACGGGGGAGCCTGGCAGGCTGCCGTCTATGGGGTCGCACAAAGTTGGACACGACTGAAGTGACTTAGCAGCAGCAGTAGCAGCAGCAGTACACGTGAAATGTGGCTTCTCACAGGCAACATCTCAGTTGCTTTGATTCCTGTATTTCCTTTCGTGTCTAGCAAAGTGCTTTGTCCCTAGTGATCAGTCAGTTATTTTAAGAATGAATGAGTGACTCCATTGGCTGCTGATTTCCTGTCCATACTCACTAAAATATTCTGCAGCCTGGAGTGGGTAATCTCATCTCACTATTCCATTTGGATGGGAAATTTAATTAGGATTTCTTTCTATGCACATAAGAAGAAGCACATCTTAAGAAGGAGAATAGTTAAATTAAGATAGTGTTTCCCTTAAACCAAGAATCACTAGATGTCCTATTTAAGTAATATAGTCCTCTTTGGGAATGGAGAAAGGAAAAGGTTGCTTTCCTGAAATAATCATTGCTATGGTCATAATCAGACCATTTATTTGGATAGAACAATCCCAAGTCCAAGCAGAATAAGAAATTGCAATTTCATCAGCTTTCTAAAGTTAATAGCTTGGTTTTATAATTTACCAAAGTTAATGGGATGAATTTTAAAAGCAGTATGCAGTTCCCATTGAGGTTAATGGGAGTTTGGGGGCTAAATCCCTATGTATTTATTTGAAAGTACAATTCCATGGTATCTCTCAGTTCTCCTTCTGAAGTAATCATTGTGTATACTTTTTGGTAATGGCGTTGTCTTTTTTTTTTTTTAGAGAAATGCTAAAGTTTAAAAAGTCCAGTTGAATTGCTAGGATCTGTGCAAAACCAATCTAAATTAACTTGAATGTGGCTTTTGGATATGCTCTTTATTTTAAACTGCACAACATCAATCCGATGCCAGAGTTCGTAATGTCATTTACCTTTATACCAGTAATTAACATTGCGCCTGTTGTCTTCAGATGCCAAAGTGAGCGTCATCTACATCTGCTCCCATCGAATGAATGACGAGTTACTGCTGTATTACAATAAAATCCTGAGTCTACAGGCAGCTGTCAAATCGGGGAACCTTGAGGACAGAAGTGACCTGCGGGACAGGTTCAAAATTATCACCCCTGAAGCTATAAACATCTTCACTGTGAGTTTGTCTTCTAATTACTACAGCTTCGGGGATGCAGTAAAATTAAATTGGAAATTTTATAACTTGCAACGCTCTGGTACACATCAGTGAAATATTATTGCAAGTTTAACAGCTTTACTGATTAGACTACTAGTTGGACTGTAGGAAATAAATATCCCAGTTTAACTTGCAGACTTGACTGAGCTACTGCTGCCCAGTCTCTCTGTAGCTGAAGCCTAATTGTAGTTATTGGGCTGTACCATCAAGCAGGTGAATTTATAACATCTACGGTTGCTTTTTCTTAATTTTGTGTGGAGAACACCAAGGCAGAGAAAGGCTGGGGCCTGCCTGTGGCCACAAGCCTAGTTAGGGACAGCCTTTAGATCAAGGCCTCTGTTTTCTGATTTCCAAACTAGTATTCCTTGTTACAGGCATCCCTGGTGGCTCAGTGGTAAAGAATCTGCCTGCCAAGCAGGAGACACAAGTTTGATCCCTAGGTCAGGAATATCCCCTGAAGAATGAAATGACAACCCATTCCAGTATTCTTGGTTGGGAAACCCCATGGACAGAGGATCCTAGTGGGCTAGAATCCATGGGATCACAAAAGAGTTGGACACAACTTAGTGACTAAAAACAAGAACAAATTCCTTGTGATTCCATGGGTTTTTTTCCCTCCAGGGGAATTTGGTCTTATATGCTGTATCACAGGACTCATCATGAACAAGGTTCAGTTTTTTTTTTAAACTTTTTTAGAAACTGATTTTTAATGAGTGGAATGCATTCTGAGTGGAATCTTATCCCTAGACAAGAACTTTTGGGAAATTCATGGAAACATGATGGCAGCGTTTTTAGAATAAGGCAGTGCAAGAGACGGCATGAAATGAATTTCTCCATGTTTTAGCAAGAATTTAAACTTTCCATGGTAAACAATCAACATTTTAATACCTAATAGTCTATATACTTTTGAGCAGTGTCTGAATTTGCTGATAAAGATAACTTTCTTCATTCACAAGTGCAATGCACCCAAATCAACTGTCAATCATCAGAGAAACCAATTGCATGGTTCATGTAGGAAGTATTATCGATGTGTTGAGTTACTACCCATTGACACTTCAGATGCACGATTTGACCAAAATCATGGGGAGGGGACAGTGGAATCAAGGGATGCTATAGCATTTCTACTTTGCTTGTGTACTCACTGAATTTTACTCTTCTACCAAATGGCCACCTGGTGTGAAGAACTGACTTATTGGCAAAGATCCTGATGCTGGAAAAGATTGAAGGCAAAAGGAGAAGAGGGTGGCAGAGGATGAGATGGCTGGATGACATCACTGACTCAATGGACATGAATTTGAGTAAATTCTGGGAGACAGTGAATGACCAGGTAGCCTAATGTTCTGCAGTTCATGGGGGTCACAAACAGTCAGACATGACTTAGCGAGATGGAACAACAACAACAACCAAAATGAGGATTCTGCTTTTTCATAATAGGATACCTCAATATTCCCATAAGAGCTCTCTGCCTAGCTCTATTTCATTGGCATCACTTGGCTGTGGAAGAGGTAGCAAGGGCAGGAGCAGAACAAGCAAGAGAAAAAGGGCCACTTTTGCCACTTATGTATAATCTTAGGAACTTCCTAATATCTCTATCAATGCAAGGATTGTTTTGGTGCTTCCTAGTTATTCCCTATCCTCAATGTCAGAGTTACTGTGGATATTGGGAAGCAAGAAGGAAAAGAACTACCATTCAGTTCAGTTCAGTTGCTCAGTCATGTCCGACTCTTTGCGATCCCATGAATCGCAGCACGCCAGGCCTCCCTGTCCATCACCAACTCCTGAACTTCATCAGACTCACGTCCATCAAGTCAGTGATGCCATCCAGCCATCTCATCCTCTGTTGTCCCCTTCTCCTCCTGCCCCCAGTCCCTCCCAGCATCAGAGTCTTTTCCAGTGAGTCAACTCTTTGCATGAGTTGGCCAAAGTACTGGAGTTTCAGCCTCAGCATCAGTCCTTCCAAAGAAATCCCAGGGCTGATCTCCTTCAGAATCGACTGGTTGGATCTCCTTGCAGTCCAAGGGACTCTCAAGAGTCTTCTCCAACACCACAGTTCAAAAGCATCAATTCTTCAGCCCTCAGCCTTGTTCACAGTCCAGCTCTCACATCCATACATGACCACAGGAAAAACCATAGCCTTGACTAGACGGAACTTAGTCGGCAAAGTAATGTCTCTGCTTTTGAATATGCTATCTAGGTTGGTCATAACTTTTCTTCCAAGGAGTAAGCGTCTTTTAATTTCATGGCTGCAATCACCATCTTCAGTGATTTTGGAGCCCCCCCAAAATAAAGTCTGCCACTGTTTCCACTGTTTCCCCATCTATTTCCCATGAAGTGATGGGACCAGATGCCATGATCTTCGTTTTCTGAATGTTGAGCTTTAAGCCAACTTTTTCACTCTCCACTTTCACTTTCATCAAGAGGTGTTTTAGTTCCTCTTTCTGCCATAAGGGTGGTGTCATCTGCATATCTGAGGTTATTGATATTTCTCCCGGCAATCTTGATTCCAGCTTGTGTTTCTTCCAGTCCAGCGTTTCTCATGATGTACTCTGCATAGAAGTTAAATAAGCAGGGTGACAATATACAGCCTTGACATATTCCTTTTTCTATTTGGAACCAGTCTGTTGTTCCATGTCCAGTTCTAACTGTTGATTCCTGACCTGCATACAGATTTCTCAAGAAGCAGGTCAGGTGGTCTGGTATTCCCATCTCTTGAAGAATTTTCCACAGTTTATTGTGATCCACATGGTCAAAGGCTTTGGCATAGTCAATAAAGCAGAAATAGATGTTTTTCTGGAACTCTCTTGCTTTTTCCATGATCCAGCGGATGTTGGCAATTAGATCTCTGGTTCCTCTGCCTTGTCTAAAACCAGCTTGAACATCTGGAAGTTCACGGTTCACGTATTGCTAAAGCCTGGCTTGGAGAATTTTGAGCATTACTTTACTAGCATGTGAGATGAGTGCAATTGTGTGGTAGTTTGAGCATTCGTTGGCATTGCCTTTCTTTGGGATTGGAATGAAAATTGACCTTTTCCAGTCCCATGGTCACTGCTGAGTTTTCCAAATTTGCTGGCATATTGAGTGCAGCACTTTCACAGCATCATCGTTCAGGATTTGAAATAGCTCAACTGGAATTCCATCACCTCCACTAGCTTTGTTCGTAGTGATGCTTTCTAAGGCCCACTTGACTTCACATTCCAGGATGTCTGGTTCTAGATGAGTGATCACACCATCATGATTATCTGGGTCGTGAAGATCTTTTTTGTACAGTTCTTCTGTGTATTCTTGCCACCTCTTCTTAATATCTTCTGCTTCTGTTAGGTCCATACCATTTCTGTCCTTTACTGAGCCCATCTTTGCATGAAATGTTCCCTTGGTATCTCTAATTTTCTTGAAGAGATCTCTAGTCTTTCCCATTCTGTTCTTGTCCTCTATTTCTTTGCATTGGTTGCTGAAGAAGGCTTTCTTATCTCTCCTTGCTATTCTTTGGAACTCTGCATTCAGATGCTTATATCTTTCCTTTTCTCCTTTGCTTTTCGCCTCTCTTCTTTTCACAGCTATTTGTAAGTCCTCTTCAGACAGCCATTTTGCTTTTTTGCATTTCTTTTCCATGGGGATGGTCTTGATCCCTGTCTCCTGTACAATGTCACAAACCTCATTCCATAGTTCATCAGGCACTCTATCAATCAGATCTAGTCCCTTAAATCTATTTCTCACTTCCACTGTATAATCATAAGGGATTTGATTTAGGTCATACCTGAATGGTCTAGCGGTTTTCCCTACTTTCTTCAATTTAAGTCTGAATTTGGCAATAAGGAGTTCATGATCTGAGCCACAGTCAGCTCCTGGTCTTGTATAGAGCTTCTCCATCTTTGGCTGCAAAGAATATAATCAATCTGATTTTGGTGTTGACCATCTGGTGATGTCCATGTGTAGAGTCTTCTCTTGTTTTGTTGGAAGAGGGTGTTTGCTATGACCAGTGCAATTTCTTGGCAAAACTCTATTAGTCTTTGCCCCGCTTCATTCCGCATTCCAAGGCCAAATTTGCCTGTTACTCCAGGTATCTCTTGACTTCCTACTTTTGCATTCCAGTCCCCTATAATGAAAAGGACATCTTTTTTGGGTGTTAGTTCTAAAAGGTCTTGTAGGTCTTCATAGAACCGTTCAACTTCAGCTTCTTCAGCGTTACTGGTTGGGGCATAGACTTGGATTACTGTGATATTGAATGGTTTGCCTTGGAAACGAACAGAGATCATTCGGTCGTTTTTGAGATTGCATCCAAGTACTGCATTTCGGACTCTTTTGTTGACCATGATGGCTACTCCATTTCTTCTGAGGGATTCCTGCCCGCAGTAGTAGATATAATGGTCATCTGAGTTAAATTCACCCATGCCAGTCCATTTTAGTTCGCTGATTCCTAGAATGTCGACATTCACTCTTGCCATCTGTTGTTTGACCACTTCCAATTTGCCTTGATTCATGGACCTGACATTCCAGGTTCCTATGCAATATTGCTCTTTACAGCATCGGACCTTGCTTCTATCACCAGTCACATCCACAGCTGCGTATTGTTTTTGCTTTGGCTCCATCCCTTCATTCTTTCTGGAGTTATTATCCACTGATCTCCAGTAGCGTGTTGGGCACCTGCTAACCTGGGGAGTTTCTCTTTCAGTATCCTATCATTTTGCCTTTTCATACTGTTCATGGGGTTCTCAAGGCAAGAATACTGAAGTGGTTTGCCATTTCCTTCTCCAATGGACCACATTCCCGGACACGGACAGGATTGACAGATTGATAGCTCTTTCTCGATTCCGTGGGTGGTGGTGCATGGCCATTGTTGGTGGAGTGATTTGTCTGGTTAATTCCAGTAACGAACTACCATTAGTGTGTGGTTAATGTCCTGATTTTCTCCATCCAGAAACTGGAGCTAATATCTGATAGCTGCTAATAAGCAGTTTCCTTATATCTGGAATGCCAGTTTACACTGAAGAAGCATGGAATGGGGAAGGGGCACTAGATTTGGGGAAAGGAAAGCAAGTAAACAGCTAACATTTATCAAATGCTTAGCAAACATTTTCTCATTTGATGCTTAGGACACAGCAGCAAGACAGAAACTATCAATTTCCTTCTGTGGCCGAGGAAACCAATACTCACTTTCTAGTTGTAAGTTACTAGTGGGACCAGAGTATGAACCCAAATCTGTCTGATACCAGAACACCATCATGAACTGGAAAGACCTTGCTTCTGGATGACCTTTACCTCTCTGATCCTTTGTTATTCATCTGTAAGATGAAATGATGGATTAGATCATGTCAAAGTCCTTTCCAGCTCTGCGGTCCTATTACCTGAGAAATGTATCTTCACAGTCCACTCTCCACCTTCCAAGAGGAGATAGGCAGTTGGCACTAACAAATTCATGGGGTTACATTCATTGTGTAGGTTTGCATCTCTGTGAATAAAAAACAAGTAGGAAATATTTTTAAGTACTTTATACTTCTTACAGTTTAAGTTTAAAGTATTTGAGTAATTAATCACTCATAGGCAGTCAGCTTTCTAAAATATAAAAATTAAAACTCTCACTTTCAAATCATTTCCTGCTCACGTTTAGTCATGGCTTTTTTTCTTTTTAATGCATTTGAGAGATTGTATCAGTGCTTATTTTCATTCCAGTGGATGGCTTTGAGATTTCTTTTTAAGTGTGCCAATAATCTGTTTGTACATCTCTCCAATTTACTATACAATTTTTGAATCTGTAATGGTGAAAAATACTGTTACAAAGTCATCATGTCTACTTTTGAATATTTTGATGTTTATGAAGGCTTCCTTGTTTAGGTAGTTGTTCACTACCTTTTGTCTCGGGTCCAAAGAGTGCTGGTAAGTTAATTGTAACTATGTTTTGGAATTGCTTCGCAGGTGCATGTGTGCATGATCAGTTGTTCAGTCATGTTCAGCTCTCTGCAACCTGATAGACTGTGACCCCTAAGGCTCCTCTGTCCATGGAATTTTCCAGGCAAGAATACTGGAGTGGGTTGCTCCCTAGGCAGCTCAGTAGTAAAGAATCTGCCTGCCAAGCAGGATATGTGGGTTTGATGCCTAAGTCAGGAAGATCCCCTGGAGAAGAAAACAGCAACCCACTCTAGTATTCTTGCCTGGGAAATCCCATTGCCTAAGGAGCCTGGTGGGCTGCAGTCCATGCGGTCACAAAAGAGTCAGACACAACTGAGCAACTAAACAGCAACATAATGTTATGGCATTAGGAACATTTTAGATTTTTTTCATCTGTATAAATCCACAGATGATACTGGATGATACTGATCTGATGATAGTGATCTTCTCTACATGGTCACACCAGACCTGCAGTCAGAAATGCTCTGCCATCACTTACAGTCAAATCTTGATCAAACACACATTGAACACAATGCCATGGGACCATCTTGCCTGAAGAATAAGGCAGGCCTGCAGATGACACAACAGAGTTGGGTAGAGTGCTTGCCAATGAAGACAAGCAGCCCCAGAGGAGACTGAAGTTCATCCTGGCTGGAAATGTGCTCAGAACGTTCATGTTAGGTTCTGTTGCTGCATCTGCCATCTCCTCATCACACTTTGTAAAACCTCAGACCTTACTACTCAGTCTGTAAAATGAGAGAAATCATGGCAGCCATGGTTTGAGAACTGTGCTAATAAAGAATAATAATGATAATAAAAATAAATAAAATAATAATGAATAATAACCCTGCCTCTGCTGTGTACCAGCTGTGTGGCTATGGGCAAATCACCCGAGCCTCAGTTTCCCCATCTCCAAAAGAGAGACTGTTAATTGTGTCGTATGGATCAAATGGAAGAGTACATGCCAAAGTGCTGAGATCTTGGGAACTTGACATGAGAAGACTGTCCCCTTTGAAACATCCTTCCAGGTCCCTGAAAAGTCCACCATATACTTTGTGACTCAAGTCATCAGTTCTCCCAGACATATCATTTTTTCACATTTCCTCACTGGAATAATTTGTAAGGAAAGGAAGGGAGTGAGATAATGAATAGGGGGATAAACAGGGAGCAATCAGATGGGAAACACAAACTCATGAGGTGCCGTCACCATTCATTGTCCAGTGGAGCGCTGGATTTCCTAGAGCTGCATTCTTAAAGGCAGGTTTTGAAAAGGGATTTAAATTATGTAGAAAAGGCATACTCCATAGGCAAAAGGAACTTAGATCGCTTGCTCTGAAGGGAGGGTTCAATAGGGTAAATCATAAAATCCTCTCTCAGAGGAATTTTTTGGGGGGATCTTTTTTTGAGGGGGAGGCAGAATATACATAGCATAAAATTTACCATTTAAATCATTTGAAGTGTACAGTTCCATGGCATTAAGTGCATTCACATGGTTGTACAATCGTCATGTTATCCAGTTTCAGAACTTTTTCAAAATCCCAAGAAGAAACTCTGTACCCATTTAATAGTATAACCAGAAGAGCTTCGGTTTTAACGTTGTATCACAGCTGGAAGGACCCTAGAGACTTCTGGTTCAACCCCTCATTTGAATGTGGGGAACCAAGGCTCAGAAAGAGCAGGTTTTCTAAATCAACTGGCAAGTTACAAATTCAGATAGGACTGAAATCCAGGGGGTCTCCTCAGCCACTTTCTCTTATACTCGGCATTCATATCCTCTAACAGTCTGCAAACTCGTGTGCCTGATATTCCCCAAAATAGTGGCTTGGAATTTCTCCACAATTTAAGGCCTTGTTGAACAGAATTTTGATTAGACTCTGGGGGGAGATGGAGCCACTCTACAAAATCCTTTAAACTCCATTAAGACTCTCATGTCTTGCATTATATTATTTGCATGACATTTTAGTGACTTTATTTTTTTTTTAAGTTTTCTCCATAATAATTTTTAATACCATTGATCGAATGTCAACTCAATGCCATGCATTATAATAGGTGTTAAACATTCATAATCATATTTTATCCTTAGAGGAACCCATCAAATAGTTATTTTTATTCCCACTCAGCAGATGGAGAAACTTAGTCTCAAAGAGTCTAAGTCATTTGCCCAAGTTCAGGTTATTTGTTAGAGGGACAGAACTGGATTCAAAGAACCATTTGACTCCTAAGCCCCAGGACTTTTTCATGTGCCATGATGCTCTCTGCTCTAGAGAAATAAGCACAATCTTGGGTTCTCATATTCCATCCCTAGGCTATGCTCATCCTCACCTGATAAAATCCTACCCATCCTTCAAAATTTACCTTAACCCCAACCTCTTTTATAACAATAATATTAGCAGATAACAATAATAATATAACATCTGCTAATAAGTGCTTATTATAGCCAAGCACTATTATAAGTGCTTTACATGCATCATCTCATTTAATACAGCATCCCTATGAGATGGGTACTATTATTATACTCATTTTACAGATGAGAAAACTGAGGCCCACCTGAGATAAGTGATTTGCCTTTTCAGCTCTTCCCACTAGCATGTGGCTTCTGCCTCCCTCCTCCATGCCTCCAAGGCCCTCTGTAGTTCTTTATGGCCCTTCTCTGCCTTGTATTAATTATGCATTAATTGTACTCATCTGTGTTCCCACTCCTTGAGCACGGAGACATGCTTGTATTAGTTTTGGTTTGTGCTGACCATCTGGCTCCATCCTCTGCCCCTGTTAGACATGCCAGGATTATTTATTTAATTGAAGGAGACAGTCACATGTATTGCTGAGCTGGTGTAAGTAGTCAAAAATAAAGAGAGTTTTCCGTTGGAAGAGGAATTTGAGTGTTGCTGAAATTCTCAAATATTTTCCATTCATGAGTCCTCTCTGGATTGCTGGTCAAGAACCATGACAATCATCATAAAAAGATGTACTCTTGAAATGGAAATTGTGGTAAAACTTTGGGAAGAGGGTATCAAGTCAAGTGCCTTTTCCTACTGAATCATTTAAAGGGTTGCCAGATTAGGAGCTCTGAATACTGAAGAATATTAGGAGGCTCTTTTCTTCATTTTTTTGTATTGATTTTCCAGACGCTTTAGTGTTAAACCATGCCAGAAGTGTTGCAGAGATGAATCACTATTATCCAAAGGCCGCCAGCTTCTTTTCCTTCTGACAGAAGGATAATTCCACATGGATCAAATAAATACAGATGTGTAGTAATTAGTTCTATTCCCAGTGAGCCTATTTCCAACACACTAAAGATGTGAGCGATTATGGAGCCTCACCCCAACAGCTTTTATCATTTTAAATGGTTAAACAACAGGATAGGTCATAACCCAGCCTGCTATTAATAATGCATTTATTGTGTGCAACATTATAGGTTAGGTGTATGGACTAGAAAAAGAACACCTTTTAACAAGAATATTATGATCTCCCCCCAGAAGCAGCATATGTGCCTGGCTACTCACCTGATGTACAGTCCCAAGGCAATCAAAAGAATAAAAAATCTCATCCAAGGGAAAGAAGCCTACATTGTCAGCGGGCTCCTCCACAGAGACGATCTGGCTGTGGCAGATATGTTGAACATACCCATCCTAGGCCCAGAGCCTGAACTAGCTCATTTCTATAGCACCAAGTCTGGAAGCAAACGGGTCTTTGAGAATGCAAATGTGCCAGTTCCTCCTGGAATATATAGCATCTATAGTCACCAGCAGGTAAGCAGGGTGGACAAGTGAGGCTCTGTTTAAATATTTCACATTCTCTTGACCTTGGAGGAACTTTTTAGGTCTTCTGGAGTCAGCCCTACAATGAAGACTATTATGGAACACTTGAGTTGATTTGATGGGATCTGCTTTAGCCTTCAGGCTTTCCTGGTGGTTCAGTGGTAAAGAGTCCACTTGTCAGTGCAGGAGACACAAGAGATGCGGGTTCAATCCCTGTGTCGGGAAGATTCCCTGGAGTAGGAAATGGAAATAGCAACCTACTTTAGTATTCTTGCCTGGAAAATCCCATGGACAGAGGAGCCTGGTGGGTTACAGTTCATGAGGTTGCAAAAGTGTTGGACGCGACTGAGCACAACACACTTTAGTCCTTTGGTGTTTCAAAGTACCTTCCTATGGGCCTTACAGAAATTGTCATTCTGAAAGTATTTATTCATTTGGATTAAGGAACTGAAGGCTCTACTTATGTATTCATCTGCTATCAATATTTATTGCCTTAATATGGATTAGTTCATCATCATATTAGTTAGCTAGTCATTTTAGTAGGACCCTAAGAAATGTGAGAGTCAGTTTGGGCTAAAAGGAGCAGGTTTGGAGAGCTCAAGGGAGTCATATTGCAAAGGGCATGTGGCAGACTACGGACATCCATGGCTCTACAAAAAAAAAAAAAAAAAAATCCTAGCTGTTCAGTAAGTGGCCATAAAGAAAGGGGGAAAACCCTAGAAAGGGGAAGTGAAATGGCTCCAGGAAGAAAACTCTCTGCTTCTGAATTTGCCCTGGTCTAAGTCTATGGCTGTGCATTCTTCCAAAAGATAGTTAGGGCCCTAATATCTGAAGCACCATAACAGTCACTACAAAATTACCCACTAGAGAACTAGAAATTAGCCACTCTAAGTTTGCTCTGGCAGGTGTTTTCACAATTAACTGCTATCTTTTTTTACAATAAAGAAACTAAAAGACAAATAGTTGTTAACATTTCCTAACCTCTGTTTCATTCTATCTCTCAACCATTCCTCTGAGCCAATCACAAGTGATTTTGGGCACCTACTTCTGGGGAAGCTAAAAAACAAAATGAGGGGGTTTGTGAGGGACAATATTTAGGGGTAATGCTACTTCTCTTAGCTGCCTGATCCTGATGTTCTGCACCTCATAGCTGCTGAGCCCCCAAACCAAGTCTTTCAACAAATCATGCTTTTCAGAGACTAACTGGCAATTATTAAATTGCCCCCAGATTGTTTCAATCTTGCTAGATAGAGTGTTCATGGGCAATAATACATGGGCTCATGAAGGAAGTTTCTTTTAAAGAGGGCAGTCTAGAAAAGGCACAGGCTATCTTAATAGGATTAGAAGAGAGAGGCTTCCCCTAACCTCATGTGTCCCTTCCGTTATCATTAACCTCCACTGAAATTTGAAGGTAACAGAGTGGATTGCTTAACTCTGCTTCCCTGTAGAATACTAGGCTGATAGACATATTACAAGTGAAATGCATTTTTAAGTGATATAATTTCATACGTGTATATTACATTAAACAGTCCTCAAAACCTTAGAATGTATGTGCACTATTTATATTGAGTGAGTCTTGCTTTTGTCCCCATTGATGCTATGAAATATTTTAGAACTTTATATGTTAATTGTGGTTAAAGATACAGGAATCTTTAATGCAGTAAAGCTTCACTCTAATGCTGATATTCAGAAGTAGGATAAAAACCTCTCCTCAAAGATAAATTGGATTTAAAGGGTGTCATTTCACCTATGGTATGTGCAAATTGTATCACAATAAACTAACTCATAACTGAGGTCTGCACTACTTATTTCAAAACCACATGTCTGAGGTCAAGAATTGAAGCACTCCATTGAGATTTTTCCAGATAATGCCTATTCTACCTAATCTATCTGAACATATCAGCATTTTGAATTTGCAGATGGTAATGAATCAGTAACACTGACTTTTTACCGATGTGCTTCATAAACTTAAAGCTGGTGAAAGAAAGCTGTGATTATTTTAATTTAGGTTAATAAATATTCCTAGCTATCAGTTGGATTTTAGCAGTAGACATTTTTCTCTTTCTGCCCTACACCAGTATAAAATGTATGGCAATTAAAAAGTATATTACATCTTTTGAATAGACTCAAATAGAAAATGATAAATGTTTGGCAATAGCATAAAGTCATTTACTTTATGATGAAGTAATTTATTTTATTTTTTAAGTCCAGCTTGAGCACAGTGAGCATTTCCTGTTTTGATCCATAAAGTAACCAGGCAACTTCTCTTTCTGGCATGTGCTCCATATGAAATATTGACAGCTTTGGTTAAATAATCAAAAATGGCAATGCTATTTTAAAGCACTGTTCAATTTTCACTTAAAGATAGCACATAATTCTTTCCAGTGGTATAGTCTTTACAATACTATTGATCCTTTTCATTACTGTAGGGAATCCATCAACAGACACCCATTTATAGGATTCTCAGAAGCAACAAATAATAGGATTTGGAAGAAGCAGATAATAATTCTGTTAGTAGCTGAAACTTCCAAATATGCAATATATCCAAACATACAATGAAAAGGACTGTGCCAGAATATCTTTCCTTATACTGGCAAGAGAGTCTTATTGGACATTAACAGGCCAAGAACTATTTCTTCTTGTGCAACATATGACCATAATGGAATCTATCTTCTCAACACAACATTAGAGAAAGAAGGGATGTAACTTTGAAAGACACATTTTTAAAAACCTTCCTAGGCTATGCTCATAGCCATATGGTGTGTAGACCAGAGTACTTGTCATTTAAACACCCACATTATCCCTAGACACTACTTGATAATTAGGGAGCTGAGACAATTTCATTTTCACCCTAATTGAATACCCTATGGTTGCATGGGGCTTCCAGGGGTCCCAAGTACATCTGTTTTAGTATCACTTCAACACTGCTGTATACGGTAGCATCTCCAGGAAGATTGGCTGCGAAGACCCAACTCAAGAGAACAGATTGTGCCTTTAATCAAAATAATTTTAATCTTCCCGTTCCAGATTTCAACAGATTTTTTTTCCAGAATTATGAGTCCTCTCATACTCTGTAGTTTAAAAAAATCCATTTGGTGAACAAAACTCATCAAAAAGAGAAGAGAACAGTGTTGCAGAAGCCTCCTTAAGCACAGACCATGGCCAAGAATAGCATGGGGTAGGCTCAGGAGAGGGAACACTTAATATTGTTTCTTTCTATATAGATTAGAAAGTCTGATGAGAAGATCAAACAAAAAAATCACTTTGTGGTCTAACGAGTTATTTTTCACCAAGGCTCTACTAGAACAGTATTACCTATAATTAAGTAATCTTGCTATAGACTTTTTCTGATTCAAACTTATCCAAATGGCTTATTGACTGTAAAGGAAGTTGCTTCTCTTGCTCCTGACTTCCTTCTCCACCTCACCCTTCTCCTCTGCCTCTCTGTAGCTTGAGATGGATAGCATAGTGGAGAAGAAATGGGCTTAGGTGTTGGACTCAGAGCAGCCTGGGTGGAGTCCCTGTTCTGGGACTCAGTCTTGTGTGATCGTGGGCAAGTTATTTAAATTACCTGAGTCTCAGTTATTTATACATAAAATAGAATTAATAATGGTGCCTATTTCATAGGTTTTTGTGAGTGTTCAATGAGATTTGTGTAAAGAGCTATGCCAAAGGCCTAAAGCCTACTGAGAGTTCAGTGACGTTAACTATTATAGTTATTATTATTATTATTGTGATATTCAAGCTTGCATGTCTACCCCTGAAACGTTCATGTGACTGAGCCTAGTTCTTGAGAAAAGTTTCAAATAAGATGTAGGAGAGGTGTGTATTCCAATAAAGTTGCTTTCACGAGTTTTTTACCTTCTTTATCTGTCTTGTTCATATGATACATATAACACACTTGGTCAACTGACTGGCCAAACAAATGTATTTCATGTATACTAATGAGGAAAAAATTAAATATTTTATAGATTATAACACTTAAAAGCTCAGCAAAGCTCCAAACACTTTAAGTTTTCAAGACTATAACTTTTTATAGTCTTGCAACTATAAAAGAATCATTTGAAGAATCAATAAGTAAACACGTTATCCTCCGAAAAAGGAAGAGAACAATATTAAGATTCAATTACAGATATTCAGATTTTTTCTTTTGCCTTCAAAAGTCAGCCAGTGATAATTTCATAATTTTTCATAAATAAGATTATATTTTTAAACATGTCTTTGGTCCCTTTGGTTGGTGATTTCTTTATACCATATTCATGTATGGAGTCAATCAAAAAGTTCATTTGCATTTTTGCATAACAGCTTATGCTGCTACTGCTGCTAAGTCACTTCAGTCGTGTCCGACTCTGTGCGACCCCATAGACGGCAGCCCACCAGGCTCCCCCATCCCTGGGATTCTCCAGGCAAGACTGGAGTGGGTTGCCATTTCCTTCTCCAATGCATGAAAGTGGAAAGTGAAAGTGAAGCCGCTCAGTCATGTCCGACTCTTCGTGACCCCATGGACTGCAGCCTACGAGGCTCCTCCGTCCATAGGATTTTCCAGGCAAGAGTACTGGAGTGGGGTGCCATTGCCATCTCCAAACAGCTTATGGAAAAACCCTGAATGAACTTTTTGGCCAACCCAACATACACACACACATACACATATCACTTAAAACTTCTAATCTGTGTTAGTAACTAGAAGATAACCGAATGAACAGACTGTTTGAAATAAAGACATGTGAGAAGTGCTACAGCTAAGTTAACACGATAAAAAGGAATCCAGGAAATTAACTGTTGCTGTATCTTTGGCCCCACAGATAATAGAACAGGTGAGTCAGCTGGTCATCGATCACCTGGAAATCCAGCGCTGGCTCTTTAAAGCGGACTATGAGTTTGGAGGAAATGGGACTGCGTTTTGTGACATTCCCTCCCACCTAAAGTGCTACAGCTGGGTCCTAAAGGAGAGTCAGAGATACGGTCGCGAAGACTGGAGAAAGAAATGGGCACAAGTGAGTATTCAGTGGTAACATAAACCCAAAGTGTCTGTGAACAGATAGGAGATAAAGCAAAAGGCTTAGCTCGGAGATAAGGCATTTTCTTGTAGACTCAGCTGAGTTACCTACCAGCAGTTGAGACCTTAGGCAATTTTTTACTTTCCTGGGCCTTCGTTTTTATGTACAAAGTGAATGAGGTTGATCAGGTTATCTTAAATGTTCCTTCTTGGATCCCTAAAAAATCCTCAAATGGATTATGATAATAATTAGGAAGTAGTGTTTTTATGATATCCAAGTAACATTTCAAATCTAATCATTTGCTCTAAGTGATTCTAGATCATATGCTTCTACCAACTGTTGTTATTAAGCTAGTTGTATTTTATTGTGAGAGGGAAATTCTATTAGTGAATGCTTGTCACCTGGAAGCTAATGTTTAATAGCATTCTGTCAGCAGTCATACGTTTTTGAAGACAATTCAAGGAAATTTATGTAACTGCTGGTCCCTGTGAGATGTTGAGAAAATAATACATTCCAGCAAGAAAATCTCCAGGCAAGAACTGCATAATAGGTAAAAACTCTTAATATATGAGTGATGTATATGGATTTTTCCATGTATATTGGTGGGACGATGAATTGTACAACTTCTTAGTCTGTTTCAAAGTTGCTTAATAATTAGTTTTATATGGCTTCATATGTGAATTAAACCCACCATTCTGAAAACAGCATCATTTTGCATTCGGAGACCTCGTCTTGCTGACTTCACTTAATCTCAAATCTCTGTTTTTCACTACTGATGAAAGTATAACTGATGAGGAAAATTCAGACACAAATTTTCCATGAACTGATTCCTTTTTCCCTACCAAATTCTGTAGTGGTGGCTGTGCAGTGTTTGCACCTGCTTTGAGCATCCCACTACAGAAGCAGATGAATCAAGATACCAGTGATAGAAAGGGAGCGGCACACAGAGAGAACCACATTATTCTTGTGAAAATGAAATGATGAATAAATCTAGAGAACAGTCAGACGAGAGAGTTCCCTTTGATAAATGTTAGTTCTCCTCATGATCTATTCAGAGCTTTTCTTCCTCCTCCATCAGTAAATGGACTTAATGCAGTACCTGTCATGGCCAGCTTTTTACATATTATTTAAAGGATACCAAAGTGAATTACTCTCCTAAGAAAAAAATAAAACAAGGAAAGGAAAATGTATTTAATTTTGAGGCCCAGAGGCCCATAGAGGTTGCTCTTGTGTTCTCCTTGGACTGGATTTTATTTGATCTTGTATTTTAAAAGTTTTTTTAAGCAAAACTGTTGAGATTAAACCATGAAAAGTATGACTTTTTTTTTAATCTAAAAAATTGAAATGTTTGTGTGCTTGTGTGCTAAGTCACTTCAGTCATGTCTGACTCTTAGCGACCCCATGGACTGTAGCCCCCCAGGCTCCTCTGTCCATGGAATTCTCCAGGCAAGAACACTGGAGTAGGTTGCCATGCCCTCCTCCAGAGGATCTTCCTGACTCAGGGATCAAACCCAAGTCTCTTTCCTCTCCTGCATTGGGAGGCAGGTTCTTTACCACTAGCACTACCTGGGAAGCCCCAGTGTTAATGTACAAAGTATTTGCTTGCCTCAGTATTTCAAATCAATAATTTTTATAGAATTCTCCTGATGCTAGACTATGATAAATTTGAAATGTTTTTATTAAGTTTTAAAAATATTTAACATATTGACATATAGCTGAATTGCATTTAGAAATCTGAATATATATTATTTCATTTCAAATATTTTAAACTGTACCATTTTAAATTGCCGCCAATTACATTTGGCATTATTATTAATGGTGTCAAATGTGACACTTATGAATAATTAATGATCTGTCTAAATTTTTTTTAACTTAACAAGGGAAAATAATTATTATGAAATCTTTTTACATTCTAAGACCTGTGCTTGACCATGATGTTATTAGAAGCCAAAAATAAAAAAATAAAGTACTTCTGAAGAGCTTTTTTTTGGTTAGGAGACTATTGACATTCTTTTGCCTTCAAAGTGAAATCACATTCAGAGTGGCAGTGAACTGCAATCTCCACTGAGTGTAGCTATCAAGAATTTAGGATTAGAATTATCCTTTGTTCCAGAAGACCATCATAATGGTGCACATTTAGACATCAAAGCATTACTTTATGAGCACAGGCATGTTTTAATGTCCTATTACAGTTTGTAGACCTGTTTCTTTTGATAATGAAGATGTTGTGTCATCAAGCCTAGCCTGGCACATGCAAAACATATGCTGGCAGGTTATTAAAAATTTCAGCTTCTTGATGAAAGACTATCCTGCAGGCTAAGAGTCCAGAGAAAGACTCCATTCTGGGAGAATTATTAGAAATGAGAATATGACTGTAAGCACTAAATTATGTTAATACTTACAAATAGCATCATTTGCATAGCAGTTTATGACACGATACCATGATTTTTCTCATTGGTATGTTGTAGGCAACAGATTAAAAACAGTGCTGTTTATAGGGGTTTGAACTGTTTTGAGATTCTCTTGCGTCTTATGCAGATATTGGTTTTAGATGTAGTCATGATTCAGTGTGGACTCCAGGATCTATAAGGATCATCTTTTTTTTCACCTATCTAATTGAGAACCAGAGTTATTTGGTTGCAGTTGACTTGAAACAAAGTCATGGAATCAACAAATGATAAAACACTGAAGTCACATTTTAAAAATCAGTGTTGACATGTAAGTGATTTTAGGAAAAGCAGAATGTTGCATAATAGCCACAATAAAAAGAGCACAACTCTCAGTTTGTTCCATCCTGTCTTGGTACCAACCTTACTCTTCATCCTGAAAGTGAAAGTGTTAGTCACTAGGTCATGTCTGACTCTGCAATCCCACAGACTGTAGCCCACCAGGCTCCTGTGTCCATGGGATTCTCCAGGCAAAAATACTGGAGCAGGTTGCCATTTCCTTCTCCAGAGGATCTTCCCGACCCAGGGATTGAAGTGGGTCTCCTGCATCGCAGGCAGGTTGTTTACCGTCTGTGCCTATCCTGCCAGCTAACATAATCTACTTCCCCCAACAGGTTCCAGTAAACTCACTTAAATACTCAATGCTTATTAAGTTTCAGTGAATCTACACTTGTGTGCATGCTCCAAAGCTGCCACTCCAGAGACGAGAGAATTTATTTTCATTTAGTATGAATAAAGGCTTAAGCAAAGACACACCTGTAGGGGAAGAAACCTTCCTGGACACTCTCACCTAAGACAGTGCAGAGAGACCCAGGGAGACACTTGTTGTGGTACTAGTCCTTGTGCCATTTCCTTTCTGTTTATAAAGGGAAACTTCGCTCCCTCACTCCTGGAAAACTGGCTTGTTAGCAGTGACACCTGGTGACACTGCTTTAGAAAAGTAGTTGCCAGAATGCTGGCCTAGACATGAGATTTTGCAGACCCCCATGAATGGGCTTCCCTGGTAGTTCAGCTGGTAAAGAATCCACCTGCAATGCAGGAGACCCTGGTTCGATCCCTGGGTCAGGAAGATCCCCTGGAGAAGGGATAGGCTTACCCACTCCAGTATTCTTGGGTTTTTCTGGTGGCTCAGACAGTAGAGAAACCACTCGCAATGTAGGAAACCTGGGTTTGATCCCTGGGTTGGGAAGATCCTCTGGAAGAGGGCATGGCAACCCACTCTAGTATTCTTGCCTGGAGAATCCCCATGGACAGAGGAGCCTGGCAGGCTACAGTCCATGAGGTCGCAAAAAGTCAGACACAACTAGCGACTAAGCACACAGACCCATGAGTGGGCTTCCCAGGTGGAACTAGTGATAAAGAACCCACCTCCCAGGGAAGGATAGGCGAGAGATCTGGGTTTGATCCCTGGTTCAGAAAGATCCCCTAGAGGAGGGCATGGCAACCCTCTCTAGTATTCTTGCCTGGGAAATCCATAGACAGAGGAGCCTGGAGGGCTACAGTCCATGGGGTCGCAAAGAGCTGGACACAGCTGAAGCTAGTTAGCATGCATGAACACAGACCCAGGAATACATTACACACAGGCACACAGACTCAAGCATGAATACACAAGGAAATGTTTTGACATTTCCTTGTACCCTTGCATATTTGAATCTGCAGATGTGGAACCCACATACCAAGGGGGAGCAAGGCCATTTTATATTTGGGACTTGAGGATTCTTGGATTTTGTTATCCATGGGAGTCCTACCATCAATCCCCCTTGATGGCAAGGGACAACTGGGTGCCGGGCATTTCAGCACTTTACTTGAATTGACTCATTCCGTCTCGGAAAACCTCTGAAGTTTTTACTCGTTTACTTCCACACCACTTTGAGAAGGAAGGTATTGTTATTCTGTTTACAGATGGAGAAATAGACTCCTTGGAGGTGAAGTGATTGCCCAAGTTCACATAGCTAGTCAATGATCCGCATCTAGCTTGGAAACCACATCCACTCCTCCTGGTCCCCTGCCCTGGCCACACTGAGTTGAATCCACTTAGAAAAGACCTGCTATTTGAAAGCCCTGAAGTAGGGTTCTCCCTCTGGTCCCTGCCTTTGTGGCCTGCTGCCCTTGTGCAGATTGTCTGCTTTCTACAGAGACTTGTGGGCAACACAAAGGTCCCATAGCTATTGCTCTCGAATGCCTTCCCTTTCCTGACTGACAGGGCAGTTGCTGTCTGTTGCCAGTCGGCTGGGAGGTAAGAGAGCCATTAGTACACACGCCTCAGAGTTTCGAGGAAGAAGCCCTGCTGGAGAGTCTCTAGGGCTCAGCTTTGCAACACAGCTGCCTCACCTACCTACTTATGTGGGCGGGTGAGGATAGTGAGTTTGAGATGTCACCTTTTGACCATTCATGGGGGTGACAAATTTTCAATGCTGTTCTCAACTTAATACACTCACTAGATCATTTTAGTGAACCTGTAAATTCTCAGAAAACTTAGAGTAAGCAGCCTTTCTTTGCAATCAGACATGGCATTAAAAATATCGTGAGTATTTAAAGCCCTGCTTTTTGTTTTGTTTTGGACCATGGAAAGATTATTTTATTCCATGAAAATATTATCAACAGAGAACACTATCTTAAACAAAGCATTTACATTAAGAAATCAACATGTGCACAGAAAGAGTAAAAATTACTGAAAAATTAAAAATTTCTTTTGGACAATTCACATGTTCAAAAAACCCTGCTTTTTGGATAAGCAACCAAATATTTTATTTTTTTTATATATTTCTTTATATGTCCTGTTCCAGATGGATGTGGTAAATTTCCTTTTAAGCAGAAAAAGGTTTGGAATAGACCAGTGTGAATAGTTGAACATTCAGGATAAGTAGGAAGTGGTCTGGCTTCACAGGTTCCATGGACTAGGCAAATGGAGGTTACTGGGGCAAGGGGGAACCATGGGCAAATCACTTCAGCTGTCCAAGCCTCTATCTCTTCAAGTGTAAAGAGAAATAATATTAGTACCTGTCTCCTGGAGGAGGTAGTAAGAATTAAATGAGATGACTCTTGTGAATTGGCTGCCAGTGTATCAATATTTAGCACATAAGACCTCAAAAAATGCTATGTGTTATTAACATTACCATAAAATTGCATCAGAATTAAATTGTAGGTAGTATTGAACAAGTACATACAACTTAATCTTTTTCTGGTGATTCAGAAGGTCCCATGGCACCTTTTAGGCTTCCAGAATATTGTTCTAAGCATCAGTTATCACATAGGATTGTGACTGTTGAAGATACAAGATTGTGGACCAAAGCGTGCCTAACCCAATGGTTTACCCAGATAACGCCTTTAAAAGAATAAGCCTTGCTAGCAGCCTGGTTTCTTATAATTTGAAAATAGAAAATAATTCCAGTTATTTTAGCATCCTACATGTTGAATAAAGAGGCATTGACCTGATAAACTAGAGATTTTTCTGACCACAAGATTGAGACCCATTTGCTTCATTTTTCTGGTTCCAGTTGGTGTCTTTTCTAATTAGTGTAGCAGCACGTCACTGAAGTCATTGGAAAGTCTTAATCATTTACATATTTTTCCTTATTTCTGAAAATGACTTAGAATGTTTTCTTCCAGTTCAGTGGTTATTTTCATGAAGCTGCCAGGGTTGGGTTGGAGGTGCTTCTCAGTGCCTGAGGAAGATGACAGGAGAAGGAAAATAGCCTCCCCAAGTTAAATGAAAGCTGGGTCCCCCTTCCGAGGACCTATAATAATCAGCTATACAAGCTGTTGGTTTGTGTGTCCTATTGATTTAATATGCTTCTAATCAGTACATAAAGCTATGGGCCTGCAGTGTTAATTTTTCATATGCTTACAAAGTACCCTTTGATTTTCTGTCACACGTTAATTACAGCATTTTGCCATTAAATAGGAAGCTTTGTGTAAACTAATTACAAGGTAATCATTGTCTACTGCAAGCGTGCTGTTTGTACCTTTTATTTTATTCTAAAAATGCACAGATCTCACAGTCTGGAAACGCTCTACCTTCCAGCCATTAGCTCTCACTAATTCATAGCATTATTGTGGTGAGAGTGTAGGAGTTGTAATTGTTGTGGTATCAGAGCTGTTAATTACCGGAGTAAACAGTTGAAATGGTGCCAAGGTCTATTGTACAAGGCAGAGAAAAGGAGGTTTAAATGTTACTCCCACCATCTGGGGACTAGGGGAGAGGCAAATGCTTGAGAACAGCAGTGAGGCGCTATCGCCGCCTCAGCTCCAGGGTTGGCGGCCATATGGATCCAGAATATTTTGAATCAATTGAATTTAACTGCCAGTTTTTCGCAATAACGGCATGAAAGGAAGGAAAAAAGCAAAAGATGAGAGGAACAAGAATTGGTTAGTGTTTTCACACACAGGAAGTCCCCGTTGAAGTTCTTTTGGAAATATCTGCTTTTCCAAAAGCCGCAGAGCAGGCACGGGTATTTGGAACAGAGTCAGAGTGGGCTGACTCTCCTCTGCCGGCCACCGCGCCATTTGCTTCTGATCGTCTGTCCTCCGTGCCCCTCGGCGAAAGGGGAATGGCCTTGAGAAGACCTGGACTTCCGTGTGATTGTGCCAGAGCAAACAAATCCTCATTTTGGGAATTCACTGCTTTATTACCCTGGTGTTTTCATAAACATGGTCTGTAGAAAAAAATGATAAATAGATAATGCTGTCCCATCCACCTCAACTATATATACCTCTGTACCTGTGGAAATATCAAGGAAGGTACAGAATCTGATTAAGGAAAGCAGATGCTTGCCCATCCCCTTGGTATAAAATTAAAATATAAATTTTCCTGTAAGCCTCTCACTTCATGTGACAAATTCACCCCTTTCCCCCACTACTTGAATGAAAAATCAAGTCCACAGGGTACATGTGTTTTCTTTTGTTTTTAATTTTCAACTAAAGAGCTTTTTCAGCATATGCAGTTTTCTCAATCAGTGATATTTCTCTAATTGGAAAGAAACCTATTAGCCACAATAATAAGTATGGTGGCCACTTCGACTTAATAGTTGATTTTTAAACTGTGTGGTTTCTGTTTTAAAATATTGCATAATCTTTAAAACAGTCATATTTTTACTTGGCGTCACTATTATTTAATATAATTGCCTTTAAACCCATTTTCCAACATTAAAAATACCTTTTAAAAATCTGCCACTTGCTGCTGTAACTACTTTTTAATATCATTCCCCAAACATGAACGGATTCTTCTTTTTTTAAACCACCCTGGATTATTTATTTTTAATTGTTCCTTTAGCAGATGTTGAAGTAATTCAGGGTATAGTGTAAACAACTCCTTTAAAGAGAGAGATCACAAACCATCACATTTACCATGAGCCAAGGGCCGTGTCTGTCGGGCTTCTGTGAGCGGCTTTAGCCCACAGGAAAAATTTTTCCTGCTTTTGTTTATGTGCAAAGTTCAATTAAGAATTTCAAGAAATGCTTAATCTTTATCTATTGAAACTCCTAGCATGCAGCGCGACAGGGTGAGCCTAGAAAGAAAATCAGGGCCTCCTGTGGAGAGGGGGAAAAAGAAACAGCCGTTGAGGAGCTGAAAAGTTGAAAGGGAATGAAGCTCTCCAGTGTTTCTGGTCGGGGCAAAGCAGTTGTGCTGAGTTTTGGAATGGAGAAGCAACATATGTGCCTCAGTTGGACAAAGCGCTTCTCGAGTCAAATCAACTGCTAGGCCTGCGTGTTGGTGCAAGGTGGAGGCCTGGATAATGAGGGACAGACTCCTCGAGAAGCAGCGAGTGGATAATGCTACATAAGTATGGAATTATATACCGCACTTTCACCATTCTGTTTAATGAGAGCCGCCACCACAGCGAATCACTTGCCACACAGCCGAAATGGGCCATTAGCTATCAAGGGAAAATTGTCTTTGCCGCTTTCAGCAGATGGAGCAAATATTTTACAAAGCAATTTTACATACCAAAAACATTTGTGTGCCTTGGTAATGTTGGCTGTTTTACATTATGTTACCTTCTACAGCAGCATAATTTTCCATCTCATCGAAGGCAAAGTTGGCATTTTTGATTTTTAAACTCTCAATTAACAATTAAACATGGAGTATTAAGACAGTCCTTAAACTTTAAGTAGGTGTGGGAAGTAGTTTATGACTTGCTGAAGACATTTTCATTTTTTCTTCATCTTCTCAGCATATTTTTACACTCTAAAGAGGGACGATTGCTAATGATCTTAAGGGAAAGGGATGAGTGGAAACTTCACTACTGATCGCCGAATGAGAGTAACTAATGCAGGGAGTGGTCAGAGCATGCGTTGGCTTTTGTGTCCAGCATAGATTGTGGGTACATGGTTTGGTCCACCCGTTCATATCAGTTTAAAATGTTTAATATTCAATAACAGAAAACCCAACTCAAAGTGACTTTAACAGTAAAGAGAATTTTTTAAAGTGAAAATAAAAAATAAAGAGAATTTATTATCTCAGCTAAATGAAAATCCAGAGATTGTCTCTGACATCAGAGAAGGCTTAATCCAGGCTTCCCTGATGGCTCAGATGGTAAAGAATCATGAGAAAAGGATTAATCCAGTGGTACAGTATCAACAAGGACCCAGTTACTTTCCATCCCTCCCCTATACTATGCATAATATCTGCTCCATCCTAAGGCGGGTGGTCCCCAGGGTTGCTGGGGGGCTGCCAGTGACTCCTGAAGCTTGTCCTTGGTCAAGGTAATAGGAAGAGAGAAAATCTCACCAGGCAGCATTCTCAGAAGCATAAAGGCTTCTTTCTCAGAAGTCCCCAGCAAGTGCTTCCTAACACTTGAATGGCCTGACTGGGTCATGTGCCCCTGCTGAACTGATCACTGTGGCCAGGGTATGGCTTTGCTAACCAGGGACCCCTCCTTGGAGCTGAGCGTGAGGTTACTCTCAATTCTTACATAGCTACGAATGGGGTAGGGACAGTTCCTGAAAGGAAGTTGGGGATATCATTACCTGGAACAAGAAGACAAAGATGCTGGGCAGCCAACAGCAGATGTAATTTCTGTCATTTTTCATAAATTTGACA
Organism: Oryx dammah; assembly: GCF_014754425.2. Taxonomy (NCBI): domain Eukaryota; kingdom Metazoa; phylum Chordata; class Mammalia; order Artiodactyla; family Bovidae; genus Oryx; species Oryx dammah. The sequence continues at coordinate 4,042,688 of NW_024080602.1, read as the reverse complement.
GCACAGACTTGGCATCACATGTGGATGATCTAATCTGACCCAGATGGACCGTCAGTGCCCACCCATGGCAGTTACAGACACAGAGCTCGTTGCACTATGGCATACTGGTAGCAACTAGATTGGAATCCCAGTTTGCTACTTCACGGCTGTGGTATGAAATGGAGATGATAATGACTACTTCAGAGAGTGGCTTTGAGATAATAAATATAAAAACCTCTGGCACAGACCTATTGCCTGGGAAGCTTTCAATAAGAGAGAGCTATTGTTTTACCTAAAAAATAGCTGTCGTCGGGACCCCACTGGTGGTCCAGTGGTTAGAATCTGCCAGTGCATAGGGCACAGATTTGACCCCTGGTCCAGGAAGATTCCACATGCCAAGGAGCAACCAAGCTTGTGCACCACAACCACTAAGCCCGCACTCTAGAGTCCATGAACTGCAGCTTACCAAAGCCCACACGCCCAGAGCCCATGCTCTGCAATGAGAAGCCATTGCAGTGCGAAGCCTGTGCAGCACAGCTAGAGAGTAGGCCCCACTTGCCGCAACTAGAGAACGCCTACACAGCAATGAAGACCCAGAGCAGTCAAAAAATATATAAATGTAATTTAAAATACAATAGTAACAACAGTATAAAAAGTGTCCTGTGCAACCAAGTACCCTTCTTCAATTCACATTCAAATTAGGAATCCTTCCCTTCTCTCCATCTCTGTGCTGCTAGCCTTTTCAAATCCTGAGCACCTTTCATGGAACCTGTACCTTCCCTCTGAAAGAGGGCGGCGGGGGCAATAGAGAACACTCACCCCGGAGCCAGACGTGGCTGAGAGCTCCTGCGGTCTTGCTGTATGAGTGCAGAAGCCCCATCCCCTCTTCTGTGACATGAGGCACTTGTCTTAGATGGTCCAGATGGCCTCTTCCAAGACTGATGTCCCTGCTTAGTTCCAAGTGATTGTCTTGCCCTTTTGGCCCTGTGTCACCTTCCATTCCTCCATCTGGGGATGTCAGAAGGCTCTGCAAAAGCAGAACCATCTAGGTAGGCCCCTTGGTTTCTCTTTTGAACAATACCAAGTAATGTCTGATGTGAAAGATTGAAAGTGATTAGCTGACAAGTTATTTTACTTAGTTTATCACTGCAGATCTAGCAAAGAGGTTTCTGAAATAAAAGAAGTATTGGTGATTGATATGTAGAGCATTCTGATTTGTATTCTTTTTTCCTCCTTCCTCATCCTCCTAACACACATACACACACACATACACACTTTTAGAATTTACTTGGGAAAGTTAACTCTCTGGAGCTTGAAGTAGCTTTAGTCATTGAGGGCAATATTAAATTGGATATGCTAGCAGCTTCCCCTGAGATATCCTGAATTTCTTTCAGTCAAATACTTCTTCTTTCAAATTTACACTTTCTTGATAGAAAAAAGAGAGAGAGCTGAGAGGCAATGTCCATGCTTGATAGACAAGAATTTTTAGGATGCGTTGGTCAGACTGATGAAGGCCCTACAGTTATCTTGGAACCTGCCAAGGTCATGACTATCGCTGATGCATTCTGAGGGATAAATATGGATACTGGACAAAGAGCGACAAAGCTGTGCACTGGCACAGGTGTGGCTCAGGTTCCTCCTGGATGGGAATTGCTCTAGAGCTATTAGCTCCACAAAGGCCGGTAGCTAATGTGCATTGCCAGAAGAAGTGCAATTAAAATGGAATGAATATCTGGAATTGTTTCAAAAACTAAAGGGTATTTTTCTAATATTTGCTTATCATCCACGAGGTCTACGCTTTCCTTTTCACGCTCCCAGAGTTGTTAGCTCTGAAAGATCTGTTCCGTGTGGTTGATAAACTCTCTGAAACACTAACCAGTAGTCTATTGCTTTGATGCGATGCATTGAACTACTCATTTCACAAATATGTTAGACAGAGAATCTTGTGCCCTGGTTGCTGGCTTGTAACAGATATTCTACGTACTCTCACACACACACACACACACACACACACACACACACACACACACACAC
>NW_024080602.1:3755859-4040665 GCF_014754425.2 Oryx dammah | reverse complement strand
CACACACACACACACACACACACACACACACACACACACACACACACAAACACATACATATACACACTGCAAGGGTAAAATGTGGGGGGAACAATCGTTTTCTGTCTTCAATCTCGTGTTGAAAATCACCCCATAACAGAATCTGATAACTCAGCATGTGACCTTACACAAGCCTCTTCACTCTAGGGGCCTCAGCTCCCCATTTGAAAAGCACGGGGAATAATCCTGTGCTCGCCTGCCTCAGAGTGTTGGTGTCAGGACCAAAGGAGATAATGAATGTGAGCCTGCTGTAACAAGAGAAAGTATTTTATGAACACTGTTCTGAGGATTCACATGAATTTTGGGGTTGTGTAGCATGGTTTTATATGTCTGTGGCTGTGGGCATCAGTGTGTACTTAAGTTTACTCTGAATAGAATAAACCCAAGTAGCTACAGATCTTCCCTTATCAGCATCTGCCCTTAAAGTTGTGATAATTATGTTTGAGCAGAACAGAAACTCTCTCCAAGCCGAGAACTCACATCTGACATCTCTTCAATGGAGCTAAGGCCATTCTTAGTATAATCCTTCTATTTCCTATCAGATGCTTTCAAAATACAGAAATAAATTGAACAGTTAATACCCCCACCCCATTATTCCTCTGTATACCTTTTAGAGAGTTCCTTGTGGCCCCAAGCTGCCTCCATGTCCCTAGCATCCCCTATCGAGTGTTACCCTCCCAGGGCCTTCAGCTGTGTGCTTCTCACAATGGGACATGATTTCCACAGCAGACTTTCCTCTAGGAAGTTTACCCCTTTGCTGTACACAATACAAACGCTGTGGATCAAGGTGGGATGGCTGGCTTTGTAGGCAGAGGTAGTGCAGGCAGCCTGACACCGTGTCCAGATGCCTCTCTCAAGCCACAGCCTTACGAGTTAATTATTGGCCCTCACATAGCATGTTGCATCTGAAGTGATACTTTATAAATGTCACCTTATTTATCTTCCCATTGTTCCTCAGAGGCCGGGAATCTCATAAAATCCACCCAGGAAGAATTGGTTCTTAAGCAGTCATCCCCGCCAGGTGGTTCCTGGGCAGCAAGGTGGGAGCCTGTTGCAAGGGTTCCCATTTTCCTGTATCCTGTAACTTCAGCTGCTTGGGGCCAGGCCCCTGTGTTTATTGCAGCCACACATATTGGGTGTTCCCTGTGCTGAGCACCGGGAGCCTGCCCACAAAGCCAGTGACCACGCCCCTGAGGAGCCCCCAGAAGCTGGAGAACATGAAAGACGGCCCCCCTTGAGAGCAGAGAAGGCTTCCTGGAGGAGGAGTGACCGGAACTAACTCAGAGAGGGTGTGAAGGAGTCACCCAGAGGAGGGAGTGGAAGAAGGAAGGCAGAAGAAAGAGACTGCGCCAGGGCAGTTTGGGGCAAGGCTAGAAGACAGAGAGAAGACAGGCTGCTTTAGGAATCCGAGGTCAGGCCACAGAGGGCCTTTGTGTGTGGTACTGAAGAGTTCTGACTCAAGTGGATAGGGATCTAGTTTTGAGACGTAGGCTTCCCTCGTAGCTCAGTTGGTAAAGAATCCGCCTGCAATGCAGGAGACCCCGGTTCGATTCCTGGGTCAGGAAGATCCCCTGGAGAAGGGATAGGCTACCCACTCCAGTATTCTTGGGCTTCACTTGTGGCTCAGCTGGTAAAGAATCCGCCTGCAGTGTGGGAGACCTGGGTTGGATCCCTGGGTTGGGAAGATCCCCCAGTTGGGAAGATCCCTGGAGAAGGGAAAGGCTACCCACTCCAGTATCCTGTCCTGGAGAATTCCATAGACTCTATAGCCCCATGGGGTCACAGACAGTCGGACACCACTGAGCAACTTTCACTTTCACTTTTGAGACAGGTGGAAAAGCTTTCATCTATCTCACCTCCATCTCTAGTCTCCCCCCACCACAACACATAAACACTTTTTTCCTTAGTTAAGTTAGATCTGACATTCTCTAATATTTTTCCTCAATTTTTTTTCTTGTGGTAAGATACCCATAAAATAAAAATTTACCATCTTAACCATTTTTAAGTCTACAGTTCAATGGTATTAACTACCTCCACAATGTTGTGTAACCATCACCACCACCCAGCTCCAGAACTCTTTTTCTGTCTTAAAAAACCAAACCTCCATACCCATTAAACACTAACTCCCCACTCCCTGTCCCCCTGACAACCACCATCCCACTTACAGTCTCAGTGATTTCAACTCCTTTAAGTACCTGCCATTTCTTGCATGAATGAATGAATAAGTGAATTATTTCTCTTGGGCTGACGTGATGTGATAGCAGAGAGCATTTCAACACCTTTAATCAGGGAAGGACAAAAAGTAAGTCTCCACTGTCCTGGTAGAGGGTCTGCCCTACATGGGTTCCTTCCTTGACACTCAGTTTCATAAGCAGAGTGGGAACCCACAGCCGTGTTTCATTGTCCCACCTTTGGGGCACTGCATGAATCACTGACAATTGGTCTTTTTTGATAGAGGAGAGTAGTTTTAACAGAGACAATTATAAAGTAAGAAGAAAGATGGGTTTGGAGGACAATGTTCAAAGAAGGAAACGAGAAGTGGTCCAGGTTGTTGGAACTGCATGTTTTGTGTGCTTGTTTATGATTTAAATGCAGGGCCTTGGGGAGACAAGGTTATTAATGTACAGTAAAGGGCAGAGAAAACATCAGTTGTGCAGGATACAAAGTGCTTGGCTTTGACAGCAATTTCCCTCCTGAGGCAGAGGCTCGCTGTGTGAGCCGGCTTCCCCAGCCCTTCTTAACGTCCTGGACTGTGCAGGAGGCATCCTGAATGGGGGTGAGCAGCGGCACTCTCCCTTCCTCGTGGCACTTTGGTTTTGTATGTCAAGCACTTACTAAACTGACTGATGAGAGTCTCCCACCAGGATTTTCTAGATATTTCAGACATTATTCAGGTTACTGGGACCTGCCCAAAGTGTACGCTCAGATATTTGTCTTCCATTGTAGATTTTCAGAGGGCCCTCAACCCAGAATGAGCCAGATGTTCCAAGGAGCTGAGGGGAGGGGAAGGACAATCACTTTTTAATGGTGCAGAAATTGAAAATAAATGGCTATGCAGATTATTTCTAAGATTCCTTCCCGCTCCACTCACCAAAGCTGATTCTTTCTGATTCTTCCAAATAACTGATGACCACTCACAGATGAGAAATTTCCCCAGCAACCCAGAACAAGCCTGAGTTTTTCTTGTCAATGTCCCCCATTTTGAATATGAATTCTGCCTATCAGATGTCTAGTGCCTAAAGCTGCTCTTCTGAGAGAAATGAAATCTGAAGAGATGGCTTTTATCTAAAAAATTTTAGTTAGTCTAAGACTTTGCAAAAAAAAAACAAAAAAATTGTCCTCACAAACCAAGTCTCTTTATGTCAGAAACCAAGTCTCTTTATGTCAGAAACCCCAGTTTTTTTATTCATTAGAGGGTTTCCTACTGTTTTCACCTTGGGGTGGGGGCCAGCCTCACCTCACGTCTAGTCAGATGAGGCTGTGACCTACTGCGGAACATCAGGTGATTGAGAACCACACCGCTCCCCACCTCACTCTCCCAACCTGACCTCCCTCCCCACCTCTTTCTCCTGACCCAACCTCCTGAAATCCCACCTCACTCTTCCAACCTGACCTCATGAAATCTCACCTCTACGGCCTCAGCTGTGGTTTCAGGCTTTGATCCCACAGTTACATGGAGGTCCCCCTACCAGGGGGAAAGGGCACGGCTTAAAGAGATAAAGGTGACTGAGAAAGACTCTGCCAACTCCATGATCTCTCTCAGGGTCAGCTCTGTTACTGTTATAAGATAAAAAAAAATTTTTTTCCTTTTGTGTAAAATACTGTTTTCCGTTCTCTTACTTTCAGACTTTGTGTGTTTTTAGTTTTGAAGTGCGTCTCTAGGAAGCAGCATATATATGGGTTACTCTTTTAGTGTCTGTGGGCTTCCCTGATGACTCAGATGGTAAAGAATCCACCTGCAATGTGGGAGAGCTGGGTTTGATCCTTGGGTTGGGAAGGTTCTCTGGAGGAGGGCATGACAACACACTCCAGTATTCTTGCCGAGAGAATACCCACGGACAGAGGAGCTTGGCAGGCTACAGTCCATGAGGTCACAAAGAGTTGGACATGACTGAGCGAGGTGGGGAGGGAGGTTGCTGCTGCTGCTGCTAAGTCGCTTCAGTCGTGTCCGACTCTGTACGACCCCATAGACAGCAGCCCACCAGGCTCCCCCGTCCCTGGGATTCTCCAGGCAAGAACCCTGGAGTGGGTTGCCGTTTCCTTCTCCAATGCATGAAAGGGAAAGTGAAAGTGAAGTCGCTCAGTCGTGCCTGACTCTTAGCGACCCCATGGATGCAGCCCACCAGGCTCCTCCATCCATGGGATTTTCCAGGCAAGAACACTGGAGTGGGTTGCCATTTCCTTCTCCAATGCATGAAAGGGAAAAGTGAAGTCACTCAGTCATATCTGACTCTTCACGACCCCATGGACTGCAGCCCACCAGGCTCCTCCGCCCATGGGATTTTCCAGGCAAGAGTACTGGAGCGGGGTGCCATTGGAAGTTGGGTCCTACTATATAGCACAGGGAACTATATTCAATATCCTGTGATAAATCATAATGGAAACAAATATAAAAAGATATAAAACCAAGTCACTTTGCTACATAGAAGAAATTAACATGTAAATCAACTATACTCCAATAAAAATTTTTAATAAAAAAAAATTCCAGTGTGATGAAACTGAGGGAGAAGGTTGTGAACCCTGCCTTTCACACAATGAGAAACTGAGGCCCAGAGTGAGGAGACACAGTGTCCAAGGACATGCCATTGGTCAGGCTGCTGTGGGTCTGAAACTGGGTTTACCTGACTCCCAGGCAGAAGGCTGCCTTTGGAGACAACAGGCATGATTAGTGGCAATATTTTGGGGCCAAATCACTTTGAGGTATGAAAATTGAAATGGCTGGAAAAAATAGAGAAAATTTTCAAAATGGCTTTCTGACTCTGGGTAAACAGTAACCACATTTTTTTTGCCTGTTGGAGGCCTGGTTTTTAATCACTCCACAAGCAGTTTTCATTTCTGCAGTAAAATTGCTTGTGGTTCTATTTAATTTGTTTCTGCAGGAGCCAGCTTTGGTGAAGATCTCCGAGGAGCTGGCAGGCATTTTAGCACAGCACGCACAGCCAGTCAATGAGAAACGGTTCCCAACATGGAGGAAATTCCTGCAAACATTTCTCAGTCAAGGTAAATAAGACTGTAAAGCTTCTATTGAGGTTTGGTCTGCACAACCTTGCATTCTAGTTTTGGGTAAACCTGGGGCCAGTATGAATACCTAGAAACTCTTGCATTGGTTTAGAAAAGTGCTCCTCCAAACAGATTTTTCTTTGAAACTTTGCCTAAATATTTATCCTGCACTCAGCCTCTTAAGTAAACAGTAACTGAGCAGGCCAGGCATGCCATGCGTAGCTCGAGATTCTGACCATATTTTGGCACCACAGACTTCTCCTGAGAAGTAGGCTTTGGAATCAGACAACCTGAGTTTGGATCTCATCCTTGACCTTGAGCAAAGTTCTTAAACCCTCGGAGGCCCAGTTTCCTCACCTACTTACAGGGTTGTTGACAGGATTCAATGAAATACATATATGAAGGTTTCTACCACGGAGCCTGACTCAAAATAATTCTTCAAGAAATGTGAGTTTCTCCTTCCATTTTCTAGGAGAGAAGAAATGGTCTCACTTCCAGTTCTGAAGTTAGACCTTGTAAATAAAAACCCAGTATAGTCTTGGAGCCCAAAGTGATTTTGGAGCCCCATGGAGCAGATGGTGACTGCTTCCATGAAATGAAAAGACACTTACTATTGGAAGAAAAGCTATGACCAACCCAGACAGCATATTTAAAAAGCAGAGACATTACTTTACCAACAAAGGTCCATCTAGACAAAGCTATGGTTTTTCCACTAGTCATGTATGGATGTTGGACTATAAAGAAAGCTGAGCACCAAAGAATGATGCTTTTGAACTGTGGTGTTGGAGAAGACTCTTGAGAGTCCCTTGGACTTCAAAGAGATCCAACCAGTCCATCCTAAAGGAAATCAGTCCTGAATATTCATTAGAAGGACTGATGCTGAAGCTGAAACTCCAATACTTTGGCCACCTGATGTGAAAAACCGACTCATTGGGAAAGATCCTGATGCTGGGAAAGATTGAAGGTGGGAAGAGAAGGGGTCAACAGAGGATGAGATGGTTGGATGGCATCACTGATACAATGGACATGAGTTTACGTAGTCTCCAGGAGTTGGAGATGGACAGGGGATCCTGGGGTGCTGCAGTCCTTGGGGTCACAAAGAGTCAGACATGACTGAGTGACTGAACTGACTGATAGTCCTGGATCAAAACCCCTGACTTCTCAATTTTCTGATGATGTTAGGAGGTCAGTGGATGAGGGAATGAATGGAGCAGTTGTGGAGGTCCTGTGGGAATGCTACAACACATTGCCCCTCACTCTTTAGGAGGTAACAGTATAAGGTGGATATTCTTATATGCTTACCACATACATAAGAGAAGGCTAGGATACAGACCACAGAAGCTATCTTTCCACTCTATTCACCACTGTCAAATGATAACATGTAACATAAATATATAATAATATCATAATAATAGGGCTTCCCAGGTGACACTAGTGGTTAAGAACCTTTCCGCCAGTGCAGGAGATGTAAGAGACATGGGTTTGATCCCTGGGTTGGGAAGATCCCCTGGAAGAGGGAACAGCAGCCTGCTCCAGTATTCTTCCCTGGAGAATCCCATGGACAGGGGAGCCTGGCAGGCGACAGTCCATAGAGTCGCATGGAGTAGGACACGACTGAAGCCACATAGCATGCATGCACGCACATCATAATAATATCAGATGATACGAGCAGCAGCAGCAACAACCCAATGGCGAGAACAGCACAGTGGAAACAACATAATCAGCACAGTCTGTGCTTACCATGAGCTCCTCGTGGCATGTGAGGCAAGTGAGTTCTTAGTTCCCTGACTAAGGATCGAACCCATGCCCCCTGCAATGGAAGCATGGAGTCTTAACCACTAGACCACCAGGGAAGTCCTTAGGCTCTATTCTAAGCACACCTATATTAATTTCTTTAACCCTCCTAACAGCCCTGTGAGGTGGGTACCATTATCACCCTCACTTCACAGAGAAGGAAACTGAGGTACAAAAGATTAAGTAACTCTCCTCAAATCACTCTGTGAATACTTAACAGAGCCAATAAACGGCTACCCCTGTGCTACTCCAGGAGTCTTGGCCAGAGACAATGGGTACATTTACCAAGGAATACCTCTTAGCTCAGGGTATGAGATCGTATAGAAAAAGAAAGATCTATTGGGCGTTGCAACACACTGCAAGGCAGAGTGGGGTGGAAGGGCATAGTAAACTCACTGTTAATGAAATATTTAGATCAGACAGCCCACAGTCTAACAAGAATGCTGAGAAAGGATTCTTCACTGGTGCGGGGAGAAGCAGAGGGCAGTTATACTGTACAATCTCTAGTGTCTTCTCAATATTAATTTCTGTGATTCTACAAATTTCCACATAAACCCACTACCAGAAAAGTAAAACTAAGAGTCAACCCTGTGCATAAATGGGAGAAAATAAAGTAGGTAGGCACACCAGGTGTACCTGACTTGACTTCCATGACTCAGACGGTAAAAAATCTGCCTGTAGGGAGGGAGACCAGAGTTCGATCCCTGGGTTGAGAAGATCCCCTGGAGAAGGGAATGGCAGCCCACTCCAGTATTCTTGCCAAGAGAATCCCATGGACAGAGGAACTTGACAGGCTACAGTCCATAGGAGTCTCAAAGAGTGAGACCTAATACTCTCTGAGCAACTAACACTTTCATAACAAAACATGGTTAAGAATAAAGGATTTTTTTCAAGTTATGAGGGGAAGACCCTGAAGATCTCAGATTCATACATGACAGGATGTTAGGAAGTTTGAAGGTCTTCCAAGGTCAGTCTGCAAACCTTCCTCTAGCCTATTTATTTTCATGTGAGCTTTGTAGATTAGAAAGGGTTTCTATCTCACATGAGCTGTACAACCACAGGCTTAGGCTTTGTCTCAGCCTCCATCATTTCTATCCTTTCTTCCTCTATTTCAGCCGTGTTGTAAGCGTAATACTTATTTATAGGAGGAAGAACAAGCTTTATTGAGACACTTTGATAGACAAAGAAACAGGCTTAACGATAGGAAGTGACTGGGACAAAATCACACAAGTGCGTGGTGAGTGGAAACGCAGTTAGAGCCCACAATTCTAGCATGTCTCAGAAATCTGGTTCTGGGGAGTCATGTGTTTTCAAACCTATTCCCAGCTCTGAGCCCAGAGCCTACATAAAATGATTACTGACTGAGCAAGGCTGCCCACCCAGATTTCCTGACCCTAAGGCTACCATCTCCTGCCATCTTCCCCGTGGCCTGTTTCCATTTCATTTCTCCTCTCTGAAATGTACTTATAGATTTGACTTCTACATTGTCAAAGCGTTATAGCAAAGGCAATACATTTTTTAAAAGGGGGATTAATTACTTCAAAAGGAAAAAAAGTAACACTGAAGAGACTGTGGTCCTAATACTGAGAAGACAATACAAATAAGCTACTCTGAAGGAAAATAACCTTGTTAACTATAAAGGACGAGTGTTTTCACTGGAACATCATCTTTCAAAATGTAGGTGATAGTGAAAGCCACAAAGTCTTCTGAATCAGAGAGACTCAATAGGTTTTTTGCTTGTTTTTGTGCATTGTGTTATTATTGTTTTGTTACTTTTACCTTGCTAAACCTCCAGCAACCAGTATTTAGGTACAGCACACACTCGAAAACCTCATTTAAAGAAAAGCATATCTCAAACCAACCAAGAAGATGAATTAGCTTTTCTTCTGAAACTCAGTTTTCTTTAGGACCAGCTTTAACCACATTTATAGACATTTAAGGAAAGAGTGTTTTATATAAAGTAACAGATGGCTGCATTTGAGACATTTTTAAATCTCAGGATTTAACCATATATGCTGTTCAAAGCCTGTGAGCATAGGTCACCTCCCAGCAAATTCCCAAAATACACGTCAAATTTATCTTAATACTGTTGGGCTCCAGAGGCTGCCTTGTCTAGGAACACTTTTAAATTATGTTATCTAATTCTTCACAAATAATATTCTTTTTTTTTTCTCTAAAAGGGATATATACAGTAAGATTTACAGGTTAGGCCTAAAGACAGAAAATAGGACCATGTAAATTTTGTGGGCAGGCTTCCCAGGTGGTGCAACGGTAAAGAATCTGCCTGCCGATACAGGGGATGCGGGTTTGACCCCTGGGTTGGGAAGATCCCCTGGAGTAGGAAATAGCAGCCCCACTCCAGTATTCTTGCCTGGAGAATCCCATGGACAGAGGAGCCTGGCGGGCTCCAGTCCATGTGTTTGCAGAGTCAATTTAGTTTAGCACCTAAACAACAAATTTGCCTCTGTGATTTTTGCTATTCAGAGCAGAAGGTGAAGTAAGATAAATTATAAAGCTCCCATTATCAGCACGGAGCAAGCTTACCTGTTTCTCAAGAATGGCAGCATTTTCTGGCTCCATATTTTAAAACAAACCAGCTATATGTAGAAGTCCTTTGGCTGACATAATGGTCAGTATTCTCTTATGTCTGATAAAAGCTCTAACCTGTCAGAACTTGAAAAAGCAGAGAAGTTGAACAGGAAGCGCAGTGGTCCTCAAGGTACAAACTGTGGCCTTTGGGCAATTAACTCCCCCTGAGAGATTTGCTATAGACCTCAGGTTCATCATTTAGAATGAATGGGCATAGGCTTGATATCTTCCTAGTGTCTTCCTAGTTAGGATCAAAACCACCACTCACTGAGTCCAACTACACACCAAGCATTGGACTAAATACTGTAGATCACAAAGATTCACAACAGTCTGGTGAGATAGGTCTTACTATGCTGATTTTAGAAATGACGGAAAGGAAATTTATAGAATTGAAGCTACTTGCCCAAAGTCTCACAAGACATGGCAGATGCAGGCTCTGAGCCTGAGTCCCTCTGCCAAAGCCTGAGTTTTTTCCTCTTGCTCTTAATGGGCACAGTCCACGCGAGTGTGTCCTTTTACCCACTCCATGCTATTCCCCCCAGGAGGCGTGATTGAAGCGTACCCACCTTCAGAGAGTATTACCAACGTGACGGTGGACATGCTGATAGAACCCAATGGAGAAATCAGGCTGCTGTCAACAGGGGACCAGTTTCATGCTGAAGGCCCATTCATCTCCTCCGGGACCACCGTTCCTCAGACCTCAGTGGATCCCCAAGTTCTCAGTTCTTTGTGCCTTCAAATTGGAAAGGCTTGTAAAATGAAAAACGTGATTGGTCACTTTTCCATAGACCTGGTGACTTTTATTGATCCGAGCACCATGGAACAGCAGGTGAGTCGACTTGATGCCATGTGAAATACTGAACTATGTAAAGACTCCAGTACCATCCATGCTCATCCAACAGGGACCGTGAGGGAGCCTCCAAGATTCGCTGCTCTTCTGATGAGCTGATTGTATATGGTCCATGCTAGTGTGGGTGAGATCGTACTTTATGGCTGTAAAGATGGGACCAGTGTTACCAAGCAAAGGGTTCATTGCCCAAAGGGCACAGAAGCCAATACTATGGCACAGCTTTTGAGAAAAGATTTTATTTTGAGGTCAGCTGGCAGGAGACAGGAGGTATGGCTCACATCTGCATCTTCCCTGATCTGGGGTTTGGTTGGTAAAAGCATTGGGGCAAGTTTTCACTGAAGGGCTTTGGGACTCAGCCATTTATGATGAGGTGTGGTTAAGGAGACTTTAACACCAGCTCTTCTGGGACAGCAGACCCGTCGCTTCAGAAAGGGCTCCAGCAATCAGGCTCCAGTCTTCTCCCGGTCCTTTGGTTCTGTGGAAGGAGAAACTTTGCTTTTGGGTGTTGTCTGAGGTCAAAATTTTCTCCTCTGTGCATATTTTGGCTGTATGACTTGTGGTTTTGTTCTCTTGTCTCTGAAAAACAACTCAGTTTCTTGTTAGAAGCAGTATAGGTCCAGTTTCAGGCTAGTTCTGCCAATACCCCAGGGTCTCCTCATTCAGTACAGCTGGAGTTTAAATCGCTGCAACTTATCCTGATGGGGTCTGAGTGCTGCCCATTAATGCTCTGTCTGTATCTTATCATGAGACTATTCCATGACATCCAGGGCGGGAACCTTTCTAGAATCTGTTCTTAAACAGAGAGTCAGTCACTAGCAAAGAGGTAACAGTTCTTGTTTCTGTCCCCTTTTCTTATCAGTAGTTCAACGGCAACTTAGGTGGTCAATTTTTTCTTCTTAAAAATTGATTGGAAAATACGCATAAATATAAGAAGGCCTAAATACTAATATAATGAACCAAGACCACCTCCAGTCCTGTGTACTCCTTGTCAGTCCCCCTCACATGGCCCTTCCTCCTCCCAGAGGTATCCATCCTCTTGTAATTGGGACTTTTATTCCTTCCTGTATCTTTATGCTTTCTAGTGCACATAAATGTTACTCATCCAGGTTCATTTGCCTGACATGCATCAAGCCAAAATGCTGAAATACTGATGTCTGCGGCAAGGAAAGGGTCTATCCACAAGGCAGTCAAGCAAGGAGAACGGAGAACAAGTCTCAAACCTGCCTCAAAGGGCTTGAGATATTTAGGGGATAAAGGACCAGAGTGGTCTTAGGCTTGGGAAGCATGGGGACAGGTGACTGGAAATGAGGAAAAGGTGAGGGAATCATTCTGCACGGGAGTAACTACCAAGCAACAGGCTTCTTCATGGGAACGTGCTCAGCCGTGTCTGATTCTTTGTGAGCCCGTGGACTATAGCCCTCCAGACTCCTCCATCCTTGGAATTTTTCAGGCAAGAATAGTAGAGTGAGTTGCCATCTCCTACCCCAGGGACTCTTCCAGACCCAGGGATCAAACTCTTATCTCTTGCGTCTCCTGCATTGGCAGGTGGACCCAGAGGGGGCTTGTTAAAATGGAGCACTTGTCATTATCCAAGGGTAAATTTTTAGCCTCTGATGTCAAAAGGTCCCCAAGCTGACACTCGGGCTGCCTAGCTGGAGGGTCAGTGGTCCTACCCAGTGTTAACCAGCTCAGCTTGAATTAGACTCAGCTGACTCCAGGTTTCTGAGAAACAGCTCAGGCAAACATACTGTTTAGGCTAAGTACACTTGGAGGACACACACTTTTCTTTAAATAGCTACAACTAAGATGACCTTGATCAGTGAAGGGAGATTGCAGGTGTAATGGATTTATATATTTAATATATAGCTTAATTTTTCTTGTTTTAAAAATTTTTATAGATCATTACATCCTATGTATTCTACTACAACATGCTTTTACTTATTCAATATTTCATCCATGAAATTCTGCATGTATACAGGTGTGCCTTTGATGTACAGTAATTCTAAATAACTTTTAACCTGTTTGTTTTGCCCCCTTCTCCCCCTGCCCCAGAAATTATAATGTTTAAATTCACTAAGACTACTTGCAAAATGTTCAGTTCCTCTTGCATCAGTGTCAGTGACCACAACTCGGTCTAAAGGATGGAATGACCTCCTGCCTTCCCTCTCCTGATACCCTCTGCCCAGGCAACGTTGTAAATAAACTTCAGTGGTATTATTACTCTCAGTTTTACAATTCACCATTTCAGTCAGATGATAGTTTCAAAGCATTTTGTTTGTGCTTCGAGCAGTAGTTTTCAGTTTGTTTAATAATCATTTTCCATTTGCCTTCCTGAACCCTCTGCTGGTTCTGCATCCCTTTCTCAGGCCCACACATGGAGAGAGAAAAGGACAAATGGAAGGGCATGCGGGAATCAGCATGGGATGGAGGGAGGACAGGAGCAATACCCTCTGGAAAAGAGCTGGGTGACAAGGAATCAAGGGGAGAAGCAGGAGAGGATTTCCCCTCCCAATGTCTGTCATAAGAAACAAAGATCAAATCTGTGATCCCTGGAGCAGTAGGGAGGATGGAACTGTGCGGACAGTTGACTAATGGTTTGTATTCATTCAAGTTTGATGTTGAGAGAATGGCACCCATGGCAGTGAGAGGTATCGTCTTCAAACACAGAGCTAGTCCTGTTCCAGGAATTACAGCCCTTCCCAGCTTCAGGGACAAAGGTCCCACCCTTCACAGGGCTGGCCCCATGTGCCTTAACATCCTTTGCTCACACCAGCTTCCCTTCTATTTCTCTCTTTTCCAACCCCTTACTCATCTTACTGCCTCCTGCCACAGAGCTTTTCTTTACACGTGCCACCGCTCTGCCTGAAATGCTCTTACCTCTTCTAGGTAACCTTCTCATCCATCATAGTTCAACTCAAGCCAGCTTTCTTAGGGAAGCCTCCCCCAAACTTCCTGACAAAGTCAAATTCCCCTGTTTTAGATTCTCATATCATCGTGTATCTCTCCTTTATACCACGTGCTTTTGTTACAATTTACAGTTATTTACATGATTATCTGATTAAAGCTGTCTGTCTCCCCCTGTACAGAATATGCTCCCTGAAGAGATATATTTTATCTCTTTTTGCTTGCTGCTTAGTTCTCAGCCTATCTCTGACCTGGCACAAAGCAGGTGTTCAGTAAATTATTTGTTGAATGAATGAAAAATAGAGGCATTCTAGCAGATGTTGGATGGTGGTGTTAAGGCTTTTAGAGAAGAGCTCAAAAATTAATTGATGGGTGGGATAAATAAATATTTATTCAAGATGTCTGACCTTATCATACTAATACTTCACCTTGTCTCTTCCTGTTAATACTTTAGTGTACAGCCATTTGTGTAACAATTTTCAATAGAACACTGGAAGAAGCTCTCAGTGAGCACACAGAAAGGAGTTTCTACACTGGCAAGGAATGCATGCTAACTCTCTGTATATAATAGATTATTTGAAAAATCACTGGTATCTACTCTTGCCATTTTGCAGGTGACATTAGTTTGGAAAACACTTTATTTTCTCTTCTAACTCAGCTGCTTTTTGGTGCTAGTGAAGAGATTGGCATATTAGCAACCTGTCATTTTTTGCCAGTCCAACAGAGGGAAAAAATGATATCTTGTTTCTTCAGTATTTCTTTCATTATTAGTGAGGATGAACATCTTTACTATGTCTATTGGCTATTTATATATCTTGTCTTAATTGCCTTATCATATCTTTTGCACATTTTACATTGAACTATAATACAAATGCTGATTTGTAGAAATTCTTTGTATATGAGAAATTGCTTCCAAATTGTATATGAGAGTGGCTCAGATGATAAAGAATCCGCCTACAATGTGGGACTTGGGTTCAATCCCTGGATTGAGAAGATCCCCTGGAGAAGGACAGGGCAACCCACTTCAGTATTCTTGCCTGGAGAATCCTCATGGACAGAAGAGCCCGGCAGGCTACAGTCCATGCGGTTGCAAAGAGTAGGACATGACTAAGCAGCTAAGCACAGCTCACAGCACATAAGAAACTGTTATTCTTTGACTTTTATACATGTTACAAATACCTTCTCCAGGTTGTCACTTGTGGCTTTTTGCCAGTCATGTTTCTCCACCGTAAAATCACCGCTTTTTCTTTGTAATTGATTAGTAATATTTTGTAAAAAGGTGTTCCAAGGAATATCTTATTCCTCACCAAATTTCCAGAAACAACTTAGTATCCATTGCCAACTTTCTACTGGGCCATCCACCATGACGACAGTGGTAATTTTCTGTTTCAATCATTCTTTCTATATAGATTAGTTGGAAATTTTCTGCAAAGAAGAATTTTTCCTTTTCTATCTTTTATTTATGTAAGCATGTATGTATTAATTTTTATACCAGTTTGAGCTTGTAAGTTTCTAGTCTCTTCAGTCAGTTGCATTTTGACAGTTTCATCATTTTGATGCCCCAGTTGTCCCAGATTTGTCTAGTAGGAGAGGCTTTAGAGTGGTTCTTTTGATGTGTCCTCATCGTTCTTTGAGTGTTGTCTTACTTTCTTGCACAATGAGATGTTCCAGATTCATTTTACATTTTTTCTGACCTAGACTTAGAATCAGCCCAACAGCTTTGAGTCACTTTAGAGGAGGATGGTATTAAATTAAGGTCTGGGATGTTAGTGCTATCATTGCTACTGGAGTGTCCTTGCTTCTGGCCGCTCTCAGTGGACAGAACTAAGACATCTATGAATTATACATGTACAATACACACATACACAAGCAAATATATATATATACATACATATACATACATGCATCTATGACCATTTCTATATCTATCAGGATATATATTTTAAAACCATGGATTCCTGCCAATATCTCTCATTGTAATCTGACACTTCAAGATTATTCTAGACTTCTGTTTTTCCATACTTACAAATATCTTCTCCAACAGTAAGAAACCTGAGTCTTTTATCTTCAATATATTTACTTATTTCCTCAATCAATTTATTTATTGCTTCAATGTAACCAGTCTCCCAACTAATTCTGTTATCTTCTTCACCTACCACATCTGTAATTGGATAATGAACCTTGTCATTTGTGCTTTAAGTTTATTTGTAATGCTCTTCATCATACTAAAATTTCAAATAGTCAAATCTAACTCTCTTTCTAAATTACTGTGTAATAATAATTTCTAAATTATTATTGAGCTTATCATTTTCTATCATCTGCAGTTTTATGAGCTATAAAATGAGTTGATTAGCTTGACTTCTGAGTTCAAAAATTATTTATTTCAATAGTATTTTCATAGTGCCTTTGTATTAAAATTCTAGCAATAATAGTAAGAATCCACTTTTTAGAAACATCATAAGAAAATTTTTAAAAACTTACATTAATATATATTAATCACATTGTTGTGATTAATATATACAACAATGTGATTAATATGTATTAATGTAATCACATTGTTAAGGGAAGTAAAACACTTCAAATAGATTAAATTCTAATAATAGAGAATTTGTTAAGCAAATTATGATAGATGAAAAGAATCAAGTGCTAGGAAGACAATAAAATTCAAAGTTTTGAAAAATATTTACAGGAAACTGTTTATAAACAGTGGAATGGTAAAATACAGATTATATAAGAATATATGTGGGACTTCCCAGGTGGTCCAGTGGCTAAGACTCTGCACTCCCAATGTAGGATTCGGTTCAGTTCAGTTCAGTCTCTCAGTCGTGTCCAACTGTTTGTGACCCCATGAACCACAGCACACCAGGCCTCCCTGTCCATCACCAACTCCCAGAGTTCACCCAGACTCATGTCCATTGAGTTGGTGATGCCATCCAGCCATCTCATCCTCTCTCATCCCCTTCTCCTCCTGCCCTCAGTCTTTCCCAGCATCAGAGTCTTTTCAAATGAGTCAGCCCTCCGCATCAGGTGGCCAAAGTACTGGAGTTTCAGCTTCAACATCAGTCCTTCCAGTGAACACCCAGGACTGCCAGGTCTGATCACTGGTCAGGGACCTAGATCCCATATGCTGCAATGAAAGACCCCACATGCAGCAACTAAAGACCTGGCACAGACAAAATAAAATTTTTTTTAAGAAATAGAAAAATAGGAGTTTCCCTGGTGGCTCAGTGGTAAAGAATCCACCCACCAATGCAGGAGATTCAAGTTCGATCCCTGGTCTAGGAAGAGTCCACATGCCTTAGAGCAACTAAGCCCATGTGACACAACTATTGAGCCTGTGCTTTAGAGCCTGGGAACTGCAACTACTGAGCCCATGTGCCGCAACTACTGAAGCTCGGTGCCCTTGAGCCTGTGCTCCACAACAAAAGAAGCCACTGCAGTAAGAAGCCTGTGTAGCGCATTGAAGAGCAGCCCCCGCTCGCTCCAACCAGAGAAAAGCCCAAGCAGCAACAAAGACCCAGTACAGCCAAAAATAAATAAATTTTTAAAAAATAGAAAAATAAATAATATGTAATATGATAACAATTTTATTAAAAGAAAAAAACATATATTAACACATGCAGAACAAGAAGAACCTAAAGAAATACGCCAAGACGTTACAAGTCATTATTTCTGGATCAAAGAATTGAGGGTATGAGGGGCAAAGTAATGACCTGGCAAAGGTGCTCATGTCCTAGTCCCTGAAACTGGTGAAGATCGCCACACGTGGTGACACGTACATGTATTAGTAATTAACCTAATAATCTCGAGATAGGAAGATTATCTTGGATTATGCAGGGGACAGTGTAAACACAAGGGTTTTGCTGGCTTTGAAAATGGAGGAAGTGACCATCAGCTAAGGAATGCAGGTGGCCTGTAGAAGCTAGAAAAGGCAAGAAAACAAATACTCCTCTAGATCCTCCTGAGGGAAGAAGCCCCCCTGACCCCATGACTTAAGCTCAGTGAGACTTCTCATTTTTGACCCTTTAAGTTGCTAAATGTGCAGCAGTTTGTTACAGCAGCAATAGGAAACTGATACAGAGAGTTTTTTCTGTTTTGCTGTTTATGCTTTCTGCCTTTGCATTCTCAAAAGTAAGCATGTATTTGTAGTCAGAAAAAAATATATGTGTAATGATAATCATAAATAATGATAATTATAACGTACATACATGATCTTACATCCACATACGTCTTGCAATCAAGGTGGGAGGCAGAAAGCTGAAGTGACTGAATCCATCTCAGACTCTTGCTCTTTGGCCCCAGCCAGGCCTCCATAACATAACGTACCATGCTGTCCTGATAAGAGCAGAGGGGCCTGGGAGCCAAGGAAAGATGGACAAAATGACAGTGGTGCACCAAGGACAGGCCCACAACTGAATCAGTCCAGATGAGAGTGGAAAATCCTATCCAGACTTGAGAAGAGAATGTCCCGTTCTAGGGTAGCAGAATGGAGGAAGAATTTGGGAAATGTAATGTTTAAATATTGTTAACATCATACAGAACACAGGGTCATTGGGAATAAAAGGAAAAGAGCCAATCCCTGGGAAATGGAGCTGGTAAGCGCATAGTACAAAACTACCTATGTCCACTTAGTGGACTTATGTCCAAGATTCCAGTACCCTAGGAATGGGGAGATTCCAGGATTTCAGAGACTCCATGCAGAATACATGGAGCTATAAGGTAGCCATTTGGGAGATCTGGCCTTCCCACATGCAGATGAAGAGAGGGATCCAAACCCTTAAACAGAGAGCAGCAAAAGCTATTTTCATATCCCAATGGGCCCTGGACCCAGAGTCCTTGATGGGCAATGTCTACTGGTTTTCAGGAGGGACATGAAGCGCCTACCAAAGACTTCAAATTGAAAAGACACCAACATGTTCATTGAACAAATGCCTTCCCAGGGTCTACTCAGTCCCTATGCTGGGTGCTGAGGGAACATGAAACATGTTTCCTGTCATGAGAAAGTTCATTTCACATCCATCACCCAATTCCATTTCATACACAAGCACACAATTGTTTTATACTCTTACTGGTTCTTAGCCATAAACATTACCTCCATGAGATTTGTAAATCCTCTAGAAAGTGCACTCTTCTTGATGTCTTACACAATGATAGTTATATGATAGCCAGTTGATTAACGGACTTTTGGAACTTCTTGAACACCCAGATCTGATGAACTTACTTGTATTCCACTTTTGGGAAATTCTAAAAGAAAGAACAAGTTGTTTATTGAGCATCTTGTATGTACAAGGAGAAGGAGATGGCACCCCACTCAAGTACTCTTGCCTGGAAAATCCCATGGACGGAGGAGCCTGGTAGACTGCAGTCCATGGGGTCACAAAGAGTTGGACACGACTGAGCGACTTCACTTTCACTTTTCCCTTTCATGCATTGGAGAAGGAAATGGCAACCCACTCCAGTGTTCTTGCCTGGAGAAGAGCTTATGGTAGGAGCAAGAGAGGCTGCAAAGATGCAAAAGAAGTAGAAGTGCCTGCCCCTGGGGAGTAAGGGCAATCTAAATGGGGAGAAAGGCTTGAAAAATGAATTACAAGAAAAATCTTAGGTGACAACTACATAGAACAATAAAAGAGACCTAGAAAAGGCAATGCCAGTTTAATTGCCTTCTGTTTGGACCAATCAAAAAATGTTTTTACAGAGTAGGTGGGGTTTGAGCTGAAAGACAATTAGGATTTGAAGGAGGGTTAGAAAGAGTATATTCCAAGTGGGAAAGATGCTCTGAAAGGTGGTGGTAGGAAGGCATAAAACACATATAGGGGGAAAAAAATGATCTAAGTCTTACAAACATCATGACTGACTTGCGTGTGTGGGCTCAGTTGCTCAGTCATGTCCCACTCTGCACTCCCATGGACTGTAGCCCACCAGGCGTCTCTGTCCATGGAATCTTCCAGCTAAGAATACTGGAGCAGGTTGCCATTTCCTGCTCCAGGTGAAAAGAGAAAGTGAAAGTCGCTCAGTTATGTCCGACTCTTTGAGACTCCATGGAATAATCCATGGAATTCTCCAGGCCAGAATACTGGAGTGGGGATCTTTCCAACCCAAGGATCGAACCCACATCTCCTGTGTCTCTTGCGATGGCAGGCAGATCCTTTACCACCAGCGCAATATGCATTTATGTCATCACTCTCCATGGCTGCTGCTGCTGCTAAGTCGCTTCAGCCGTGTCCGACTCTGTGCGACGCCATAGACGGCAGCCCACCAGGCTCCCCCGTCCCTGGGATTCTCCAGGCAAGAACACTGGAGTGGGTTGCCATTTCCTTCTCCAATGCATGGAAGTGAAAAGTGAAAGTGAAGTTGCTCAGTCGTGACTGACTCTTAGTAATCCCATGGACTGCAGCTTACCAGGCTCCTCTGTCCATGGGATTTTCCAGGCAAGAGTACTGGAGTGGGGTGCCATTGCCTTCTCCACACTCACCATGGACCACAAGGGAATTCCTCTAAATATCACTCTCCAGTTCCTTTTATATGAACTTGCTAAGAAAATAGATTGACAAAGATGCTTTCTGTTGAAATCCCTAGGTTAAAAATGTCTGTTTTTAGGTTATTGTAAACTTTTGAACCCTGGAGAAGGAAATGGCAATCCACTCCAGTATTCTTGACTGGAGAATTCTATGGACAGAGGAGCCTGGTAAGTTACAGTCCATGGAGTCACAAAGAGTCAGAGAACTGAGAAACTAACACACAAATTTTGAAATAGCTATCACTGTTATGAGCATTGATAGTTTTTAACTTTTTAAAGAAAGGACATCTAATTTTGAAAAAAAAGCTTCAATGAAAACATTTGCAGACTCCTAACAATGGCTCTTCTTAGATACATAAAGTAGCTACAGAAGGAAAAGAATTTTGTTACAAATCATGAGGAAAGACAAACATGGAGAGCCTGATGTATGTCAGATTCTAGGTCATATTGTATCTCAGGTATTCTGAAAACTGTTTCTGAATTTCTAAATACAAATGTATCAGCCTAGAACAGGAAAAAGAGACAGTTGAAACTATTTTCATTATGATGGAGAGTGGGTTCTGGCCCCAGTCTTTAACACTTAGCAATTGTGATAGTTGAGACAAGTCACTGGACCTCTCTGAGCCTCGTTTTTTCATTGACAAATAGTGAGTGCCTGCCCTCCTTCCCACAGGATGTTCTGAGAGGCTGAGCAGATACAAGGTTCTGTTCTTATTAAATCAAACAGCATAATCACATGTAAAACTGTCACCCGAGCCCTCAGCAGGTCCTCAAACTGTGAGTGGAATCTGAATTGAATTAGCATTATTTTTAAAAGTCAGTGAACATTATCATCTCAAAGTGATATATAAGCATCAAAAGTGAATATATTTATTTCAGAGAGTGGAAAAACCAAGGTCTACAGACATATCATAATTCCTTATTCATTGCTATACCCAGCACCTAGCACCATGTCTAGCATATGACAGATCCACAATAAATATTTATTAAATGAATGAATGAATACTTCTCTCTGAGTACCCCCCCCCAGTACTCTCATTTGCAAGATCTCCCTATCTCTGTCTTCAAGATATACAAGGTATTCACCAAGGGACTTCAATGAGATTTACTTTTCCTCTTTAGGGAAGGTATTTTATTTATATATAAGAAGGTTAACAGCATATATCTAAATTAAAATTTAATAGGCCTTTAGTATAAACAGAAGTGCCTGTTATTCAGTGTTTTTTAATAATATCATAGGCACATTGTAAATCACAAGGTAATACCTAGTGAAGGGAAAATAGATCCCAAGGGTTCTGAAGCATTACGGTAAAAGACCTGTCCCTTTGAAAGGTCTACATCTTTGTACCATTGAAAGAGACCTGTAATGTACAAGTAATAATAATGATGACGGTGATGACATGACTTCTGCAGTAAGCACAAAGGCAATGATGACAATAATTTTTACAGTGAAAATTACAATTATGTTTCTTAACACTGATAGTGCAGGTAAGCTAGTGACCAACTTTGCTATATATAATCTTACCACATGTAATTGTCCTTAAATGTTGGGTTCACCTCCTTACATTTTAAGTCTTAACCTTTAGAAAGACTGAGCCCAAGCCTAAACATCAGCTCCTGAATAGAACTTTTGTTGGTCGACAAAGAAAAGAGCTAGTTCCTCTGTTTATATCTGGTTGTCTCACCCAGGACTTCTTTAGATGACTGCTCTCATCATGGAGATTCTTGCTTCCTTTTGAATGAAACCCAAACACTTCTCCCTGAACTTAGAGGTCTTTAACTAACTTTAAATACCAAAAACATTGCCAGTGAAGGGCAAATGTGGGCACTCACACTGCATCCTGCAGTTTTCAGAAGGTGCTACAGTTCTGCAGGACTCAGGAGGGCAGCAGGTGGGGAGAAACAAAAAGTCTCCCTGCTGATGCTAAGAAAGACCAAAACATTACCCACAAACAGGTGGGTACAGTTTGTCTACCAGCATCACAGTAACTAAGCTGAGTGGCCTATCCTATTTCCAGCTGTTACCTGTGGTCAAGACTTTTTTTTTCCTTAGGAGGACATGAAATATTCCTCTGACTTGTGGGAGGATGCTTTGGCAGGAAGGAGTGAGGTGGACTGAGTAAGCCAAGAGACACATTAGAAGCAAAGCCCTCCCACCCACCACTCTGACCTCTGGAAGCTGGCCCTCATGGGAAGCCAAAGAAACAAGCTTTTTCTTTTTTTTTTTTTCTTTTTTTTTTCTGCCTGTGCCCAGCCACATGTGGAATCTTGGTTTCCTGACCAGGGATTAAACCTGTATTCCCAACATTGGAAGTGCAGAGTCTTAACGACTGGACCACTAGGGAAGACCCCCCAAAGAAACCAGTGATCACCATCCCATGGCCCTAACACTCACCTACACCGACCCACCCACCACAGAGGGGACAGAGAATCGCTCTACCCACAGCTTTTCCACATTCTCTCTGATACCCTTGGGGAAAAGAGAGATTCCCAGAATCTCAGATAGAATGAGAAAGGGGAGGGGCTGCAGGGAAGGGAGAAGGGGCTGTGTGGTCACAACTTTTTGTGTGATAAATTTTCCCCTTTGAAAAAGTCCTGAGCATTCACTTTCATTTTATTACACCTGAACCATGTTGTCGGGATGAAAACGTACAGGGTAATTTACTCTAAGCCTTAACCTATTTCTTACAACAGCCCTGAACCATCCCTCTCCCACAATGTGGTACTAAGTGTTTTTCTCATTGATCATGTCCAGAGTATCTCTAGGACAAGATACACTAGACCTGCTTGGTGGCTCCCATATTTAATAAATGCATTCTCATCCTGCCTTCCAATGATCTGACTCATTGGAAAAGACCTTGCTGCTGGGAAAGACTGAAGGCAAAGGGAGAAGGGGGCTACACTTGATGAGATGGTTGGATAGTATCACCAACTCAATGGACAAGAGTTTGAGCAACCTCTGGGAGATGGTGGGGGACAAAGGAGCCTGGCGTGCTGCAGTCCATGGGGTCACAAAGAGTCAGACATGACTTAGAGATTGGACAACAACAGCAACATCTGGCCTCCCACATGCCACCTTCATTCCTACAATTGGCCTTTCCTTTCTTTTCTTTCAATATACAGCTTCCTTTCTTTTAAAACATGTTTCAAAATCCAACTCTTCATGAAAACCCCACCTTAGTAATCCCGCTTCATTGCCACTTCATTCTCTAGCTTCTCAGAGCTGAGGTACAGTACTGACAGCCGGAATAATTACAAATGGTAATATCAACTGTCTATTGGATTTTTGTCATGTGCCAGGCATTATATGGGCTTCCCTGGTAGCTCAGCTGGTAAAGAATCCACCTGCAATGGAGGAGACCCTGGTTCGATCCCTGGGTCAGGAAGATCCACTGGAGAAGGGACAGGCTACCCACTCCAGTATTCTTGGGCTTCCCTGGTAGCTCAGCTGGTAAAGACTCTGCCTGCAATGTAGGAGATCTGGGTTGGATCCCTGGGTTGGGAAGATCCCCTGGAGAAGGGAAAGGCCACCCCCGCCAGTATTTTGGCCTGGAGAATTCCGTGGACTGTATAGTCCATGGGGTTGCAAAGAGTCAAACATGACTGAGTGACTTTCACTTTCACTTCACACATTATATATTTTATGTGTAGAAAAGAATACTCTTATCCCTAATTTACAAATGAGGAAACTGAGGCTAGAATGACATGTTCAGGTTACTCAGCAACTGAGTGGCTATTCCAGGGTTCAAACCATGATTTAGCCACCTGCTGAGCACACGTGCCTGCTGAGCACACGTTCCTTCTCCCACAGCAGGTATTTCCCATGGTGCTGCACCAAATTGATAATGGTGACGTCCTTTGTCATTCTCTCCCCGCTCCTCAGCCACCATCACCAAAGAAAATATATACTCCCCTTGCAGATCCTCAATATGCTCATTGAATTGAGCTGAACAGTTTAAAGCCAGAAAACACATCTCCTATTTTTTTTAATATATTCCATCGTTGTGCTCAGCACATAAGGTAATCATTAAATGTTAATGACTAAGGGAAATGGAATAAAAGCAGTGTTGTGGTAGCCATTTTTAAGCCCTAAGAGTTTAAATGAGCAAGCCTGTGCACAGCCCCACAGCTGGGAGCGCCATATTGCCATTCAGCCAGAAGGTGGATTCACAGGATGGGAACACTGAAGGCAGACACCACAAGAATGGTTAAGCCAGCTTTCCAAACCACTTTCTACAAGTAGCTACTGACTTTCCCACCATAATAATTTCACCATGATTAGCCGGCTAGATGAAAAATCCCAGGCGAGAAACATGAGTGTTAGAAGGATTTAGAATAACCACTGAATACTGACTGGGCTTAGGTTGGAGGTGATGTTGACAGTAGACACGTTCCCATCTAGCTGGTCAGAAATGTAAGAGAACTGCCATCTAGGTTTCTATTATGGGCTTTATCTTTCAGAATAAATGCCCTCTTTTTAATCATTAGGTTTACAAAATCCAATCTTACATTCCAACACATACGATATAAAAATGTGTGTTTGGCTGGGAATAGTGTCTTAATGTTATCAATTTTTGCTTCCTTTTGCTTTCTTTGCTCATATCATGAAATCTTACTTTTTGCCAAAACCTTACTTTGTAGCTTTTTAACTTAATTAAATATATAGGCAATTACTGACACCATCTGTCTTCATAGAAAAAGAACAAGAAGTGACACAAGAGACTGGAACTCTGAAGGGAATATTTAGCAAACAAAATCTTCTAGCTGCACTACAGTAATATTCATTTTTAGGAGCCCTTCTGTTATTTTCAATCATTTATGCTTTTTAGAAATAATGAATTTGAGCTATACTTAAAATGTGGTGACTTTGGTATGGTTTTTTTAAAAGAAAATATCAAGCAATCCATTGCTTTTTCAGTAAAACAAAACCTTAAACATGCCGTTGAACATCTGTTACTAGTACAGTCTAACACAGCACTTAAAATCCTTTAAAATCCCTGAAAACCTTTATAAAGTTACATGAATCTTTTGCATAAATAGAGCTGTTTTAACAGTATGTATATTCCTTTAAACATATATTTTGCTTTCTTATACATAAGATTCATTGTGTTGCTTAGTGTTCCAAATCCTTAAAATAAATAAATGGCTTTACTTTTTGAGGGACTCATTCTTCCCCTACAGACCACATTCCTAGCCCACTCTAGAGTTTTACTTACTTATGTCAGTTTTTTAAAAATCTTATCCAATTTCTTCACAAACGTCTTAATATGTAAACATTATCAACCCAACCCATTGAAACTTGACCAGAATCAGTCAGGATCCAATACAAAATAAAAGTCCAAATAGCAGAATGCCCCTCCCATGGAGAGAATGTTGTCAGAATATACAGAGGAGTTATAGAGGAAAGAGTCACATATAGCTCCAAAAGAACACAAGACTGGCAATTACCTCCAAGGAGGGCAACTGGGTTCTTCTGCAAGTCTTTCCTGAATGGAAAGGTGCAGGCTTTGAACCCCTTGTGTCAGCTACTAGGAATCCTACCCTCATGGGTATAAGTGTGGATAAGAGGGCAGTTCTAAAGAGGCTCAATATTAAAAAAGACATGTTTCAAAGAAATAACTGTAAGACTTCTATTCATGTTAAAGACATATGGTATACTAAAGAATATGCTATGTCAGATTTAAATATACACAGAGAAAGAGTTTTTTAATTCACTTGTTGATGAGGGAAATATGAAGAAAGTGATTTCACAATTTTTCCTATAATTTGACTTAAAGATTGTATAAAATAATTATCAAATATAAATAGAGTTAAAACTAAGAATTCACATATCTGCCATGATTTGCAAGCCCTCTAGTGCATTCTCCTGAGAGTAAGCTGTATGTTGCTGCTGCTAAGTCACTTCAGTCATGTCCGATTCTGTGCGACCCCATAGACGGCAGCCTGCCAGGCTCCCCCGTCCCTGGGATTCTCCAGGCAAGAATACTGGAGTGGGCTGCCATTTCCTTCTCCAATGCATGAAAGTGAAAAGTGAAAGTGAAGTTGCTCAGTCGTGTCTGACTCTTTGCGACCCCATGGACTGCAGCCTACCAGGCTCCTCCGTCCATGGGATTTTCCAGGCAAGAGTACTGGAGTAGGGTGCCATTGCCTTCTCCAAAGCTGTATGTTAAGAAAGTGCATTGAATTTTTAGAAGAAAAGATAGAGAAACGGGGAGGAAAGGAGGAAGGAAGAAAGGAAATAGTTCCCATAATGAGTTTCTTTCATTTGCTAGAAATTGAACTTAGGGACAAATGGTATGTCAGTCAAAGCAGCCTCTGGGGTGAAGCTCAGAGGAGCAGAGCCCTAACTGAGCAGCAAGGCCCAGACGGGTAAGCCAAGACTGAAAACCACTTACTCAGGTGAAACTACAGAGTGATTTTCTGTCAGTAGTTACTCAATTGGGATTTTTCCCAGGCCCCTAAAGCTCTTCCCATACGTTTCTGGGAAGAGACACAGGACTTCTGTTGATCATGGTAGGAACCTTGCCGTTTTGCCTACGCTGAAGGACAGTATTTCTTTGTCTTCATATAGCTCTTTCAGTATAGGCTGTCAAAGTGCTTTACAGACAAGTAATGGGGAAGGTGAGGCAGAAGGGTGTTAAGTGGGTCACCCAAAGTTCCACAATAAGTCACAGGCCTCTCTCTGGCTTCAGAACAACCAAGGAATTGGTGGAGCTTCTGGAGGTGACTGCCAGCAGCGTGGTGCTCTCTCACTTTCAGCAAGGGTTTGTTTCCCTTGCCAGGTGAAGAGTGATTGCCAAGATCAAGTACGAGGAAAACGTGGACCTCGGAGCCAGGCAAACTGGGACATTAATCCTAGCCTTGCCACTTAGCTGTGGAACTTGGGCAGCTTTGAGGGTCCTTTGAGCCTCCACTTCTACTTCTATAAAATGTGGGGATTAATATCTATTTCACAAGGTTGTTGTGAGGATGACATGAGACAATACCAGAGTGTCTTGTACATAATAAACCCCTGATGCACATTAATTCTCCTTCCTCTTTCCCCCGCCGAAGTCTCCCTCCTAGAGTCTGTCCTCCATGTGGTCAAATAGGCAGCTTTCTAAATACTGCTGCCATCAACAAAGATAGCATATTGGCTTGATAGGGTGCCAAATCTTTCAGACACCAGAATCTGTGAACAACAGAGGCAAAGTTGTGGAATCCAGATTCATCTCTCAGATAATCAAATCCAAAAGGTCCTATTATGGTAAACAACTCTCTACTGTCACCAAATAAGTCATGACTTATTGTATTATTAGTTTAACTTGATGTCACTGTGGAGGGCATATAGCTTGGGAGTCACTCCCAACCACAGAAGGTAGGCTGAGGTGTTGGTGGGGGTAGGGGGCGGACCAGGGAATGGGCAATGAAGATGGGAAAAGGGAAGCAGATGTGTTTAAGACAAAACTTCGCTTTAGGCACGTGCCCAGCTGCCTGACTAGCCCTGCCACTCTTCTGGATTTGACCACACCCAGCCCCACTCAGTACAAGGATTGATACAAAATGAAAGCCTGGGAGGTTCAAGAGGGAGGGGATATATTAATATGTATACATATAGCTGATTCACTTTGCTGTACAGCAGAAACTAACACAAAATTGTAAAGTAATTATACTCATTTAAAAAAAAAAAAAGAAAGCCTGCAGTAGGCAGTCAGCTACGTATCCCAGAAAAGTGATGCTGTATTCCCAGGCCTGAGTCTTTTTGACACGTGCTAATATATTATCAGAATTTTCCACAGTTTATTGTGATCCACACAGTCAAAAGCTTTGGCATAGTCAATAAAGCAGATATAGATGTTTTTCTGCAACTCTCTTGTTTTTCGATGATCCAGCAGATGTTGGCAATTTGATCTCTGGTTCCTCTGCCTTTTCTAAAACCAGCTTGAACATCTGGAAGTTCACGATTCATGTATTGCTAAAGCCTGGCTTGGAGAATTTTGAGCATTACTTTACAAGCATGTGAGATGAGTGCAATTGTGTGGTAGTTTGAGCATTCGTTGGCATTGCCTTTCTTTGGGACTGGAATGAAAACTGACCTTTTCCAGTCCTGTGGCCACTGCTGAGTTTTCCAAATTTGCTGGCATATTGAGTGCAGCACTTTCACAGCATCCTTTTTCAGGATTTGAAATAGCTCAACTGGAATTCCATCACCTCCACTAGCTTTGTTTGTAGTGATGCTTTCTAAGGCCCTCCTGACTTCACATTCCAGGATGTCTGGCTCTAGGTGAGTGATCACACCATCATGATTATCTTGGTCGTAAAGATCTTTTTTGTACAGTTCTGTGTATTCTTGCCACCTCTTCTTAATATCTTCTGCTTCTGTTAGGTCCAAACCATTTCTGTCCTTTACTGAGCCCATCTCTGCATGAAATGTTCCCTTGGTATCTCTAATTTTCTTGAAGAGATCTCTAGTCTTTCCCATTGTGTTGTTTTCCTCTATTTCTTTGCATTGATCGCTGAGGAAGGCTTTCTTATCTCTCCTTGCTATTCTTTGGAACTCTGCATTCAGATGGGTATATCTTTCCTCTTCTCCTTTGCTTTTCGCCTCTCTTCTTTTCACAGCTATTTGTAAGGCCTCCCCAGACAGCCATTTTGCTTTTTTGCATTTCTTTTCCATGGGGATGGTCTTGATCCCTGTCTCCTGTACAATGTCACGAACCTCATTCCATAGCTCATCAGGCACTCTGTCTATCAGATCTAGTCCCTTAAATCTGTTTCTCACTTCCACTGTATAATCATAAGGGATTTGCTTTAGGTCATACCTGAATGGTCTAGTAATTTTCCCTACTTTCTTCAATTTAACTCTGAATTTGCCAAAGCCTTTGACTGTGTGGATCTCAATAAACTGTGGAAAATTCTGAAAGAGGTGGGAATACCAGACCACCTGACCTGTCTCTTGAGAAACCTATATGCAGGGTCAGGAAGCAACAGTTAGAACTGGACATGGAACAACAGACTGGTTCCAAATAGGAAAAGGAGTAGGTCAAGGCTATATATTGTCACCCTGCTTATTTAACTTCTATGCAGAGTACATCATGAGAAACACTGGGCAGGAAGAAGCACAAGCTGGAATCGAGATTGCCGGGAGAAATATCAATACCTCAGATATGCAGATGACACCACCCTTATGGCAGAAAATGAAGAGGAACTAAAAAGCCTCTTGATGAAAGTGAAAGAGGAGAGCAGAAAAGTTGGCTTAAAGCTCAACATTCAGAAAATGAAGATCATGGCATCCGGTCCCATCACTTGATGGGAAATAGATGGGGAAACCGTGGAAACAGTGGCAGACTTTATTTTGGGGGGCTCCAAAATAACTGCAGATGGTGATTGCAGCCATGAAATTAAAAGATGCTTACTACTTGGAAGGAAAGTTATGACAAACCTAGATAGCATATTCAAAAGCAGAGACATTACTTTGCCAACAAAGGTCCACCCAGTCAAGGCTATGGTTTTTCCTGTGGTCATGTATAGATCTGAGAGTTTGGACTGTGAAGAAAGCTGAATGCCGAAGAATTGATGCTTTTGAACTGTGGTGTTGGAGAAGACTCTTGAGAGTCCCTTGAACTGCAAGGACATCCAACCAGTCCATTCTGAAGGAGATCAGCCCTGGGATTTCTTTGGAAGGACTGATGCTGAGGCTGAAACTCCAGTACTTTGGCCACCTCATGCAAAGAGTTGACTCATTGGAAAAGACTCTGACGCTGGGAGGGATTGGGGGCAGGAGGAGAAGGGGACGACAGAGGATGAGATGGCTGGATGGCATCATCGAGTTGATGCACATGAGTTTGGGTGAACTCCGGGAGTTGGTGATGGACAGGGAGGCCTGGCGTGCTGGGATTCATGGGGTTGCAAAGAGTCACACACGACTGAGCAACTGAACTGAACTGAACTGAATATATCATCTCTTCCAACCCATGACTTCTTATTGAGCTCTAGGTATTAACACTTGCTGAGTACTAGTTTGCTTTATAAAGCAGATATTTTCTTACCCACATATGGAAAAGCTTTTTATAAGAAAGACTTGAAGAATACCTGGAATAAATTCAGAGGGCAGTCTGGTAGGTAGTTTATCATGGGATCCCTCATTCACTCATGATTATACATGCAACTAGATTTAAACTATTGGTCATACAAATTGTGGAGGTGTCCTGCATAGCAAGGGTCTCCTGGAGACTGGTTGTGTGTGTGTCTGTGTGTTTGTGTTTGTATGTGTGTGTGTAACAGCTTTATTGAGCTATCATTCACATAAAATTCCCTCTTTTAAAGTGTATGGTTTCAGTGGCTTTTAGTATATTCACAGAGCTAAACAGTCATCACAATTATCTATTTTAGGCCATTTCCTTCCAGAAGAAACTGTACCTATTAGAAATCACTTCCCATACCTTCCTGCTTCCAGTCACTGAAGACTGTTTTCTCCCTCTGTGGACTTCCCTACTCTTATTTCATATAAATGGAATCATACTAGGTGATCTTTTGTGACTGGCTTCTTTCACTTAACAGAATATTTTCAAGCTTCATCCATGTTTAAGTATTTATCAGTGCTTCATTCTTTTTAATGGATGAATAATATTCCATTGTATTTATATACCACATTTGGTTTATCCATTCATCGGTTGATGAACATTTGGGTTGCTTCCCCTCTTTGATGGTTATGAACCATATTGCTATGAACATTCATGCACATTTTTTTGTGTAAACACATTTTCATTTCTCTTGCTTGCCTACCTAGGAGTAGAAATGTTGGTCATATGGTTAACTATGTGTCAAATTTTTGTGTGTGCAAACATAATGTGCTCCGTCGTGTCCAGCTCTTTGAGACCCCATGGACTGTAGCCCACTAGGCTCCTTTGTCCATAGAATTCTCTAGGCAAGAATACTGGAGTGGGTTGCCGTTTCCTAGCCCAGGGGATCTTCCCGGCCCAGGGACTGAACCTGCATCTCTCATGTCTCCCGCATTGGCAGGTGATTTGTTACCACTGCACCACCTGGGAAGCCCCTCTTCCCACTTCCCAGGTTCCTTAAATCTTTGAGAAACTGCCAAACTCTTTTCTAAAGTGACTGTATCATTTTACCATCTTAAGCAATACATGAAAGTTCCTATTTCTCTATATTTTGACCCACACTTTTCATTGTCTTTTTTATTTCAGCCATCCTTGTAGGTTTGAAGTGATATCTTTCCTGTCTGTGTTTTAAAGAGAAGATCTATTTCCTTCTGTTATTTAATGGAATTGTCCAACAAAGATTTATTGTGCATCCATAGCAGGCATGCTGTGCTAGGTATTATGCAGGATTCAGATATGAATCAGAGGGCCCTGCTGTTGGTCTGATTCTCCTTTCTAGGAATTTCCCAAATGTAAACAACTTTAAATCAAGGGCTCTGAACTCTGGTCTCTTCCCCTCTTGGAGTCTTGTGCCTGGGATTTGAGGAGGCTGGACAAGATCTCCTCAGAGGCCACAACCAGTGTTTCTTGCCCACATAGTCTGCAACCAAGATTGTTCTTTATAAGACATTCTGGTTTACTGGAGCCATCAAGCAAACTAGGAGGGGACGGCGAACTCTACTGCTAACTCATTGTGCTGATGGGGCCATTGCTGCACGCCCATCCCCACTTCACTTTGCAGGACAGCCTTCCACGTCTACAAGGACTGGGCACAGGGATTCTCCCCCATGGGCACATGGGTCTCCAGAATAAGAGCTTCCTGCCTTGAAAACCCACACAAAAGCCTTTTGGAGATCATTTTTAATAACTTTAAAAGAGCACTTCTCAACTAAGCAAATCATTCACCAGTCCTGACATTTATAGTATGAAAATTTAAGAAGAATGACTATCTACAGCATGGGATTATTATATTGAATTGGCATGGAAGAAGCACATATAATTACTAGTCCTAGAAACCTATAACAGGTTATGAAAATTGGGTTTTCATGGTTATTACACCTTAATGGTCAATGGCAAAATAAGAAAATGGCTTTCCAAAAATTCATAATAAAAGAAGCGAGGAAATACTTAAAAGGAAAAAAGAAATGAGTATGTAATTCTGTACCTTAAGAATACAAATAATATCAGGTAGGCCATCAATCTTGAAAGTAAAAGAGAGAGAATCATAAATTTACAGAGGCAGTGGAAGAAGCTTGGAAAGGAAGCGAGGAAGGCAAGAGTGTATTAAAAAGGTTTTTTTTTTACAAAAATGGAAAACATAAATATAGCTGCTCATGGCACAGGTTTAAGTTTCAGTATTTTCCATTTTGGATCCCCATATTAATTTTGAATACTGTTCCTATACATCCTGAAAGAATTTTCAAAATCACAGTGAAGCTTCTGGTGCTATAAAGAAATTGGACCATGAATGCTGGTAATTAGGTGTCATGGAAAGAGCTGGATCAGGAGTCCAGAAACTTGGTTGCAGCTCTCCCCCTAATTGTGGTACCTGAGTGTGTCAGTTCACCTCTCAGAGTCCTCAGCCATAAAATTAGGAGGTGGGAATGATGAATGTCATTTTAGGTCTGCCAGGACAGGACTGTTTAAATAGATCTCTTTGGGCCCTGAAATTTTTCAGTTTTAAAGATTCTATTACCCTGCTGCTGCTGCTGCTGCTGCTAAGTCGCTTCAGTTGTGTCCAACTCTGTGCGACCCCATAGATGGCAGCCCACCAGGCTCCCCCGTCCCTGGGATTCTCCAGGCAAGAACAATGGAGCGGGTTGCCATTTCCTTCTCCAATGCATGACAGTGAAAAGTGAAAGTGAAGTCGCTCAGTCGTGTCTGACTCTTTGCGACCCCATGGACTGCAGCCTACGAGGCTCCTCCGTCCATGGGATTTTCCAGGCAAGAGTACTGGAGTAGGTTGCCATTGCCTTCTATTACCCTGCTGCTGCTGCTGCTGCTAAGTCACTTCAATCGTGTCCGACTCTGTGCGACCCCATAGACGGCAGCCCACCAGGCTTCTCCATCCCTGGGATTCTCCAGGCAAGAGTACTGGAGTGGGGTGCCATTGCCTTCTGTTACCCTACATCACATCAAATGTATAAACGCACCCTCATGGAATGTGACACAGATGTAAGTGTATAAGAGTTGTGTTCCATTTAACTGACATGTCAATTTTGTTGATACATTGTTGTTTGATAGTTTTCATACTGGGGGCCAGTAACTTTTTCTTTTTTCCAGAATCCATGTATTTTTACGGCCTTTGAAAGTCACGGAGGCCCTAGGCATGATGGACTACACGGCCCTGAGTGCTAAGTAGCAGGGCCCAGATTTATTGCTTCCTTTAGCCCCGTGAACTCCAAAGGCCCAACATCAGGTAGTGGCCCGATGGGTGGGAGAGAAGACTCTGGATGCCCTGAGAAAGTTTTGTGGAGCTGTGATTTAAACTGTGCCGAGAACAATATATAGAATTAATAGAGACAGAGGGGAAAGCTTCCAAGATGAATACTAGGAGTTTCAACTGTTGATCAGGGCCCAGGGTGACTGCCCCAACCAGCAGAAACTGCAGTTCACTTCTCTGAGAGACTGGGCCATCCCAGAAGCCGCCACTAGGTGGCAACATGCCAAGAGGCTGCAGTCCCCTGTGCCTGTCTATTGATATTTTTATGTAATACAAACAGTTCTTACCAAAAATCATAATCACATCAATATTTTCCTAAGTAAAATTCTTACAGTGCAGTGTATCACCTTCCTTAAAATTAAGTATCAGGTGTGTTGTTTACCACAGTGGAGAATTTGATGCTGTCTAGCAATTCAGTGATCAAGATGGGAAGAGATCTCACTTAGTAACTGCTTCCCTGGGTTGGGAAGATCCCTTGGAGAACAGAATAGCTACCCACTCCAGTATTCTTGCCTGAAGAATCCTGATGGACAGAGGAGCCTGGTAGGCTGAAGTCCATGGGGTCGCACGGAGTCAGACACGACTGAGCAACTAACACTTAAGAAAGTGTGTTCTCTGTGTAATAGATGGGATTTTGGAACCTATTTTTAAACAGCATCTGAGAAGAGTTAAATGTGCACCCTGTGTCTGAGAATCAGGCAAGAATACCAGAGTCAAGAGCCAGGCAAATAAGTTCTTACTTCCACCCCAGACTTGCCACCCCAGTTCCTGGCAGTCACACAGGGAACAAATCCAGATTTGTTTCTGCCAGACCCCACGATAATAGTCTCATATCACGTAGTCACTGGATCTTCACAACAACCCTCAGGGATAATGAACATTAGTCTGTGTTAACAGACAAGGAATCTGAGGCCCAGAGAGCGAAGAAATTTAAGATCACGCAGACAGCAAGTGGCGAGGTCAACACTCCCTCCTGCTGAGGTCCTGAAACTCTGGTCCAGCACTCTATCCATCCAGTAAAGACTTCTGCCTCCTTCAAGGTCTCTATCACTCTCAAGTTGCCATCACTTCTTTTCCTTACCAAGCTTCCCCTGCCGTTCTCAGCCTTATTTCATCTTGACCTAAACCTAGTGAGAAGCTTGTCCCCTAGGGAAAGCCTCATGTCCTGCAGACCTTGCCTCTCTTCAACCAGGGAGAGATAAAGCCCAAAAGTAACAACAGAGAAAAAACACCTCCCTACAGGGACTGATTCTGCTTTATCCCCTCAACCCAGCCAAGCTCATCCTTCTGATTTTGTAGCTGAGAAGGGAGAAAAGGTGCCTGAAATCCTATCCCAGCCTCTAGAACACCATTCAACAAAGTCATCTCACACTTAACACTCCCAAGCCTGAAATCTTAATTTTGTCCTTTAAACTACTCTTAGTTTAAATTTCTAAACTAAGCCATCTGTCCCACACAGTACACAGTAATTCCACCCTTCTGTTCTGTTGTTGTTGTTTTATATTTTTTTATTTATTTTTGACTGCACTGGGTCTTTGTTGCTGTGTGTGGGCTTTCTCTAGTTGCAGTGGCTTCTCTTATTGCAGAGCACAGGCTCTAAGACACGTGAGCTGGGTAGTTGTGGCTCCCAGGCTCCAGAGTGTGTGAGCTTCAGTAGTTGTGGAGCAGGGGCTTAGTTGCCCTGCAGCATGTGGGATCTTCCTGGGCCAGGGGTTGAACCTGTGTCCCCCACATTGGCAGGCAGATTCTTAACTATGGATCACCAGTGAAGTCCCACCCTTCCATTTTTTTCAAGGCAAAGGTCTTGGAGACATCCTTTATTCCTCTCTTTCTCTCACACCTGCATTCAACCCATCAAAAAGCCCTTTGGGTTCTAGTTTTGAAGTGTATCTATAATAAGGCCACTTCTCCTACCCTCTACTATCACCATACTGAACCACCCACCGTCGTCTCTCACCCAGACTACTGCAGCAGGCTCCTCGCTGACCTCCCTGTTTCCATCCTTGTCATCTCACAGTCTCTTCTCCCCACCGCAACTAGGGCAGTTAAAAATATGTTATATCATGGCACTCCTCTGCTCAGCACCCTCAAGTAGATTCCCAGCCTCCACAGTTACAAGTGAGAAATAAGCCCCTGGCTCTGTTTTTAGACAAATCAGTAAGGACAGGGGGAGCCTTGGCCACCCATGACTGTATAGCCCAGCCAGCAGAGAGGTGGCCTGACCTCCACAGCTTAGGCATAGCCGTGGGTCTGACTGAGGGTTCGGTTTTGCTCTAGAAAGAATCCACTGGGCAAACAGTGGGTTTCCTATTATGCTGGGCCTGTGAATCAAAAGAAATGATTATGGGCAGGGGGGTGGTGCACACATCCTCCAGCCACAACAGGCTGCTGAGGAAGGTGGGTCGTGTATCGCACTTTGTTCTAAAGGCCTGATGTTATCTCTGTGGTGAATGAATTCCCAGTGCTGCATCTCTTGGAAGCCTTAGTTGGAGGATCTACCTTTTTAAAAAATTCCACATGAGCAACAATATGGATGAACCTGGAGGTGATTATGCTTAGTGAAATAAGTCAGAGGAAGATAAATACTGTTTGTTAGCACTTATATGTGAAATCTCAAAAGTAAACTAGTGAATATTAAAAAAAAAGGAAACAGACTCACAGATACAGAGAACAAACTAATGGTTACCTGTGGGAAGAGGGACAAGGAGAGGGGCAAGATAGGAATAAGGGATTAAGAGATACAAACTATTATGTATAAAATAAACTACAAGAATATATTTAAAGCATGGGGAATATAGTCAATATTTTATAATAACTTTAAGTGGAGTATAATCTGTAAAAATACTGAATCACTATGCTGTGCACTTTAACATAGTATTGTAAATCAACTATGCTTCAATTTAAAAATTCAAATGAAAAAAGACTGAATATTCTTAACAACCTACTGACTATTTTTCCAAATTTATTATCAGAATAAAAGGTTCTATAATAAATAAAAATTTTTTAATGGAAAAAAATTCTATACAAGCTTAGAAATTTTCCTAATGAGCCTCATAGATGCAGCTGAGGGAGGGTTCACCAGGACTATTATCTCCTGATTAGTGGAGGAAAGTGGCCCAGAGAGGTGACTTGCCGAGAGTCACAGATATTTGTCTTAGACTCTGGTACTGAGAGTAGGGCCTTTAGCAAGTCACTTATCCTGTCTGGAACATCAGATTCTTTTCCTCACAAATAAAGAATGAGGAGGAAAGAAGACCTAAAGACGGGTTTGCAAAACATCCAGACTCTGACAGCTCTGAAATTTTTTGATTCTTCAACAAATGTTATTTGATCTATCAATTAGTCTCTCAATCCCATACCTTCCCCAATGTGCAAAAGAGAAGGTTGGCAAGACCAAAGTCTTTGCTGTTTTATTTGCCCTTGGAGATGGTCGCAGGATGTAGGGCTTAAGCACATCTGCCCACATCTATACCCTCTGCCACCCATCCATCCTGCCTGTCACAAGAAAGAGGCAGGAACAGCAGGGGTGAGCAGGCTGCCTCCATCTGCCTGGAACACCTAAGGCAAAAAGGGCTCAATACCAGGACCCTGTCTCCCACACCCCCCCACACAGAAGCATGTCATTATCATTTCATCCCAAAGCTTGCAGCCTATGCAGGACCCAGAACCTCGGAACTGAACTGTTCTGGACAAGCTCGCCTCTGCCTGACCCTGTCTTCAGTTCTCACATGCTTGTTTAGAAGCGTTGAGGTTGTGGTAGCTTCTTGGTTTGCCTTGCCCCAGCTCTGCCACCGCAGCTGCGGTGTGGACTGCGTCTAGCCCAGCCCAGTCAGGGAGTGTAGAGCAGGGGTTCCGCAGCACCTCTCCCACCAGCCCCCTCTCCCCACTGGCCCTGCCCCTGGCGGAAGCTGCAATGGACTTTTTTTTTTTTGCAACCAATCAAACTAGAAATAGAATGTAAACCACAAATGTAAGCCACATGTGTAATTTTAATTTTCCAGTCATGCTTAGTCGCTCAGCAGTGTCCAACTCTCTGCGGCCCCATGAACTGTAGCCTTCCAGGCACGTCTGTCCATGGGACTTCCCAGGCCAGAATACTAGAGTGGGCAGCCATTTCCTTCTCCAGGGGATCTTCCCGACCCAGGGATCAAACCCAGGTCTCCTGCATTGTGGGCAGATTCTTTATCATCTGAGCCACCAGGGAAGTAGTCTCATTTTAAAATGTAACTGAAAAATCAATTAAAATAATGTTAATACATAATGTGTTTTATTTAACATAAGCAGGATAGTATCATTTGACATGTAATCCATATATAGTATCATTTCAATTTGTAATCTGCATATAAATATATTAAGATACTTCACATTCTTTTTTACCTCCTAATTCTTCAAAGTCTGGTGTGTATTTTACATTTATGAAAGTGAAAGTGAAAGTTGCTCCATCATGTCTGACTCTTTGCGACCCCGTAGACTATATAGTCGATGGAATTCTCCAGGCCAGAGTAGTGGAGTGGGTAGCCTTTCCTTTCTCCAGAGGATCTTCCCAACCCAGGGACCGAACCCAGGTCTCCTGCATTGCAGGCAGATTCTTTACCAGCTGAGCCACAAGGCAAGCCCTTTACATTTATAGCATATCTGAATTTGAACCAACCACATCTCAAGTGCTCGATAGGTACACGTGCCCAGTCGCTACCATAATAGTGCAGATCTAGAATATACGTGAGTCTGTATATAATTTTACTTACCATAAATCTGCTAATGTTAACATATTGTTACATTGTCATCTAGTCCTTTCTAGATATAATTTTTACAAAGTCGAAGTCATATTGTCTATATGACTTTATATCCTTCTCTTGCCATTTTATGTATCTTCCTACATCATCAAAAGTTATTCGCAATCACTGTCTTCAATGTCATGTCATAGATTCTCCCATCATGTGGATGTGTCATAATATCCTTAGCCAATGACCAGATGTTGGACAGCTGCAATTTTTCAGTTTTACAAATAATGCTGAGATGAAGATTTTTTTGTGTGTTGTTCATGCTTCATAATGCCTTGATGTAAACCTCTCTAGTATTGTAGCCATTTTTAACAAAATGGGTTTTGAATATCATTAATCAGTCAAACAGCTATCAACAAGTGCTTTATAATGGGCAGCTGATACACCTTGGCTTCTTGTCCCACCCCTTTGATACCTGGCTCTGAGACCCAGGGCAAACCACTTTGCTTCTTACACTTGAGTTACTCTATTTATAAAATAAACTGACTGTATTAGATGATTTCTGAGAGTCTTTCCAAGCACTAGCCTTCAATGGTGTTTTCCCCTCACCCTCAGATCTAACCAATTAACCTATCAAGCTCATAATTTTAAGTCCTAAAGTAACCTCAAAGCCACCTCCTAAACATTTAAAAATATATCTGCTTCTCTCCATCCCAGTCACAGTGCGTTTTTACAGTGCTGTGTACATCATCTCACATCTAAAGCATGTTGGGAGTATCCAGTGCTGAGAAAGATAGAGTTCTAAAGGTAACAGCAAAATCCAAGATCAAAATGAGATATGTGTGAAAGCCTGGGGCTGGCGCAGAGTTGATGCTCAATGATTATTTTCTGCCTTTAAATCTGAAACCAGCTTCTAGAACCCCACTTAGACCCAGTCACTGAAAGGCTGTGGAGGAGTTCACAGTGAAACTTCAGAGGTGCTGCTGTGCCCTGCTGGGAGCCAGCCTGCCCCAGACACTGGGCGCTCTCAGAAGACAAAGACTCAGCAGCTTCCCCTAAAGGCCTGACAGTCTAGAGGGGGAAATTGGAACCCCTGTCCGCAAAACAAAGATGCCTCAGGCGGTGTCTTCAATAGAAAAACCAGATGGAGAACAGAACAATTATCTGAGCAATTCAGGCAAGCCTGCTGTTGAGGAAAAGGCTTGAAGAAATTTGTTCTGTTTCCTTTGTGAACCAAGGGGTTAGGGAAGCCTGGAGTAGCAAAATTACTTTGGGTCTACAAAAAGTTCAGAGTTC
Organism: Oryx dammah; assembly: GCF_014754425.2. Taxonomy (NCBI): domain Eukaryota; kingdom Metazoa; phylum Chordata; class Mammalia; order Artiodactyla; family Bovidae; genus Oryx; species Oryx dammah. The sequence continues at coordinate 4,001,373 of NW_024080602.1, read as the reverse complement.
TGGCCTGTGCTCTATAATCTTAGGCAAACCATTAAGCCACTTTTTGATCTTAGCATCCTCATGGGTCAAATAGAGTTAGGGTAATACCAACCTTGTTCACACCTAACCACAGACTGGATTGAATTGTGAGGTTGAACCCAATGCTTATGAATGGAGAAAATAGCTATTAAATGAGCCAATCTAATAGCTGCATAGAAAACTGAAAATGTGTCTCCTAAAATTCTACTCCTCTTAAAGGAAACGTTTAGTATTCATCAATAACATCTGTATTGAACTTTATAATATGTAAGGGAATTTTATATGCATTTATTCTATTTTGCTTTCAAAATCTCTTGTGGTATGTATTATCATTTGTGCCTTTTACAAGACTGAGAGAGTTTAAATAACTGTTTCAAGTTTGCACTGTTTGCGAGGGCCAGATTCAGGCTCTCCAACTCTTTGATTCTTGTTCCCCTACTCAGTTCTGCTTCCCACTAAAATCCTTATCACCAAAACATTAATATTATTAACATAATATTAGTAATGTTTGTTATATGTAATTCCTTTGGTCAAGGACTCTGCAACATCAATATAAGCTCTGGAAAAAAATTGCCCGACATGTAAGAACAGCAAGTTCACTTTCTCATATTAAGGAAAAGTAGCTGTCCCCATCTGATTTGCATTTTATGCCATACAGCAGGAAATATTTAAGTTGACAAATAGGATATTTACAACCACAACAGATACTTGGCAGTTATTTTTTAACAATTGTTGCAAATGTGATTTATTTGCTATTATAAAAGGGCATTACTGTGCGAATATGACTCCTGAAATTAGCTTCAGTTTAGCAAGGGGCCTTGACAGCCTGACCTCTTAATATCCTTATAATGATGCCATTTACATTCAATGCTTACTCAAGTCACTCACTGCTAGATTTGTTTGAGAGGCGTCCACTCTAGGGCGGATGTATTATGTATTTCAACATACCAAGTTGGTGTGTGAGGCACATGTAGGCCTTCTAAGGGGAAAAACTATTTAATCAAGTCTTCACAAAAATGTGTTAGTTTCCAATTTCCTGCAGTGAAAATGCATTACTGCTAATTACAGCATACTCCAGAAACACAATACTTCATGTTTTCTCCACAAGACATTTCCATGGCATGGAGATATTAAACAAAACCATGTTTGATCCTCTGTGCTTTAGCTTTTAGTATGACTGGGAAACTGGTCCAGGGTAAGGATGGACTGGGTCAGGATTGATGCCATCTCCTCCAGCAGGGAAGGGGCAGACAGTGGACTTAGTGCCAGGCAGAACTGTATTCAAACCCCAGTACCACCACTTCGTAGACACGGTTACCTCTCTGAACCTGTGTTTCTTTATCAGTGACATAGAGCTGTTATATTTAAGCAGATCCGAGATGTCTGTGAAGCCCCTGGCACACTGGAGGTACTCGGTACACGGAGACCGGTCATGCGTGTATGACTTGTCAAAGCTTAGAGGTTACTTTCTCCATGATACAGCCCTGACATCACTAGCCAGACCCGATCTGTCCAGTCCTTCTGCTTTGGTGGTACTTTGTTCCATCCCTCAAGTATTCATTGTGTTATAATTAATTGAATATGATTCTGTCTTCCCCTTCTTGGTGTAGGATCCATGTCTCTGCCTTTTACACTTCGATGACTAGCACAGTAATATGCCTTGAGCACTGAACTGAGGAGGATTCTGGATTCAGTGTAGGGTTGGGGAGTGACAAGAGAAATTAAGGATGGTCTGCCACAGGAGAAGGTAGCACATGACCCACTTTGCCAACAGCAGTTTAGCACATAGTAGATGCTCAGTAAGTGTCTGTCAAGGGAGTTACTGGACATTAATCAAGCATCTAATAACTTAAGAGTAACTTATTGCTTACATGTATCTGTCCCTCAAAGCAATTTAATTTCTATTGTATCCTAATATCCTTCTAGGACTTCCCAGGTGGCACAGTGGTAAAGAATCCACCTGTTAATGCAGGAAACACTGGAGACAGGGGTTTGATCCCTGGGTTAGGAAGATCCCCTGGAGTAAGAAATGGCAACCTGCTCCAGTATTCTTGCCTGGGAAATTCCACAGACAGAGGAGCCCAGTGTGCTGCAGTCCCTGCGGTCACAAAGAGTTGGACACAACTGAACAACTGAGCATGCATGCACGCACACATCCCTCTAATAACCCTGGTATTCAGCTATGGTGACTGCTATCATGGTTTCCTGGCATAGGGTAGGTGAAATTACTTTCTTGTACTCTTAAGGTGAAAATAGTGGTAGAGCTAAGGCTTATCGGCCAACCCTAAGCTTCCCTTTAGAATCATATTGCAACATATTGGATCTAGGAAAATAGTACTGATGAAATTATTTGCAGGGAAGAAATGGAGATGCAGACGTAGAGAGCTTGTGGACACAGCAGGGTAGGAGAGGGAAGGATGAATTAAGAAAGCAGCATCGACGTATGTACAGTATCATGTGTGAAATAGATAGCTAGTGGGAAGCTGCTGCTTTATAGAGAACCCAGCCTAGAGAGCTGGGATGGGAGCAAGGAGGGAGGCGCAAGAAGGAGGGGATATATATATATATATATATAAAATTATTGCTGATTTGCATCATTGTACTGCAAAACACCAACACAACATTGTAAAGCAATTATCCTCCAATTTAACAAAAAAAAAAACACAACTAAATTTAAACTTTTCACAATAAAAAAGTTATTTTCCCTCCAGAAAAAAGAATCATATTGCAATTCCCAGAGAAGCCAGCACTGCTTTTTCTGAAGCCAAGGCAAACTGCTCTTTTCTAACATTTACTCACCCTTGGCCTTTTCTGTCTGCTCCCCTGTAACTCCCCATCCTCTGGAGTTCCCATCCAACTTCATTTCTCAGTTGAAAGCCTTGCACTGGCCACTTTAGAAATGGCCAACCACAGGCAGAAAAATCAAACAGGAGACTTTCAGAACCAGGACTCTCCATCAGATTATCTTGGCCAGGTATTTCCAGCTGTGTAAACGCCCCACAAGAACCTTGAATCTTCTGACAAGAATCAGATTGAAGGCTCTATTCTTCTGTTGAACAAAGGAGAAACATGAGCAAGAGCATCTTAAGTCACGTATTCATTGGCATAGTTGGGTCTGGTGTGGTTCAGGGTGGTTCAGGGCGGTCATGGATGGTAGGGGCCTTCTCTCCTGCTGGCGGTTCGTATTCTCACTTCTCTGGTTCCTGTTCTACTCAGGTGTGGGCAACAGGCCTCAATCTCTCATACAGTGACCAGCTAGCCCTGACTCAGCTCACCTTATACTTGACCAATGGCCACCTGAATTGCAGTTTGAGCACCCTCGAAGTGCCCCGCTTTGCTCCCAAGAAAGACAAGAAAATGAACAACCTAAATGTTCAGAAAGTGCCGGTAAGTGACCGATGACGCATGCTGATTCTCCTCAGTGCCATTTACTGAGCTCTGGTTGTGTGCCAAGCTCCATGGGTCCAGAAGGAAGAAAGAATTTCAGGCAAATCTTTGAAACTCCCAAAATGGGCTTCTGGCACAGGAATGTAGGAGAGGGGAGGCAGCATTCTCTAGGAACCGGGAATGTCGGAACGGGGAGAAGCACCATGTGGAAGGATGGAAGAGCATGGGCTTTCCAGGGCTGGATGTCTGGGTGTTCCCCTCTGTTCTCTCCTCAGCTCACTTCCCAGGACAATTATATCTATATCCATGGCTGCAGTCACCAGAAGCTTCCAACCAAACCTGTATTTTTCTAGCCCAAATCTCTTTTTTGAGCCTCCGACTCCTCGATTCCATATTCAACAGAATGTTGGAGAGGCTTCAGGCTCAAACTACCCACAGTTGCACTCATGGTCTCTTCTTCCTTATACTTCCTCTTGGTGAGTTGCGCCAGAAGCTGATCAGTCACCCTTTGTCCCAGCATCCAGTCGGCAAGCAGCTCAAGTTGATGCCTGCTGCTAAAATGCCTCAACTCTGACCCTTCCTCTCCCCATCAAAGATGCAGCCTTCATTTCAGCTTTCAGGGTCTCACACTACTGTTATAATAGCTTCTCACTAAGATTCCCTGCCTCCTCTCAAGGTAGTCAAGGCAGTCAGGGCGAATCTGAGCATGCTACTCCCCTACTTATGATTCTGAAATGACTCCTGTCATTTTTGGGAAAATCCCAACTTCTCAGCTTGGTTGATGAGGCCCCTCATGATCCATGGCCTAGTCCCCATCTCGTCACTAGCCTATCTCTAGGGGGCTGGAGGCAGTAGTTCTGGCACTGGTTAAGGTTTACCAACCTCAGGACTCTGGGTAACAAAGGGTAAACCTCTATGGGGACAGTGGGCTAGGTTGGTCCTGGGGAAGGAGTGCAAAGGTCAAGAGGACCAGATGGCCCTTCCTATAGGTGGGATATGCGAGCAGATTGGGGCTCAAGCCACAGCTGCTCTGACAATGCCAGAGGGTTTCTTCTGCCTCCTCTCACAATAGTGAGCTTTGTGCCCTTTTTGCAAATGAAGCTCTACTTGAGATGTGAATATGTCAAGCAGATAAAAGAGGAATGCCAGTGGTTAATAAAACCCCCATACCAGTTCCCTAGAGATATCATTTCAGAACAGTATCTGCTGCCTCTCTCTTGAGTCTGTTTGGATCCAAGAGATAGCTCTGGGTTTAGAGAACCCTTTTTTGACTCTGCCAAGGATCCCTATATCAACTTCCTTAGCAGGAGCTCAGCATACACTTGGAAGGGTAGCCTGAAAAGGGTGCCAGATATCTTGGGGGGCTCAAGCAGCAGCCCTCTCCTCCTCCTCCTCAATTCACTTGTCCTGTGAGATACCCTTGTTCATGCAAATCCCTTAGATCTCTTTGCTTATTAAGACAAGAAGCAGAATTGGACTAGGGATGAGAAACAGACCTAGGACCTTGCTAGGGATATCCCAGGTTTGGTCCCACCTGTTCCCCTGTCCTCACCAAAGGGACCTTTACAAGACTCTAAGTTCAGTGACAGAGGGAAGGACAGCAGTAGAATTTGATACCTTCTGGCTTAGCAAACCTAACTCCATGCCATTTCCCAAAGGAAGCTGGAAGCTGAGTTAGTATTCAATGCAAGACTTCCAAAGACAATTCGCTGCATTTAAATATGTTGCTCCAGAAACCTGCAAGCAGAGGCTTCACTTGGAATTAGAAGCACTCTCCCATCTTCCCCTTCTTGCCTATAGATTTCAATCCTAGCTAAAGGCAACATACAGGAATTCTGTGATCAAGAGTCTTAGACACTTTTAGGAATTATCTGCACTCAAGAGAGAAGCATTATGATCTTCAGTAAATCAAACGTCTCTACAATCACTGAAGAAGAGCTATGCAGGTTTACTGAGGGAGGGACAAACTAGAAGTACTTTTGGTTGTAGAAAGATAAAATGGAGGTTCTCACCCTGGTGCCACTGTGCACATGTGTACACACATGCTCCTGTGCGTATGTGAACGTGTGATGGGAAAGTTTTAAACGAAGCATGCACACGTGCACATGGTGCAATTTACAGCCAAAGTGAAGCTCCTGAACAAGTGTGAACAGACTGTGATGCCGTCAAGTTTACAATCAGTCAGCCGACAAACCCCTTTGAAGACAAGAAAAGGAAACACACAGATAGAAACTAGAGATAATGAGGGCGCATTCAGAATGAGTGCCTGTAAAAGATTTCCAGTTTGGGCCTATTCCTAAAGGATAATATGCTGTGCAGGGGGAAAGCAAAAACTTTTCTGAACTCTAAGAAGAGCTATTGTCCCCATAGTAGAAACAGGTGGCAAATCACTCTCATTTAGACCCGTTTAGACGGAGGAGCCTGATAGGCTGCAGTCCATGGGGTCGCTAAGAGTTGGACACGACTGAGAGACTTCACTTTCACTTTTCACTTTCATGCATTGGAGAAGGAAATGGCAACCCACTCCAGTGTTCTTGCCTGGAGAATCCCAGGGACGGGGAGCCTGGTGGGCTGCCATCTATGGGGTCGCACAGAGTCGGACACGACTGAAGCGACTTAGCGGCAGCAGACCACGCGCAGGGACTTCTGATCCAGTGTCCTCCACAAATAACCACTTGAAGGCGGAAACAGGATCAGATGAGTCCCAGACGTGTGTGTTTTGAAAATGAAAAGGAGTCACCTAACGGCTTTTTAACTTTTAATTAACATTCTGTCAGAGTGGACATAAATTGTTATCCTTTTCTACCCATTTCTACTGTTCTCTCTCGATGGACCCTCCACACCATAGCTGGTGAGATGGCCAAAAAGGATCATCTCTGGAAACATCTTAAAACAACCCCAGTCATTTATAAGCATTTTAACAGCACATGATCTGTAATGAATGATTAAGTAAAACCTTTTGTGTTAAATTATGATGTTAATAATGATTCTGTCTCCTGTAATTTATTATGAATTCTCCAACGCTTCGGGTTTGATTTTGATAGAATGCAACAACAGCAGAGTTTATGTGATGACTTTATTTTTAGAATTCCTTCTTTGAAGGCACACATTTCCCCACTACTGCTGCTACTGTAATTATGTACAAAACCAATCACTCATTAGAGTTAGGATACATTATCTTCTAGACAGATGAGGCTAAATAAGCAACACATTAATAATTCAGAGAGCAGTTCATTATGCATGTGGATGCCTGCTTCGTAACTGAAATAAGAACCTCATCAGCCTCTGCCAACCCTTAAACAATAGTTCTGTGTTATTGCCACCACATTCAAGTTTACGCTTGTTAAACTGCTACTTGGATTATTTTATCAAACATTCATTTATTGTGGTCCCTTACTGCCGAGAACAGATTTTGGAAGCTCCTTTTTTAAGTTAATGATTTGAGCAATGGGTGTTATTAATTCTCAGAATATTATAAACATGATTAATTTTCAGGCAGAGATTTATTACATAAGGATTTCAACTATGTCAACTGAAATGCATCACTGTCAAAACAAGTATCATGGCGAAAATAGAATATGCTCCACACTTCAAGTGCTGGTGCTCAGAACTAAATCAATTTAAATTGTGGTTGAAGCAAAATTATATTCTCCAGTGAAAAGGAGTATTTCAAGCTTCCTTTATTTAGCTTGAAGCGTTCTTGTTAGATTGTGATTTAGAAAGGTAGTTTAATAAAACTAGACTTCTACCAGTAATATTTTGCCTCCTATTTTTTTCCCCTTTGTTTTCCTAGAAAAGGCTAATCTCTGAAATTCCCACACACTCCAAACTTGGCCAGTGGGAATTTGGAGAGAACAGGACTGCACTGGAAGTCAGGGGCCATGAATCCTGATCCTTTCTCGGGCCTCAGTTTCCTGTTTTGCAAAATAGGGAAGGCCTAAATGACCCCTAGGGTCTCCTGAGGCATTTACTTTTTATGGGGCTTGTATGTAGAGTAGAACTCTGTTTCAAGCCTGACCTAGGCACCCTCATGTACAGTGAGACCTGTGGATGGGGAATTTGTCCTGCAAGGAGACACAGGAAGGGCTCATCCCCACAGCCTTCCATTGAAAGGTCTTTTTCTTGAAGAATCTTTTAGAAAGGTGTAACACTGTTGTGACAAGGTCACATTGTAAGTCCTCACCAGCCACAGCTTAGCTATCAGTCAAAACTTTCAGCCAGAATCAGCTGGAAGTAAGTTCACCTACTTTGTGCCAAGCATTCTGCTAAGCGCAGGGGATATAAGGATAAGTAGTAAAGAGCTCTAAGTTTTGCAAAGGACCAAGATAGGCCAGCATAGAACTATAATGCATATAATAACATGATAATAATATCCAAAATATACTGAGCCTTTACTCCTCACCAGGTACTTTAACCAAATGCTTTACATGAATCTTTCTACAACATAATATATGAGGCAGGTGCTATTATTATGCTCATTTTTAGCTAGGAAGACTGAGATAAGAAATGTTAAGCAACTTGTGGAAAGTCACTCAATAAACAAGTGTGGAAGCCAGAATTATGCCCAGGCTCGTGTGCCTGACCATTGTGCTACCCAACCTGCCTTGTGTTGGCTGAGAGTCAATGATTCAACCCCAGAGTACAGCTTCAGCTCATCCCTGAAGAAATCTCTGGGTGAAGCCATGGAAAAAGTCTTCTTCCAAAAGAGGTTTCATCTCCTTGTGTGAGGAGGTTATCTGCAGACATATTACCATTATCCATGGGCTCCTAATCTGCTCTGAGCTAGGCCAGGACTCAGTGAGCCCTGAATGGTCCAGATGGTTGTGGAGGAGTCTTCTGATGCAATAAAACCCATTTAGATTATGACGCCCTTGGTAAACCTAAATGGATTTTACAGCATTAGAAGCAAGTTGGTTAAAAATGATGCTTTCTATTTGTTATAATTTATATAATGCTTTACACTCTAAATAGATGTGAGCTTATTTAACCACTAAGACCATTAAGGTATGACCTAAATCAAATCCCTTACTATTATACAGCAGAAGTGACAAATAGATTCAAAGGATTAGATCCGATAGACAGAATGCCTGAAGAACTATGGATGGAGGTTCGTGACATTGTATAGGAGGCAGTGATCAAAATCATCCCCAAGAAGAAGAAATACAAACAGGCACAACGGTTATCTGAAGAGGCCTTACAAATAGCTGAGAAAAGAAGATATGGTAAAGGCAAAGGAGAAAAGGAAAGATACACCCATCTGAATGCAGAGTTCCAAAGAAAAGCAAGGAGAGATAACAAAGCCTTCCTCAGTGATCAGTGCAAAGAAACAGAGGAAAACAACAGAATGGGAAAGACTAGAGATCTCTTCAAGAAAATTGGAGATACCAAGGGAACATTTTGTGCAAAGACAAGCGTAATAAAGGACAGAAATGGTATGGACCTAACAGAAGCAGAAGATGTTAAGAAAAAGTGGCAAAAATACACAGAAGAACTATACAAACAAGATCTTAATGACCCAAATAACCATGATGGTGTGATTACTCACCTAGAGCTAGACATACTGAAGTCTGAAGTCAAGTGGACCTTAGGAAGCATCACTACAAACAAAGCTAGCAGAGATGATGGAATTCCAGCTGAGCTATTTCAAGTCCTAAAAGATGATGCATGAAAGTGCTGCACTCAATATGCTAGCAAATTTGGAAAACAGCCATGACCACAGTCCTGGAAAAGGTCAGTTTTTATTACAATCCCAAAGAAAGGCAATGCCAAAGAATGTTCCAACTACTGAACAATTGCACTCATCTCACACACTATCAAAGTAATGCTCAAATTTTTCAAGTGAGGCTTCAACAGTACATAAACCATGAACTTCCAGATGTTCAAGCTGGATTTAGAAAAGGCAGAGGAGTCAGAGATCAAATTGCCAACATCTGTTGGATCATAGAAAAAACGAGAGTTCCATAAAAACATCTATTTCTGCTTTATTGACTATGCCAAAACTTTTGACTGTGTGGATCACAACAAACTGTGGAAAATTCTTACACAGATGGGAATACCAGACCACCTTACCTGCCTCCTGAGAAATCTGTATGCAGGTCAAAAAGCAACAGTTAGAATGGTACATGGAACAAATTCTTACACAGATGGGAATACCAGACCACCTTACCTGCCTCCTGAGAAATTTGTATGCAGGTCAAGAAGCAACAGTTAGAATGGTACATAGAATGGTTCCAAATTGGGAAAGGCTGTATTTTGTCACCCTATGCAGAGTACATCATACAAAATGCCAGGATGGATGAAGGACAAGCTGGAATCAAGATTGCCAGGAGAAATATCAATAACCTCAGATATGCAGATGACACCACCCTAATGGCAGAAAGCATAGAGGAACTGAAGAGCCTCTTGATGAAAGTGAGAGAGTGAAAAAGCTGGCTTAAAACAACAGTCAAAAAATGAAGATCATGGCATCTGGTTCCATCACTTCATGGCAAGTAGATAGGGAAACAATGGAAAGAGTGACAGACTTTATTCTTTTGGGCTCCAAAATCACTGCAGATGGCATCTGCAGCCATGAAATTAAAAGACGCTTTGTTCCTTGAAAGAAAAGCTATGACCAATTTGGACAGCATATTTTAAAAAAAGAGACATTACTTTGCCAACAAGGGTCCATCTAGTCAAAGCTATGGTTTTTCCAGTAGTCATGTATAGATGTGAGAGTTGGACCATAAAGAAAGCTGAGCACTGAAGAATTGATGCTTTTCAACTGTGGTGTTGGAGAATACTCTTGAGAGTCCCTTGGACTGCAAGGAGATCCAGTCAATCCTAAAGGAATCCAGTCCTGAATATTTATTGGAAGGACTGATGCAGAAGTTGAAAGTCCAATACTTTGGCCACCTGATGCGAAGAACTGACTCATTGGAAAAGACCCTGATGCTGAGAAAGACTGAAGGCAGGAGGAGAAGGGGACCACAGAATGAGATGTTTGAATGGCATCACCAACTTGATGGGCATGAGTTTAATAAGCAAACTCCGGGAATTGGTGATGGACAGGGATGCCTGGTGTGCTGCGGTCCATGGCGTCACAAAGAGTCTGATGCAACTGAACAACTTAACTGAGCTTATTTGATCCCCATGATAACCCCAAGAATAATTAAGACATGGGCTTTCATACTCATTTTATAGATTAAAGGAAAGTAAGGCTAAAGGTAAAGGTAAGTGAGCTGCCCAAGATCATAAAGTTAAGTAAGTAGAAAAGCCCAGGTTTTCTGATTGAAGTCCCTTTCTGATGAAAAGATTTTCTGGTTGGTTGTTTAATTTCAAATATTTTATCTTATTTGTGAAATAATTTAGCTTAACAAATATTAATAAGAGCTAGCTTGTTTTTGAGTGCTTACTCTGTGCCAAACACTGTTTCAAGATCTTTATGAACTCATCTAATCCTCGAGACAACACTGTCATCTAAGCTGTCAGTCTGAATTAAAGACAACCCTAGATCATTGGCTGTTTTTGCCTATAGAGACTGCAGACTTGGTTAAGTCTTTTTAAATATAGGTGTATCATGTATGTTCATCTTTATTTGCATTATTATAACACATTTATTAAGCACTTCAGCTAGGAATTTCACGAAGCATCCAGGATACAGGAACATTTGGCAAAGTCCATGTCCTTGAAGAGTTGAAAAGAAATATAAAATAGATAGCACACACACAAAGGAAAACCATGAGGTCTCATTTAAATGCTTTTCGAGTGATAGTCCCTTAACCGGCTGCTGGGGTTCTTAGGAGAAACAATTGTGGACAGGTGGGGACAGAGAACACTTTGCTCAGAACATAGAACTTGGTCTGGCCTTACAGACTAAGGCAGTCACCATGTGACAAGGAGAGGGAGACCCTCTGCAGTGGAAAGGACAGTAGCTGAAGAGAGACTGTGGTCTATTATGAACCAGCTGGACTGGGACAGAGATTACGGGAGGCAGGGAGTGGGAAAAGTGACTGAGAAAGTTGGGGAGTCTTGAAGGCAAGAAGGAGACACTGAAGAGTTCAGAGCATTGACCAATCGGAGTTTGGAAAACATGAAATTATAGTCATAATGCTCAATATCCCAGGTACCAGTTGAGGAAGGAACAGCCTGGAAAATTACATTTGCTATAGGTCTACAATGCTCCCAGGCCCTTCAAAGAAACAGCAACAATTAACAGTAGCTACTGTGTATCAAATACTAGGTGTTTGTTTAATCATCAGAAGTCAGAGAAGTTAAATGACATATCCAAGATCATACATTCAGTAAGTGGCCTAGTCAGGTTTTGATCTTTGGTCATTCTGATTCTGTTTAACCTCTCCACTACTGAATTCTGCTTGTACCTGCACCTCCCTAGTAGGCTGCAATGGTCTGGACTAGGATGGGGATGGTCATGGAAAAGAAGACATTACTTGGAGACATACATCAAATATCCTGGTTTTTCTTTCCAATTCCATATGAATCACAAGCTCAGGTCTGGGAGGAGGGTAATTGCAGTCTGTCTCCATAGAGTGGAAGAAGTCTCAGGATGGTTGCTGTCCAGTAATACTGAACAGTGAGCTCTTCTGCTTCACTTTGGAGCCAAGACGTGCACTGAGCTGGATCCTGGTATCAGATGCCTGCCCATCTCTCTCCCTCACTGACTGGTGCCTGATCTTGGGTTTGCTAGTTTATATACTATAGCAGCATAAGACAAGTTTAGAAGACAAAAATAACCTCAGAATTATCTTGTGAATTCATGGTAATTACCACGCAATTACATGCTCAGTAACCACAATGGAATTTCAGAGTATTTACAGCTCACTTCCACACACAAAAGCTCAGGCTTCTGGACCTTTGCTGTGAAGGCATGAGCATGGCACAGCCTGGCATGGCAGGGTGAGCAGGCGTGGTTGTCATGCTCCCCCAGACTGACTGCATAGCTGAGCCAGAGCTTCTCTTAGCCAGTTCTTGTTACCCTCCAATTATCTCTGCCAGAGCTACATTGTCCTCCAAAAGATGTCCTCTAGGGGCAAGGCCTGGGATGACTGTCCTGAGCTGTCATTTTCTAGAGCATGTGTGACTATCCCGTTTTGTGAATCAATCTCTGTTTCTGCCCCCAAAGCTCTCAGTGACTGTAAGTCCCCTGAATTACATCCTTTGAAGTACCTCTTCAGTCTGAGAGAAATGCAGTCCACTTTATTTCATGTATCTATTCTTTGAAGAAATACTGAACACTAGCATCATGTCCAGCCTGGGATTCAGAAGCCAAACAGTGCCTGCCCTCAGAAAACTCCCAGTCATGAAAGGGCGCCAGCCAGGAGAACAACTCATAATAGGTTAGGGAGATAACAAAGTACAGCTGTGAGACAATAGATGGTCAAATAGATTTTCCTTTGTAAAAGTAGAATTCCCAGTGGCTCTAAGTGGGGACATACCAGTGGGGCTGCACAGATCGATGCATTAGCCTTTGGGAGCCTAACATTTTTGTAGGTGTGGACCCCACTTGTGTGTGGGCTTAATTACTGCTACGGATAACGTGACCATCAGATAAACTATGTAAATGTTGAAGGAAAAGACACAGTATGTGGGGGACGTATGTCACAAAAGATGAACATGAAATCTGTGTGTGTGTCTGTGTGTGAGATGTGGGGGAAAGGATGTTTATTTTCTGCTGGGTACTCGCTCAGTCAGCCGCAGTTCCCTGCATTAGCTCAGAGGCAAACAGGGGGCCTGGAGTTTCACAGAATATAGTGTGTCAGGTCGTTAGGATCCTTGCAACCAGCTGTGAGCCAGCAGCACCCCTTTTCCTTCTCCTATTTCAAGTCACTGCACGCAATCAGGCAGTTGCCCAGCACCTGAGGGTCCCCAAAGTTCAAAATCTGGGCCATGTGTAGCCGCTTTTATGCCGTAAGGTTGGCCACGGCTCTATGAGCAGTTTTCCAAATTTCCATTTACCCAAGGACAAACAGAGATAATTGCCAAAGGCAAATATCACATTTCATGAAGGACATGCTACGAAACTATCAGGAATCAATACTTTCTTTTGTGCATATTAAATTTCCAATATTTTAGGAGATACTGTAGTTGAAATACTTTGGACCTACTATAACCAGTCTCTTTGGGCTAGCTCTCATTCATAGGCAAGCAAGATAAAGAATAGCAATTTCCCAAACAAAGAAAGCAGTTGGAATTAAAGCTCTAGCATTGGTCCCTTCAAGGAGGTGAAGTACACTTAATTATTTGTTGCTGAAGAGCACAGTATGGAAAGGCAGAAGGAATCTTTACAGCAAGAAATCTAGTGAAAACTATTTTAGCCAGGGGACCACGGTTGGCTTCATAGTGATAAGTCATGCTGATATGAGGTGATGAAAGTAGCAGTTTACCTCTCTCTCCAAAACCAACAACCCTCATCTAACCATGAAAAAAAATCAGACACACCTCAACTGAGGGATAGCCTACAAAATACCTGATCAGTACCCCTCAAAACCGTCAGGTGAGACTGAGAAACTGTCACAGGAGACATGACAAACATAAGGTGGAGGGGATCCTGGAACAGAAAATGGGAACTAGGGGAAAATGAACTATATCCAAATAAAGTATGGGCTTAACAGTAATGTGGCGATTTGGTTCCTTAGTCATGACAAACATCATGTACGTGTACTGCATCAATGTGCCGTGTCAAAAGCAGGGGAACTGGGTGTGGGCTATACAGGAATTCTCTGTATAATCTTTGCAATTTTTCTCTTAATCCACCATTATTCTGAGATTAACATTGTATTTAGGGTTTCCCTGGTGGCCCAGTGGTTAGGAATTCACCTGCCAATATAGGGGACACGGGTTCAATCCCTGGTCTAGGAACATGCCACGTGCCACAGAGCAGCTAAGCCCATGGGCCACAGCTACTGAAACCCACGAGGCCTAGAGCCCGTGCTCCACAAGAGAGGCCAGTGCAATAAGAAGCCCATGTACTGCAGTGAAGAGTAGCCCCTGCCCACTGCAACTAGAGAAAGCCTGCGCAGAGCAACAAAGAGCCAGCACAGCCCCCCAAAAAGTAAAGAAATTAAAAAAAATTTTAAGTTTATATATTTTGTAAAAAGTTTGACATTCAGCTGTGTGTGTGTGTGTGTGTTTTTTTTTTTTTTTTCCAGTCACAGGCAACCAGTCGCTGTGCGGTGATGAGCACCCAGCTGAGGCACGACAGTCTCTCTCTGGTTTTTCACTATGTTTTTCTCCAAATGTGTAAGGCCCATGGCATCGGCTATAATATTGAGGTATGAAGGATGACAGTTGGCCAAGATTGGAGGAAATGTAGGCCTGTGGGTGATTTATGCAGCTAATAATTTGGTACCCCTTCAAACAGATGTTCTTTAAACATTGGTTTGACATGTATTTAGAGGAAGGCTGAGTGCTGCTTGGGGACGAGCAGAAAGGCAACTCCACAGAGGGTAGCACTTGGTCCTGGGAAGTTGGTATCTGTCCTCAGACTCATATACCCCATGTTAGTAAAGTAGAAGCCCTGTAGCTCACCGGACTTAGGAGTCATTTAGGGGGACCCTCTCTTCATTTTGAAGCATGTCTTGACTTTCTGACCCCAAAGCTGCTTACCTATGAACATCCTCCTAGTCTGGTTGGGCTGCCATAACAAAACACCATATACAAGGTGGTTTACAGGGCTTCCCTTGTGGCTCAGCTGGTAAAGAATCTGCCTGCAATGTCAGAGACCTGGGTTCAATCCCTGGATTGGGAAGATCCCCTGGAGAAGGGAAAGGCTACCCACTCCAGTATTCTGGCCTGGAGAGTTCCAGGGACTGTATAGTCCATGGGGTCTCAAAGACTTAGACACGACTGAGTAACTTTCACTTCATTTAAATAATGTAAATTTATTTTTCACAGTTCTGGGGCTGGGTAATCCAAGGTGACGTTCCCATTAATTCAGTTCCTAGTGAGGACCCTTCCTGACTTAACAGAGTAACTGCCTCTTTGCTGTGCCCTAACATGGTGAAGAGAGAGCAATCTCTGGTGTCTCTGTAACCCCTCCTAGAAGGACACAGGTTGTATCCAAATGGGGCTTCACCCTTATGGCCTCAATAACCTTAACCATTTCCTTAAAGTCCCTGTTTCCAATACATTCACATAGGGTATTAAGGCTTAAACATATGAATTGGGGTGGGGGGAATGGTACACAATTCAATTCATAGCGTCCTTCTACATACATAACATAGTTTCTTTCCAGGAGGAGTTCTGATAGAAAACAGTTTCCCCCATTTTTAGTTTATTTCTAGTGATATTGATGGCCAGCTGAAGAGTCAACTGTAGTTTTCAGCCTCAGAGTTTATTAGACTTCCATATGCCAGAAGGTGGCTAAATCTAATTTTAGCTATCTGAATCAACTTATTTTATTAGCTTCTAAAATATCAAAGCAGAACAAGCTCTGTGAGTGGGCATATTTGGCAGAGAAGTTCTCCTGTTGAAAAGAAAACATACTCCGTAACTTTATAATGCCCCAAATTATTATTAGAGATTTATTTCTTCGGCTGAAGGCTTTGTACTTGACTGAAGTTCTAGTACCCCTGGGAAAAGTAAAGCACCAAATTTTTAAAGTTATTTATACCTTCATGGCTCTGTGAGTTGATCAGATTCATTTCTAAGAAAAAATCTCAGTACAGGAAACAAGCTGCTATGGCCCGGGAGAACAGTAGATGGTACAGAGGAAGGGATTCCACTGAGGGTGAGAAGAAATGAAGAAAGGGCAGAGAAGCACAGAAGACACAATGGGCGTAGCTTCCAGGTCTCTGGTGCTAAACAATCTATAAAGGATGAAAGATGAAATGGAAGAGAAAGAGAAATATAGACTGAAGGTGATGGAGTGATGGAACAATATGAAGAAGAAAAAGATAACAGGAGAAAATCTGGAGGATAAAATCCAGAGACTGGAACATTCTATAAAAATAAGGTGTGTGTGTGTGTTAGTTGCTCAGTCGTGTCTGACTCTTTATGACCCCACGGACTGTAGCCAGGCTCTCTCGTTCATGGAATTTTCCAGGCAAGAATACTGGACTGCATTTCCATTTCCTTCTACAGGAGATCTTCCCAATGCAGGGATCAAACCTGGGTCTCCCACATTGCAGGCAGACTCTTTACCCTCTGAGCCACCAGGGAAGCTTCATAAAAATAAGGTAGGAGGAGATAAACAGAAAGAAAAAGAACAAATAATAAATAAAGCTAAAGAAGAGATGAGAAATTGAGTCATGAAACTCTGAGGCAAGAAGGAGACATGTGACTACTTGGAAAAATTGCAAATTCTCTAGCAATGACCTTACTCTATTTTTCCTGTGAAGGATCCACATCTTTTCAGACCCTGGGATCCATCCCTGGTCAGAAGTGTCTACTTGTTCTCGCCATTGCATTTTCTTGGAGAGGTATTTAAACAAGTCCCTACTATGTGCTGGCACTGAGCTAAGCACTATTATATTATTATCTCTTTAATCTTCTGTAAGAAGTTGCTATTTCAGCCATATTACATGAGGAATTTGTGCTTAAAGAGTTTAAGCCCTTTCCCCAGGCCACACAGCCAAGCATTTTATGGAATGCTTTAATCCACAATTGTCCATAAAGTCAAATATGATTCTTTTTCTTACATCAGAATACCTCCTATGCACCTTTTTCTCTCTAAAGACTGTTTCTCACTAACTATGTATGTTTCTAAAACATTATTTCTAATCTGTTCCAAGAATTCTGAGATCCATTTCAAATGAAATATTCCACCTGGGTATTCCTTATGTATTCTTCAGTGGAAGAAGCAGAGACTTCTCCATAACCCCCTCAACTGTCTCTATTTGACAAAGGAAAAAAAAAAGATATGTATAACAATGAACTTCCCTAAAATTTTATTGCCTCCTTGGGTTATTCTGAGTCTATAAAGAAGATCCCTTACCCTAATTCCAGTGTTACATGTGCTATCTCCTTTCCAAGCATGTGTGGTCAGTTGCTCAGCTGTGTCCGACTCTTTGTGTCCCCATGGACTATAACCTACTAGCCTCCTTTGTCCCTGGAATCTTCCAGGCAAGAATACTGGAGTGGGTTGCCATTTCCTACTCCCGGGTATATTCCCAGCCGAGGGACTGAACCCACATCTCCTGCATTGGCAGGCAGATTCTTTTCCATTGAGCCACCTGGGAAGCCCTACCCGTTTCCACTCTTGATCAAATTTAATGTGGCAACAAGCAATATTAATAATGCCTCAATGTCATTGCTACCAAAAGAATCCTCAAAAGTCCTTATTCTCAACATTAAGTTCTTCTTCCCATTATCATCATCGAATTTCACATGTTGTTTTTGGTCCAAAATCTCAGGGGTGAAAAGGGGAAATGAGATCACCCTATGAGTTTATTTTTCCTTGCTGAATATTGGAAGGAAGCATTGCTGAGTTTGTAACCAGCTCGGTAGGTCTCATTCCTGGTATTTCTGTAATGCTACAAAATACCCCCACTGATTTCCTAATGAAATGAACTTGTAATGAAAGCCATACGGAGAAAAGTGTCACGTTTACTGCCTGCGACAGTGTGGTGGGCTGGTCTCACACATATATAGGCAATGTGCCATGGTCCTACATGACTCCACAGCCACCAGCAGTCACTTCCTCAGGCCAACGGATTGTCGTGGTGGCTGATCAAAATGTTCTCACTCTCCTCCTTTCACGCACATAACAGAATTATACCTCCTCCACCCTCTGCTAGTGAAATATGAATGGAAGTGATGTATGTCTCTCTGTGCCTTTAAGAGCCATTCCATGAGCCACCATGCCCTTTTTCCTGCCTTGGAAATCCTGGAAGCACACTGAAATGGAGCCTCCGTCAGCTCTGATATCCCAGCGGGGACCAGAGATCCATGCTGACCCACGTGGGAAATGAAGTATGAGCAAGAACCAACTTTTTTGTTACACAAACTAGTAATTGTTTGTTTGTTTGTTTTAACTACTGAAGCATAACTTAGCCTACTTGATTGATTCAGAAATTAGTGTCAAGAAAAGGATGCACTGCAAAAAGAAAAGAAGGATTATTACTTCACCATGTAGTCAGTACAAAAAGTAATAAGATATTTTACATTTGCGTACCAAGTCAGGGGTTGAACCTGGGTCTCATGCATTGCAGGCATATTCTGTACTGTCTGAGCCACCAGGGAAGCCCCAGAAAAGGGCACATTGCCTTGGGGAAACAAACCCTATCTCCCATTTGACAGGCAGGGATATTCCCCACTATTCTAAAGAGGAGAGCGTGAAAGCTGCAGTACACTCAATTATGATTACTAAGTTTTCAAGTTCTCAGTTCCCCCATGTGTCTAGTGGCTGCCATGCTGGACAGCACAGTAAAGGATGCAAGACAAGATCATCTAGTCAGTAGTTCTTAGCCATTAGAATGACTGCCCATTAGAATGGCCTGAGTGAGATTTAAAACGTACAGATGTTCAGGCAAGTTTGGGAATAAGGAGAGGCAAGTGAGGCACTTACCCAAAGGACCTCAGTAATAAAGAGAAATTTAATAATGTAATGCAAAATGTTAAAATTAATTCAAGAAATCCATGATGAACAAAATATCAATATTTCAAATAAAAATATACTGATGTTTTCCCTTTGCCTTGGGCTCTAGTATGGCTTAGTGTGGCACTGTACCCAGGGCCCAGAACAATTAAATCAGTATTTTTAGAGGTAGGGTCCAGGCATTAAATTTTTAAAGCACTCAGATGATTCTAATATGCAGCCAGCATTGACCACCATTCTAGTCCATTGTCTATTCTAATGCCTAGATTTCCTGATAAAATGGAGAGTCAATGGGGAGTTGCAATTCTGGCATGTGGTATCTTTTACCAAATCCCCCAAATGTAGTTTTTTGTGTTTTTTTTTTCTGCACTTCTAGTGATGAGAAGTCCACAGCTTCATGGGACAGCCATTTCCACTATTGGACAACTCCAGAATTAGCTTTTGTTTATTTGAGAAAAAAATGTTAAAAGATAGTTTTCCAAAAAGGATAAAATCACGCCTCTCATACAAATACAAAACTACACACATGATAAAGATTTTATTTAAGAGAGAAGAATTAGGCAGATTTTATAATCAGACAAGAAAGAATTTTTAAAAACCTTACATCTTTATAGATCATGACTATTGAAATGAAAATGTAAATGGAGGCAAAGTTGATTTTTCTACATGAGAAGCAGGAGAGAAAAATCAACTGAACCTCTACCAAACTGGATAGAATTTCTCAGTCACTTGTAAAATATCTCCCATAGAATCAAGGTGTGATATAGACAGTATATAGCTTTCCTCTGAAGTACAAATTATTTTTCACACAACAAACTGCTTCCCTATATTTTTTATCCATTTCTCTTAGAACAGTGGTTTTTAAATTTTGATGTGCATGAGAATCACATGAGCTAAATTGCAGATTGGAAAAGGAAATGAAAGCAAAAACAAATAAATGCTGCTGCTGCTGCTAAGTCACTTCAGTCGTGTCTGACTCTGTGCGACCCCGTAGACGGCAGCCCACCAGGCTCCCCCATCCCTGGGATTCTCCAGGCAAGAACACTGGAGTGGGTTACCATTTCCTTCTCCAATGCATGAAAGGGAAAAGTGAAAGTGAAGTCACTCAGTCGTGTCCTACCCTCAGCGACCCCATGGACTGCAGCCTTCCAGGCTCCTCCATCCATGGGATTTTCCAAGCAAGAGTACTGGAGTGGGTTGCCATTGCCTTTTCTGAACAAATAAATGGGACCTAATTAAACTTAAAAGCTTTTACACAGCAAAGGAAACCATTGACAAAACAAAAGACCATCTGCTAAATGGGAGAAAATATTTGCAAATGGTATGCCAAAATATCCAAAATATATAAACAGCTCATACAACTCAACATGAAAAAAAAAAGAAATTGATTAAAATTTGGGCAGAAGACCTGAACAGATATTTTTCAAAACAAGACACACCGATGGCCAACAAGCACATGAAAAGATGCTCAACATCATTTGTCATCAGAGAAATGCAAATCAAAATTATAATGAGATATCACCTCATACCCATCTATCATCAAAAAGAGCACAAATAACAAATGTTGGTGAGGATGTGGAGAAAGGAGAACCCTCATACACTGTTGGTGCAAATACAAATTGGTGCAGCCACTGTGGAAAACAGTATGGAGGTTTCTCAGAAAACTAAAAGTATAATTACCATATGATCCACCAATTTCACTCCTGGGTAGAAAACACTAATTTGAAAACATACACGCACCCCAAATGTTCATAGCACCACTATTTACAATTGCCACGACATGGAAGCAACCTAAGTATTCACCAACAGGTAAGTGAATAAAGAAGATGTGGTATATATGTACAATGGAATATTACTCAGCCATAAAAAGGAATGAAAATTTGCCATTTACAACAACGTGGAGGGACTTAGAGGTATTATGCTTAGTGAAATAAATCAGAGAGAAAGAGAAATACTGTTTGTTATAAATTACATGTGGAGTCTAAAAAATACAACAAGCTAGTGAATATAACCAAAAAGAAACAGACTTACAGATACAGAGAACAAACTAGTGGTTATCAGCGGGAAGAGGGAAGGTGGGAGGGATAAAACAGGGATAGATGAAGAAGTACAAACTACTATGTATAGAATAAATAAGCTACAACACAAGGAATATAGCCAGTATGTTAAAAAAAAAAAACTATAAATGTGGTATAACCTTTAAAAAGTGTCAATCATTATGTTGTACACCTGATACTTATATAATATTGTATATCAACTATATATCAATTTTGAAAAGGTGCAGTATATATAGAATGGAATATTACTCAACCATGAGAAAGAAGGAAATCCTGTTATGTGTGAGAACACAGATGAAACTTGACTGCATTATGCTAAGTGATAAAAGCCAGACAAAGATTATACGATATCACTTACATGTAGAACCAAAAAAAAAAAAACGTCAAACTCAATGAAACAGAGTAGAGTGGCGGTTACCCGGGCCTGGGGGGGCCCCGCCGCCGGATTGGGAGGATATTAGTCAAAGGGACAAATTTGCAGTTTGAAAATTAGAATAGGTTCTGGGGAAATCTAACAAAGAGCATAGTGATTATAGTCAACAATATTATATTATATACTTCAAAACTGCCATGAGACTAGATCTTTAAAATTCTCACCACAAAAATGAAATCATAATTATTTGATGAGATAGAGGTCTTAGCTAAAGCTATTGTGATAATCAAATTACAATAAATAAATATATCAAATCAACATGTTGTATACTTTAAACTTATACAATGTTTGATGTAAATTATAATCTCAGTTGAAAGACAACACCAACCAGGAATATATCTATTCCATGTTCTAGAGACAGCCTTTCCAAACGTGCTTCTCACAATATTTGCAATTAGGTCTAGACTTCAATTCAAATCTGCCTTAGTGGTCTTAGTGTAGCATGTTTTCTTTGTTTCCAACATAATATGCTATTTCTCTTCTTCCCATTCAAATTTTATAGGACAGACAAGGAACTATCTTTATATTATTTGAAAACTTGAAGAGAGACAGGTTGGGAATGTTGTAAGTATGAAGTATGTCTAAGAGATGTAATAAGCTAAGAAAATAGACTATAACAACCAACAAGAATGATGCTGCTTTTGCATTTTAATCAGTATGCTGATTTATTGAAAGTCTATCTTGTTTTATTTAGATCTTTAAGTATTTCATAAGCTGACTTGAGTTGTGTCAGTGGGAGTTCATTATTATAACTGATTAATTATCCAGAATCAATGGGTAAGAGTCTAGTTTTAACAACATATTATATTCAAACACATATACCTACAAGCCACAGCAAATCTGACTAATGAGGAACCAGCTCAGATGTCCTGATTGCAGAAAGGCAGTTATCATTCTGACATGCTTAGAAAAATGCTCTGATGACTTGGCAAGATGCTCCCTAAAAGGCAGGGTCTGTAGCCTCTCCTCAGATCTAGTTCCAGCTCTGATGCAGTCTCCTTGAGATACATTTTATGCTAAGAGTCCTTTGCACCATTCAGGGGGTTTCTCTGTGTTTTCCTGTTTCCTGCAAATTTCTCTCCAGGTTATTCTGGAGAGCTTAGTAAAAGTTGTTACCTCATCTAGGACTCAGAGCTTTTGAGTCATAGCCTTGAACTGTATCTTATTCATATCTTGAAATATGGTTATTTGGTAACTTTAAGTCATTCTGATTTGTTGGGAAACTTTCTATCCTATATTTTTCTTCCTTTTAATATTTAAAGCACATTGAAAAAGATAAGATGAACAAATATAAACTTTTCTTAGTGTTGCTTGATTTTCTCTGGAGGATTGAGAGGCTTTTTCATGAGTTGGCTGGGTTTTGTTTAGGTTTATGACAATCAGACCATATCAGGTGAGAGCTCTAAGAGGGAACCTTACACATCAGAATTGTGTGGCTTGGCTTCACTGGGATAACTTCATCTGATTTCACTTATACTAGGATATTTCTGGAAATAGTGGAATTTAAGTAGAAAGTTCAAGGAAGGGAAAAATGAAGGAAGTTCTAGAGGTGAATTATTAATAGGAAAGGGGACATACAGTCAATCTAGTTTCTTGGATCCCAAGCTGGGAACCGTGGACCTGAGGAGGCTGAGGGGGTGGCTAGAGGAGCTTGAATCCATGTGTGGACTCAGCATCACACACACACACACACAATCTTTTTTAAGTATGAGTCTCAATCTTCAGGATATGTAAGAATCACCTTGAGGGACTTTGTGAAACTACACAATCAGAGATTCTGATTTTGTCGATCTGGATGGGACCCAGGAATCTGGAGAAGCACCTGGGGTCCAATACATACTGACCTTGTGGCAATAAAATACAAATCACTGTTAAAAAATTAATTACTCTCAAAATCTCTCTTGGTAATTGTCACATTACACTTGAAAATATGTGGACTATTTTCAAATATCCTTTGATAATGGTTTCTAACATAATTCCACAATGATAGTAGAACAGACTCTGTACCATTTCAATACCTTTAGACTATGAAATTTTTTGCACCTTTTTTAATGTCCCTGGATATGTTCCACTGTCTCCTGGTTTGTAGTCTATGGGAACTTGAATAGAATTTGTATCATGCTATCGTATGAAAGTTGTATATATCTTAATTATGTTGAATTGGTTCATAGTGCTATTCAGGTCTACTATATCCTTCTACTTTTCTGTCTGTTCATTCTATTAATTTTTGAGAGTTTGATATTGAAACTCATACTAAAAATATTAATTTATCTACTTAAAAAATTGTAAAATATAGTAGAACTATATGTAACTTTGTTCTGTGTTTTCCAAGTCTACTGTAAATGTGTTATCATACTTTCATAATTTTAAAAAGAAAAAAATGAAAAAAAAATTAGTGACTCTAAAGTTGTCTTTCCCCTTCATGGATCACAGCTTTGTCGTGGTGAAGGGCCATCCAGGATGGACAGGTCATAGTGAAGAGTTCTGACAAAACATGATCCACTGGAGGAGGAAATGGCAACCCACTCCAGTATTCTTGCCTGGAAAACACATAAACAGTATGAAAAGGCAAAAAGATTTGACACCTGAAGATGAGCCCCCAGGTCGGAAAGTGTTCAATATACTACTGGGAAAGAGCAGAGAGCAATTACTAATAGCTCCAGAAAGAATGAAGCAATGGGGCGAAACCAGAAACGACACTCAGCTGTGGATGTGTCTAGTGGTGAAAGTAAAGTCGATGCTGTTAAAGAACAACACTGCATAGGAACCTGGAATGTTAGGTCCATGAATCAAGGTAAATTGGACGTGGTCAAGCAGGAGATGGCAAGATTGAACACCAACATCTCAGGAATCAGTGAATTAAAATGGATGGGATAGACAGATGAATGGCTAAGGAAGTTGTGGTACATATACACAGTGGAATATTACTCAGCCATAAAAAGGAATGCATTTGAGTCTGTTCTAATGAGGGGGATGAACCTAGAACCTATTATACAGAGCGAAGTAAGTCAGAAAGAGAAAGACAAATATTGTATATTAATGCATATATATGGAATCTAGAAAGATAGTACTGACGATCCTATGTGCTGGGCAGCAAGGGAGACACAGACATAAAGAACAGACTTTTGGACACAGTGGGGGAAGGAGAGGTGGGACGATTTGTGAGAATAGCATGGAAACATGCTGCTGCTGCTGCTGCTAAGTCGCTTCAGTCGTGTCCGACTCTGTGCAACCCCATATATGGAAGCCCACCAGGCTCCCCGTCCCCGGGATTCTCCAGGCAAGAACACTGGAGTGGGTTGCCATTTCTTTCTCCAAAGCATGAAAGTGAAAAGGGAAAAAAAAAAAAAAAAATGAAAGTGAAAAGGGAAAGGGAAGTCGCTTAATCGTGTCCGACTCTTAGTGACCCCATGGACTGCAGCCTACCAGGCTTCTCCATCCATGGGATTTTCCAGGCAAGAGTACTGGAGTAGGGTGCCATTGCCTTCTCCGGCATGGAAACATACACTTTACCATATGTAAAATAGGTAGCCAGTGGGAGTTTGATGTATGATGCAGGGAGCCCAAAGCCAGTGCTATGTGACAACCTAAAAGCTGGGATGGGGAGAGAGGCAGGAGATGGGTATAAGAGGGAGGGGACATATGTATACCTATGGCCAATTCATGTTGATGTATGGCAAAAATCATCACAATTTTGTTAAGTAATTATCCTACAATTAAAAATTTTTAAAAATTAGTTCTAAAAAAATGGAAAATAAATGAAAATGAACAAGAATGGATGAATTTCATTCAGACGACCATTATATCTACTACTGTGGGTGAGGCAGATTTTACTTTCTTGGGCTCCAAAATCACTGTGGACAGTGACTGAAGCCATGAAATTAAAAGATACATAAACCATCTCCTTGCTCCTTGGAAGGAATGTTATGACAAAACTAGACAGCATATTAAAAAGCAGAGACATTGCTTTGCCGACAAAGGTCATATAATCAAAGCTATGGTTTTCCCAGTACTCAAGTATGGATGTGAGAGTTAGACCATTAAGAACACTGAGCACAGAAGAATTGATGCTTTCAAACTGTGGTCTGGAGAAGACTCTTGAGAGTCCCTTGGACAGCAAGGAGATCAAACCAGTCAATCATAAAGGAAATCAACTCTGAATATTCATTGGAAGGACTGAAGCTGAAGCTGAAGCTGAAGCTCCAATACTTTGGCCACCTAATGCGAAGAGCCAACTCATTGAAAAAGATCTGACTCATTGGAAAGACCCTGATGCTGGGAAAGACTGAAGGCAAAAGGAGAAGGTGGCAGCAGAGGATGAGATGGTTAGATGGCATCACCAACTCTATAGACATGAATTTGAGCAAACTCTGGGATATAGTGGAGGACAGAAAAGCCTGGCATGCTGCAGGGGTAGCAAAGAATCCAACACAACTTAGTAACTGAACAACAACAACAAAAATTTGCCTTTGGCTATTGTTTTTTCTATTAAAAGAAAAGATACCAATGTTCAGTAGCTATAAGGGGTAGGAGTAGGTGGTCCTTGGATTTAAGGAATGTAACTCAAGAAGTTTGGAAGTATTTGGCTAGTCCACCTCCTTCATTTCAAAGAAAAGAAATGAAGGCCCAGAGAGCTCAAGTAACTTCCTCAAAGTCACAAAGTCAGTAGCAGGGCATAGAGCTCTGGTCTCCTGTCTTGGAACTGGGAAGATTTCTACTCCCGCAACCTGATCCAAGGAAAGCCCTATCAGGCTGTAAGGAAGCCATTCCAAAAGCGTCTAAGCCTGACTCTAAGGTGACTTATTTTATAGATAACAAGTGGCAAAGAAGTAATCCCAAAGTTATTTGCAGCTGCCTTAAGAGGCATTAGCTCTTTAGGTTCACCCCCTCAAGACAGAACAATTTTTAAAAATTAATCCATTCCTTTAATCTATTTTTTCCTTTGATTAAAAAAAAGTTTGAATAATTGCTAGAAAAATACCCTGGAGTTTTGTTTCCAGGTTAAAATTTACAATGATCTAGTGGTTTGGGAATGTTCACTGCCCATAATTTAGTTCTGCAAGATGGTTTTCAAGTTCTCTGAAATCTTCCTTAAATGTGTGTTCAGCTTTATACAGACAGCTCTTCATGAATGGGGCACATTCTCCTCTGCACATAGATGGGATGCATTCATAAGTGGCAGGAATCACTTGTATACATGAAACAGAAAATAAATCCTAGATGAAAGTCTCCAAAATACTGAGGTGCCAGTGTCTCTGTAGGCAAGTAAATTGTTAAGCATGAATTACACTCAGAAACAATTCTCTTAAACTAACAATTTTTAAAATGAGCTAATACTAGTGTCCTAGCTCAGTGGTAGCCTTTTGCTAGGAATGACTGAACCTATTCCTACATTCTGCTATGTTGATTAATAAAAAAATATTTATTACACAAATCCTTTTTGTTGACAAGTTAAAATGGAGCCTCATCTTTCATATCTCCCTGAAGATTGCCACCTTGTGAGATTGAAAATACTCATTAAATTCCATCACCAGACAGGCACAAATGAGAGGGTGATTGTTTTTAAGCATGTGAGGGGAATCGTTGGTAAACTCATTTGTTTGGATATCATTAACAGAACAATCGGTGAGGATCTCCAGGGGGTCCTCATGACCTTTGCTCGCAATCTCTTCATCATCCATCAAGAAATATCAGCACCTAATATGCAAAGCGAGACCAATTTTAAGGTGAGGTGTTAATTAACTAACGATCCTGGTTAATTTCTATACAAGGGCTGAAAATACCTCATGCTGTATTGTAAACAAGTGCTAAACCATTTTTTTTTTCATTGTAAGCGGTACATATTTTACAGCATGTGGGGTCAATATTGTAAGGTTCCCACTGAACCTGTTAGTTAAATTTAATAGTTTGAAACTTTTTCTTTAAATATAGTAGACTTGTTTTAACTTGCTGCCGTTTCCAAATCTAAGCTTACAAGACAACAGGGCTTTCTGATGTTGAAGGTGACATTGAAGTACCACAGTGGAGCCAAAACAGAGACTGTCACAACCAAAAATCCTGACTATAATCTACCTATATTTCAGATAATATGATATCTGGCTAAGGATTCCTGGGGAGTCTAAGTTTCTAGAGCCAGAAAAGTTCTGCAATCCCAGGAAGGACAACGTGTATAGGGAGAAACAGAAGAAAACCTCAGTATATTTGTAAGCCATCTGCCCCTCCCCCCATTTTGCTGAAGTGGGACATCATAACATTTTGAAGCTTCCAAACATCACCTAAGGATGTTGCTTCAGGAAATCCAGTCATGTATAATTGACTAGAAGTCTCTAATCTCTAGAAAATGAGAGCAAGATATACCAAAATTCTTTAAATATCAGCTAAACAGAGACGAACACTTGATATTGCTCACTGGAGTGTGCATCTGGTTCGCAATCAGCCTTCATCTTGTTTGAATGGGTCAAGTAACTCAAGGGATTCAATCAGAAACCACATGTGATTTTTCTCTTAAATGGAAAGCCCAACAAAAGCTTGATAAAAATAAAAATTTTGAATATTTTTTTTCCTTGAGCTAGGGCCCAGTCCCACTCAGCCAGTTGAGTCACTCAGTCATTTCTGACTCTGCGACCCTATGAACTGCAGCACGCCAGGCTTCTCTGTCCTTCACCAACTCCTGGAGCTTGCTCAAACTCACGTCTATCAAGTCAGTGATGCCATCCAACCAGCTGATCCTCTGTCATCCCCTTCTCCTCCTGCCTTCAGTCTTTCCCATCATCAGGTCTTTTCTATGGAGTCAGTTCTTCACATCAGGTGGCCAAAGTATTGGAGCTTCAGTTTCAGCATCAGTCCTTCCAATGACTGTTCAGGACTGATTTCCTTTAGGATTGACTGGTTTGATCTCTTTGCAGTCCAAGGGACTCTCAAGAGTCCCTCTGCAACAGTAATAATGATAGTAATGCTTTGCTCTTCAGAGTGATTTTATGTGTTGCATCAACTTTCACTGGTCTTTCTAAAGGATCTGTACTCATCATTTATAGTCTAAGTTCCTGCCAGCTAGCATCATTTCATCTGTTACCATGATGTGGAAAATTCTGAGCCTATATGCACATGATTAGTTTAGTCTGTCCAAATACCGCTAATAGTCAGGATCAGATGGTGCTGTGGACTGAACTATGTTCTCCCAAAGTTCACGTGTTGAACTCTTCATCCCCAGTATGATCATATATGAAGAAGGTGACCTTGGGAAGTAAGTATGTTTAAATGAAGTCATAATGGTGGGTTCCTCATGATGGGATTAGTGCCCTTATAAGAGACTAGAGACCTTGCACTCTTTCTTTCTCTCTGTCTTTCTCTGCCTCTGTCTCCCCACTAAATGGGAACACAGCAAAAAGATGGCTGTCTGCAAACCAGAAAGAAAGCTCTCACCAGGAACAGAAAGAGCCAGCACCTTGCCCTCAAACTTCCCAGCCTCCAGAAATGTGAGAAATAAATTTTTGTTGTTTAAGCCACCCCATCTACAGTGTTTTGTTAGAGCAGCCTGGGCAGACTAAGGCACATGGTTTATCCCCCAAACCATGCAGACTTAGTAGACTCCAACCTTGGACTGGAGGTTGGCAGAGCCAACAGCTATTGACAAAATAAGGCCTTTTCTCTCTGCCCTTTGTCTGACTTTAAAAATCATCAAAAGTCAGATATTCTTAAGTAGCTTTTAAACATCTCATGGTTTCTGCATCTCATGTGAATTATTGTTATCTTGACTTTTTTTTTAACCCTTGCTAGAAGGTCCAAAGGTAAAAATTTTAAATCTCAATAAAATAGGAATAACTTAAAAACTTTAAAAATCTAATAGATTCATTTTTGGTAATATTTTTGTCTACTATCCTAATGACAGCCTGATAAGTACTTTCAGTTTGTAAACAAGGATTTACCAGCAAAGTAAAGGCCAAATAAAAATGAAAGATGATGCAGAAAAAGCATTTAACAAAATTTAACACCCTTTCTTGATTAAAGAAAACACTCAAACTAGGACTAAAAAGTAACTTCTTCAACCCGATAAGGGCATCTGGGAAAAACCCACAGCTAGCATCATAGTTAATGGTGCAAGACTGAAAGCTTTCCCCCCAAGATCAGGAACAAGACAAGGATGTCTGCTCCCATCACTTCTATTCATCATTATAGGAGGTTCTAGCCTGGACAGTTAGGCAAGAAAAAGAAATAAAAGGCACCAAGTTTGGAAAGAAATGAACTATTTTTATTCACAGATGACATGATCTTGTATATAGAAATCCTAAAGAAGTCAGAAACAATCTGTTGGAACTAATAAACAAATTCAAGCAAGTTTGTAAGACCCAATAGCTACATATCAATATAAATATCAGTTGTATCTCCATACATCAGTAATGAACAATCTAAAACTAATTTTTAAATAAAAAAGAATAAAATATTTACAAATAAGTTTAGCAGAATGAGGTCAAGACCTATCTGCTGAAAACTACAAAACAGCATAAAAGAAAGGAGACCTAAATAAGTGGTAAGACATTCTATGTTTATGGAACAGAACATTGCTAAAATGGCAGTACCCTCCAAATTGATTCACATATTCATTGCAGTTCCTATCAAAATCCTAGCTGGCTTTATTGCAGAAATTGACAAGATAATCCTAAAATTCATTTGGAAATTTGAGAGATCCAAAATAGTCAAAATAATCTTGGGAAAAAAAGAACAAAGTTACAGGGCCTCTCAATTTTAAAAACTTACTACAAAGCTACAGTAATCAAGAATATGTGGTACTGTCATAAGAATAGATGTATAGATGAATGGAATAGAATTGAGAGTCCAAAAACAAACCTTCACTTTTACAGTCAATTGACTTTCAACAAGCGCCAAGCCCATTCAATGAAAAAAGAATAGTCTTTTTGATAAATAGTGCTGGGACAAATGGATATCCACATGCAAATGAATGAAGTTGTACCTCTCAACTCCATAGCAAATACAAAAGTTAAGTAAAATTGGATTAAAGACATACATGTAAGAGTTAAAAGTGTTAAATTCTTAGAAGAAAACAGGTATAAATCTTCAAGACCTTGTGGTTAGCAATGGCTTCTTAGATATGATACGTTAAGTGCAATCAAGCAACATAAAAATACTAAGTTGGATTCCATCAACATTGACAACTTCTGTGTACACCAAAGGATACTTACAAAAGTGAAAAGACAACTTACAGAATTGGTGAAATTATTTCCAAATCATATATATGATGTCTCTAGTGTCCACAGTATATAAAGCACTCTTACAGTTCAACAACAGGAAAACAAATAATCGAATTAGAAAGTGAGCAAAGGACTTGAATAGATTGTTGTCAAAGAAGATATACAAATACACAGTAAAAACATGAAGCAACACTCAACATTATTAGTTATGAGGGAAATGCAAATCAAAACCATAAGATTTCATTACACACTTAAGATGATTACAATCAAAAAGGATAATAACAAACATTGACAAGGATACAGAGAAACTGGAGCCCTCATATATTGCTGATAGGGATATAAAATGGTGTCACTGCCATGTAGAGCTTCATATTTCCTCAAAATGGTAAACAAAATTACCATACGATTCAGCAATTCCACGCCTAGTTTTATACCCAAGAGTACTGAAAATATATGCTCATATGAAAACATATATTAGTATTTATAGAAACATTATTCATAAGAGCCAAAAGGTAGAAACAACCCAAATACCCATCAACAGATAAATGGGTGAATTCCATTATATCACTTTAAATGAATAATATTTCATACGTTGGAATACTAAGTATAAATCTTCATGATCTGTGGTTAGCAATGGTTTCTTAGGTATAAAACCTAAAGTGCAAACAACCAAAGTAAAAATAGATAACAGATACAATGAAATATTATTCAGCCATAAAAAAGAAATTAAGTTCTGATCCATGCTACAAAATGGATGAACCTTGAAAACATTATGCTAAGACACAAAGGGCACATATTATATGATTCATTTACATGAAATGTCCAGAGTAGGCAATTCTACAGAGATAGAAAATAGATTAGAGGTTACCAGGAGGTAGGAGAGGTAGAAAATGAGGAATGGCAGATAATGGGTATAGAATTTCTACTCAGGTGATGAAAGTGTTCTGGAATAACACAGAGTAATGGTTTCTTATGAATATACTAAAACCCACTGAATTATACACTTTAAAAGGGTGGATTTTATGATATGTGAATTTTACCTCAAAAAAAAAAACTTAATAAAATGCATGGAAATGTGTCACTTTTCCTCCCCCAAGCCAATGGAAATAAATGCTCCCATCAGCCGACTAGTCCTCATTTTAGGGTGACTAGACCACAGCATCCCACTCCAGTGGGAATCCCAGGGATGGCGGAGCCTGGTGGGCTGCCATCTGTGGGGTCTCACAGAGTCAGACACGGCTGAAGCGACTTAGCAGCAGCAGCAGCAGCAGCAGCAGCAGCAGACCAGGGCATCTCAAATTAACTGCAATGAAGGACCTGTTTGTTGTATTTTTTCTGATCTATTATCCATCAATACATATGTGAAATACAACAAAAATGAATTACTAGAAAAATAAAATGAAAAAAATCAAAGTCATATTAAACAGAAGCCCATTTTTTCATTATATTTAATAGACACAAAAATCTCTAAAAAGGTTTCCCAAGTTCTTCCTCTCAGGTTTTAACCCATCTCGTTAAAGACTGAAAACCAACAATTAATAGATGGCTGCTTGTTAGTGGAACACATTTTGAGCCGAACTGATCTAAACCGTACTTAACTTTTAAAAGGAGCATGTGCTTGAGGGACTGGATGGAAGACTTGTAAGAGGTCTGTAAGTAACAAATACTATTTTCGCTGCTCATTTACAGACTGCCATTGATGACCTGGAGGCCATTCTAGGAGTGACAGAGGAAAACAAGCTGAGATTCGAAGAAAACCTACAGTCCAAGCATTGAAACACCCCGCTCTAACCTGATAAGTGAATGATCCTGGAACACTTTACTGATTTTGGACTCCAATCTGAAGCCAAAATATGGGCAACATTCATTTTTCTGTTAGGAATAAAAGGAAAGGAAATTTAGTTTGCTTTGTTTGCTAGGAAGGGTAACAGAATAGATTATAATGTAATGCTTTCTTTAAAAATTGTTCATTAAGTAATCTTATTAACAAGTTGAGATTTGAAGAAAACCTACAGTCCAAATATTAAAACCCCACTCTAAACCTGATAAGTGAATGATCCTGGAACACTTTACTGATTTTGGATTCCAATCTGAAGCCAAAAAAACGGGCAACATTCATTTTTCTGTTAGGAATAACAGGAAGGGAAATTTAGTTTGCTTTGTTTGCTAGGAAGGGTAACAGAATAGATTATAATGTAATGCTTTCTTTAAAAATCGTTTATTAAGTAATCTTATTTTACTTATTAAACCGAAACCTATTTGTGTTATCATTTCAATCAATCTCTTCCTTTTCCCAAACACAGGAAGAAATAAGCTATCAAGAAAGTTACAAGTCTTACTAATATCACTTCTGCGTCTATCTCTTTATAAACTTCAGGATTATGAAGCTTTAAAAAAAAAAACAAATTCTGTAGTTTTCTCTTCCTATTCCTAATAATAATTTGTCTTCTGCATGTAAATATTGAATAAAGGCTTAATCCTCGCTATTTGGCAAAATGGAAATGTCTCTTTTTCCCCAAGAAAATTACTTTTCTATGGATTTGTAAAGTGATCTTTCGTCACTCATTGTCTTTTTATTGTGCCAAGCCACTATTGTCTGTTGTTGCCTTTTTTCAAAAAGTAAAATAAGCCAACATCTAGTTAAATAATCAGAATGTATCTAGGTGGCAGTATCTGCTCTTAGTTTAACAGTGTAACTCAGCCCTCTGTCTTGAATAAACATTTGTATTCTCTAGATCTCCATTAATACAGCAGTAGGATTTTTACAAGCTTAATTCAACAGTACCTTTTAAGGGGCAAAGTGTTAAAATTATGCAGTGTTGACGCTCTTGGTGTTTGCTTTGTAACTGTTGAAAGTATTTCTACATCATCCAGCTTAACTGAAGGGTGAAATATGCAAGTCACAAAATCACAAGAGTTGTTTTAAAGAATGACCTTTGTATCTTTAAAACTATTTGAGTGTGTTGAGGAAAAGAGGGGTATTTATTACCTATGGAATTTCAATAATGTGCTAACTCTGCCTCAGTTATAGGCTGAATTTCTGCAAAACAATTAACATTTGTGTGTGTGTGTGTCAGCTTTTGTTTTGCTATAGTTGGAAGTAGACTAATTAGCCAGGTTTCCTGCTCGTCCTAGGTACAACGATGACCTCTTTTTCTTGCCAGATCACTCAAATCCATATGAGGGGCCCATTGTCCAGACACTTGACGGATAGGAAGTACTACATGCCCATTAGAGCCTCGCCTCGATTGAAGCCAGAGCAACATAAGGTCCAAGAGACTCATTAGTTCACTGGCACAGTCGTGTCCTGAGAGTAAATGAAACCCTCTGTCTCCTTATGGCTCTCATCTGCTCTGGACTTTAAAAGAAAACTGTCTCTGTTTTGTTCAGCACAGCAGTGGATCTTTCACATAGTGAGATCCCCTTCTTAATAGTACAAAACTGTTAAAATCTATCAGGGAAGTTTTTATATGTGAATTTTGATTAGCACTCTTGAGCCTCAAGCTGCTGGCAAGAGTAAAATGAGTTCACTCTCCCGTACCTTTTTTTTTTTTTAACCCACATAATCAGTTTCTCAAACAATGCACTTTCCTTCTTGCCTCTATCATTAACAGACACCACAGAATGCCTGTTTCCAAATTCAGGCCTTATATTCAGATTAAGGTCTCACTGGAAAGTGACTGAGAGTCAGGTTCTCTACCTAAAAAGCTACGGCTTCAAAATCAAAGGAGAAAAATTGGTATAGTAAAACAATCACTTCAAGTAATTACCTGAAAGAAGCCAGAGGACCAGATTAAATTAGTGAAATGTTTTAATTACAGAACATTTGAAAAGAAGCATAGTCCATTATCTTTTAGCATATACGAATAGCAAAGATACTGTGCTACTGGTAAACTAAGTTTGAAAAAATATCATGTATATGTGTACAATGTGTCCTAAACATAAATTAATCAGTATAACTTACTGAGTTTTTACTATTCTAAATGGGAAACTGAAATCTTTGTCAATAAGAGGATTTTTTGAAAATGATTGCCATTTTCAGGAAGTTTTGGGGAAAAGCATACATTTAACCATAGAGCTATCTTTGTGAGAGAAATGACCCATTCTTTAATACTGAATGTTTGTGATGGTTTGAGAAGCAAACTCAACTAAACATTTAGGAGCACATTACTGGTTGATGATAATTATCTCCTTTTATATTTTACCTATTTTATACTGGTTTTAAAGAAACTAAATAAATGATGTTCAGTGGCAAATTGTGCTTTCTGCTTAACTACTTTTCACTATCTACTTACATTTACCTTCTATTGAACACATTGTTGGCTAGATATGTACTGTATTAGAAGCTTCATATAAATTTTTTAATTATATCTTTCAGAAATACTACTACTGTCCTCATTTTACATATGAGAAAACAGAGATTTATTGAAGGTATCTCACCCCGTGTCTCAGGCTGAATGCAATTTGAGATTTAAACTCATTTACACAAATTCTGGGCTTTCCATTTGGAGCTAGTGGTAAAGAACTGTCTGCCAATGCAGGAGACACAAGAGACGCCAGTTGGGAAGATACCCTAGAGAAGAGCATGGCAATCCACTCCAGTATTCTTGCCTGGAGAATCCCATGGACAGATGAGCCTGGAGGGTTACAGTTCATAGGGTCACAAAAAGTCAGACAAGACGGAAGAGACTTAGCACAGATACAACACAAATTCTATTAATAGCATGTTTTATAAGGTAGAAATCAGTCCTGAATATTCACTGGAAGGACTGATGCTGAAGCTTCAATACTTTGGTCACCTGATGTAAAGAACTGACTCATTGGAAAAGACCCTGATGGTTGGAAAGATTGAAGGAGAAGATTGGAGAAGGGGATGACAGAGGATGAGATGGTTGGATGGTATCACCGACTCGATGGACATGAGTTTGAGCAAGCTCTGGGGGTCGGTGAAGGACAGGGAAGCCTGGTGTGCTGCAGTCCATGAGGTTGCATAAAGTCGGACACAACTGAGCAACTGAACTGAATTGAAATAAAGTTCAGTTCAGTTTCACTTGTCCCAGATTGTGTAAGGG
Source organism: Oryx dammah (assembly GCF_014754425.2). Classification (NCBI taxonomy): domain Eukaryota; kingdom Metazoa; phylum Chordata; class Mammalia; order Artiodactyla; family Bovidae; genus Oryx; species Oryx dammah. The sequence goes on along the minus strand of NW_024080602.1, from coordinate 3,965,665 downwards.
ACTTACTCTTTTATAACAAATTCTAATGTGCTGGTTAAAGCATATAAAGGTAGTTTAACTTACACGTGTTTCTTGCTCATAACATAAACTTGGGCAACTGACAGCATTGTGAAGCATCATAACTACATGATCAAATAAATCAGAAGAGAAAGTAGCATCAGTAGAATTCTATGGGGATGTATCTGTAAGGTGGAAGACTGATGATAGGTATGTGTGGGAGAATCTGGAATATGGGAAATCATGCCCCATAGTTTCATTGGAAAGATGGGTGTTAAGAAATGGGAAAAGATTTCCAAGAGGATGTAGAGTAACCTGGGAGGAGTTTGGGAAGCGTTACTTCAGCTGTATCATTCCAAGAATTGCAAACATCCTATTTTTCAAGTATAAAAAGATGTATTTTATCCTAAGTAATATGTTAGTTATCATCTTCTAGCTTTTAACAATTAATAATCATTTTTATGCCACCTTTCTTCTAAAGAGCTCAAAGCACTTTGCATTTGTTATCTCATTAATTCCCAAGACTGTCCCTGTGGGGAAGGTAATAAGTATTTTAACATTTAAATGTTTATCTTTAAGAATTTCTCAAGCATACATTAATTATACTTCCAAAAATGTAAATGTTCATTGTTTTGTTTTACTGTTCCTCTGGCTTTAATGTGCATAACACATTTGTTCAACTTTTTAAATGTGTTAATCAAAGTAAATCTTATTTGGAAAACTAGAAATTAAGTTGCCAAAATAATGTGAGGGTAGAGGTTGCAGGGAGAGAGGAAGCATCTGACTTCACCTTTCTCACTGAAAGAAGTTTGGTCCAATCGGTGGTAAATGCAGATGAAATGAATGTGCAGTGACTCTTCTGTATCTTTTCTGTATCCCATTCTTTTCAAAAAGTGTGCCTCACAAGGGTAGGGCTATGTCTAAAAGCCTGAGGCAGACTGAGCTACTATTTCCGTCTTTGTTTTTTGCTAATTCTGTGGAACAGAATACTGATGCATTCTATTAAGAGTTACATCCCAAAGAGTCACAGAATAATAAGAACTAGAAACCTATCTCCCCAGCCCTGCCCTTCTCTGAACTGGCCATACTTTTCTCAACTTTCTAACTAGAAAAATGACCTGCTCCTTAGGGAAGCAGTAGAGATTAATTGACCAAATGTTGGGAAAGTGTTGTAAAGATGAAGCATTCTGCATAAATGTTTAAGTATCATTATTACATTGCAACTTCAAATTGAAGTTCTAACTTTGAAATGTGATTATACACTTCCCAAGAAAGCCCTTTCATAACCACATATATAGGTTTATTTTTCACTCTAACAGCCTAACTCATGGTTATGAAACTTTATTGCACTTGATGGAGGGCCCTTGCATTTATTAGTTTTAAACTGCTGGTTTCTTGGGTATTTATGTAAATGAGGGAAAGATACCAAAACAGTAAATAATAAGCATGTCACTGCTGCTTAAAAATCTGTTGGTAAAAACAAATTTTGATTTGTTACACGAAAACCCTAAAACATAACATGGAAAAATAGAGCTTTGGCATCTATAAGCATGTTTTGGTTTAGAGGTTTCATGATGGTGGTTCCCCTCTAAGCATTCTTTTCCATTCTGTAAATATTTTGTCTCACTTCCACACTTTCCACATTTATCATCATACATATCATATATGTGTGACTGTATACATATATATAGAGAAAAAGAGGTGAGTAAAATGCTACATTTGAAGATTTTTTTTATTTAACAAAATGTTAAAAAGTATACCAGATGGCTAATTATAGCTCCCAGAAACAAAAGGCCACACCTAAGTTTATTGCAGTTGCCTCATAAGGAGTGTTATGATAAAATCATGGTTCCATAAACTTGACAGCAAAACAGCAAAATAAACTTCAAATTTAAATTCAAATTTTGATTCATTTAAAAATTCATGCCACTTTGCTTCCCAGTGTGCCTGTGTGCTAAGTTGCCTCAGTCGTGTCCAATTCTTTGGGACCCTATGGACTCTAGCCCATCAGGCTCCTCTGTCCATGGGATTCTCCAGGCAAGAATACTGGAGTGGGTTGCTATGCCCTCTTGCAGGGGATCTTCCTAACCCAGGGACTGAACCCAAGTATCTTCTGTCTCCTGCACTGGCAGGCAGATTCTTTACCCCTGGTGCCACCTGGGAAGCCCTTACTTCCCAGCAGAGGAGACAAAATACTTCTGCAGTCATTAAAAAACTCAGAATTTTCTAACAACATATTCTTTATCTCCAGGTTTTCTTCACAATGCCTTTCTACTCATTATCTTGGGTGGTTTTTTTTTTCTCAAGTTGAATATGTATATCCATATTCCTAAGTCAAAAAGTTATATATCATTTGCAACAGCAGTGAAAAATCATAAAATTCTAAATGTTCAACAATATTCTTAAAAATTATGGTTAAAGGACCTCTGTTCAGTCATTTAAAAAAAAAATCATGTTCCTACACTTAATGTATGATCCAGCCATTCTACTCCAAGTTATTTACCCAAGAGAAAAGGAAGCATATACACACTTATACATGAATGTTCATAGCAGCTTTATTTGTAATAGCCCCATACATGAATGTTCATAGCAGCTTTATTTGTAATAGCCCCAAACTGGAAACAATCCAAACATCTATCAACAAGTGGATAGACAAACAAATTGTGGGATATCCTACAGTGAAATACTACTTAGCAATGAGAAGGAGTGAACTGTGGAAAAACTTAAAAGACACTGTGGAAAAACTTAAAAGACATGGATGAATCTCAATATAATTTTGCTGAAAGAAAAAATTTAATTTAAAAAGTACATATCCATTTACAAAGTATTCTAGAAAATACAAGCTACAGTGTCAAAAAGCAAATCAATAACAGTGCTCAGGGGTGGTAAGTGGGTAGTAGGGAAAGGGAGGATTACTAAGGGGCAGAAGGAAAATTCTGGGGCTTCACTATATTGATTGCAAAAATGATTTCCTAGGTGTCAAAACTTATCAAGTTGTACTCTTTTAGTACATGCAGTGTTTGAATGTCAGTTATACCTCAGAAAGCTGTTTATAAAAAACCATGTACTAGGAGAATATACATTAGAAGAAAATGAAATATTTATTACAAAGTAAAAATGCATATTTTAAAACAGCCTGAAAACTGACTCCAAATTATGACTTTTAAAAAATGTGTGCCTATATGTATACACACACACACAATACTGTAAGGATAACCCCCCAAATGTTAACAGTGCTTACTTAATGGTGGGGAGTCTTCTTTCTGTATTTTCTGTCTTATAATGAACCTGTTTTTAATTAATGGAAAAAGTGAAACAATCTAATTTGGGGGAGGTTGGGAAAGCAAAATATGAGTTTCTTCACCATAAGTTCTACTATCCAAAGTGATAATGAACTTAGGGACATCGCTTGGGAATACCATAACCAGCTCACAGCTCCAAGTTCACAAAGCTGTCACCAGATAGTAATAGCCTAGCACCATGGTTGGAGAAGGCAATGGCAACCCACTCCAGTACTCTTGCCTGGAAAATCCCATGGGCGGAGGAGCCTAGTAGGCTGTGGTCCATGGGGTCGAGAAGAGTCAGACACGACTGAGCGACTTCACTTTCACTTTTCATTTTCATGCAGTGGAGAAGGAAATGGCAACCCACTCCAGTGTTCTTGCCTGGAGAATCCCAGGGATGGTGGAGCCTGGTGGGCTGCCGTCTATGGGGTCGCACAGAGTTGGACACGAATGAAGCAACTTAGCAGCAGCAGCAGCTAGCACCATGATAGGGTATTCTAAGCTTAATACCCTTAGTCTGAGTATTCAAAAATTCAAACCATGACTTTCCTGTGATACCTACTCATGTAAAAAGAGATGCATAAAAGGACGAATTCTTCTGGCACCTGCACTTGCAAATGTTTGGAGGAACAGACAGTGATTAGGAGGCATCTGTAGTTTCTAAATGGGTATGGAATATATATGGACTTCCCAGGTGATGCCAGTGGTAAAGATCCTGCCTGCCAAAGCAGGAAACATAAGAGACTCTGGTTCGATCCCTGGGTCAGGAAGATCCCCTGGAGGAGGCCACAGCAACCAACTCCAGTATTCTTGCCTAGAGAATCCCATGGATAGAGAAGCCTGAAAGGCATGGTCCATGGGGTCACAAAGAGTCGGACACAATTGAAATGACTTAGCACAGCACAGAACATGGAATATATATATATATAACATCTGCTGTAGATTTAAATGTGTTAATGGATATTAGTTCCAATTCTTTCTTTAATCGACAAGTAATTTCTCCTGTCTAGTTCTTGGTTTCTGGCATGTAAAATAAGAAAGTAGAATTGATATCTAAGCTTCCTCCTAGTTCCAATGTTCTATGATTCTATGCCACTATCGTTAAACTATCAAGAGGACTACATTTTATGTATCACACAAGAAGGTGATTTTTTCTTCCAGTTTTCTCTTCTATCTACTGGAAATAATCCATGAAAAATGTTCTGCAACTTAGTACAGCCTCTTAAGTGCACTCATCAACTATTCTAAAGAGATGTGATTTTATTTTTTTAATTTTTATTTATTTTAGATGGCACTGGGTCTTCCTTACAGTGTTCAGGCTTCTCATTGCACTGCCTTCTCTTGTTGTAGAGCACAAGCTTCAGAGCACAGGCTCAGAAGTAGTGGCATAGCTGCTTAGCTGCTTAGCAGCATGTACAATCTTCCCAGGCCAAGGGTCAGACCTGTGCCTCCCGCATTGGTAGGTGAATTCTTAACCACCACACCACCAGAGAAGTCCAAGTGATATGACATTAAATGATCATAAAATATTTTATAATTTAAAATGGTTCAATGGAATGCTAATGATTTTCTCTTGGAAGGAATTTTTTGACTAAAAATTGTAGCAAGCGAAATATGTGCTTGAGACCGGGATAATGTCTTTCATTTGGGGGGAAAACCATCCCCAAGAAAAAAAATGCAAAAAGGCAAAATGGTTGTGTGAGGAAGCCTTACATTAATTAATAGCTTAGAAAATAAGAGAAGCGAAAGGCAAAGGAAAAAGGGAAAGATAAACCTATCTGAATGCAGAGTTTCAAAGAATAGCAAGGAGATATAAGAAAGCCTTCCTTAGTGATCAATGCAAAGAAATAGAGAAAAACAATAAATGGGAAAGAGATCTCTTCAAGAAAGAGATACCAAGGGAACATTTCATGGAAAGATGAGCATAATAAAGGACAGAAACGGTATGGACCTAATAGAAGCAGAAGATATTAAGAAGAGGTGGCAAGAAAACACAAAAGACCTATAAAAAAAGAGATCTGAATCCAAAAAAACTGTGATTAACTGTCATTAACCCAAATAACTGATGGTGTGATCACTTACCTAGAGCCAGACATCTTGGAGTGTGAAGTTAAGTGGGCCTTAGGAAGCATCACTACAAACAAAACCAGTGGAGGTGATGGGATTCCAGCTGAGCTATTTCAACTCCTAAAAGATGATGCTATTAAAGTGCTGCACTCAATATGCCAGCAAATTTGGAAAACTTAGCAGAAGCTACAGGAATGGAAAAGGTGAGTTTTCATTGCAATCCCAAAGAAGGGCAATGCCAAAGAATGTTCAAACTATGGCACAATTGCACTCTTTTCACACGCTAGCAAAGTAATGCTCAAAATCCTTCAAGCTAGACATCAACAGTACGTGAACCAAGAACTTCTAGATTACAAGCTGGATTTAGAAGAGGCAGAGGAACCAGAGATCAAATTGCCAACATCCACTGGATCATAGAAAAAGCTAGAGAATTCCCGAAAAACATCTGCTTCATTGACCGTACTAAAGCCTTTGACTGTGTGGATCACAACAAACTGGAAAATTCTTCAAGAGATGGAAATACCAGGCCACCTTACCTACCTCCTAGAAATCTGTACTCAGGTCAAAAAGCAACAGTTAGAACAGGACATAGAACAACAGACTGGTTCCAAATTGGGAAAGGAGTACATCAAGGCTGTATATTGTCACCCCGCCTATTACCTTATATGCAGAGTACATCATGCGAAATGCTGGGCTGGATGAAGCTCAGGCTGGAATTGCTGGGAGAAGTATCAATAACCTCAGATATGCAGATGATACTACCCTTACAGCAGAAAGTGAAGAGGAACTAAAGAGCCTCTTGATGAAGGTAAAAGAGGAGAGTGAAAAGCTGGCTTAAAACTCAACATTCAAAAAATGAAGATCATGGAATCCGGTCCTATCACTTCACGGCAAATAGATGGGGAAACAATGGAAACCGTGACAGACTTTATTTTCTTGGGATGTGGATGGTGACTGCAGGCATAAAATTAAAAGATGCCTGCTCCTTGGAAGAAAAGCCATGATGAAGCTAGATAGTGTATTAAGAAGCAGAGACATTACTTTGTCTACAAAGTTAAAGCTATGGTTTTTCCAGTAGTCATGTATGAATGAGAGAGAGATGAGTGACAGTTGGACCATAAAGAAAGGTGAGTGCCGAAGAACCGATGCTTTTCAAACTGTGGTGTTGGAGAAGGATCTTCAGAGTCCCTGGGACTGCAAGGAGATGAAACCAGTCAATCCTAAAGGAAACCAACCCCGAATATTCATTGGAAGGACTGATACTGAAGCTGAAGCTCCAATACTTTGGCCATTTGATGTGAAGAGCCAACTCACTGGAAAAGACCCTGATGCTGGGAAAGACTCGAAGAAAGGAGGAGAAGGGGACAACAGAGGAGAAGAAGGTTGGATGGCATCACTGATTCAATGGACATGAGTTTGAGCAAGCTCTGGGAGCTGGTGAAGGACAGGGAAACCTGGTGTGCTGCAGTCCATAGGGTCTCAAAGAGTTGGACACGACTGATTGACTGAACAACAACAACACTTCTTGCACTAAGCTCTTAGATATTGCAAATTACCTAAATTAATGAAAACATTTTATTCTGAAAACATTTTTATCTAAACTGATGTAATGAGTATCTCCCATAACAGATCTTGGTGCAAATAGGTGGGATAGAAATGTGAATAAAAGCTTTAAATGTCCCTGTATAAACCAGAGCATATCTTCTTTACATATCTACTTTGCATCACTGGTGCTCAGATGGTAAAGAATCTGCCTGCAATGCAGGAGACCTGGGATCAATTCCTGAATCAGGAAGATCCCCTAGAGAAAGGAATGGCAGCCCCCTCCAGTATTCTGGCCTGGGAAATCCTATGAACAGAGGAGCCTAGCATGCTACAGTATACGGAGTTGCAAAGAGTCAGACACGACTGACTAACACTTTCACTTTTGCAACAGCGAGACAAATAACTAGAGTTCTATCTCTGAACTTTTCTTTTAACTTGTATCTTGACTTGAAAAGAGGTGGAAGACGTATTTTGTACCATTTTGCTACAAAACAGATGTCCTCCCTAGGGTTGCATAAATGGGGAGCTTTGATACCATATTTTAAAAGATTTCCTAAAATGCACTGTTTCCTGGGCCACATCCGTAAGCAGGCATTCACTGCCTTTCTCAGAAGTTTTCTGACATCCTGGTAGCAAGGCCTGCATAGGGAGCTGAAAGTGGGATGATTCTATATCCCTCTATAAAGCCCACTCTAATTGTTATGGCTGAAACATTTCCTTAAATTTCATTGCCAGGACGGAAATACATTTGCTTCCTTCATTCTCATTCACTCATTCATTCTACTACCAACTCATAGATTCCTGGCACTAAAACCATGAAAACCAAAACATATAGATGATGTAAGCTTTTAAAACTACCTATGAGCATTTTTCATAAGATTTTTTTGTCTTTCAATATACCTATATTTTAATTTTTCAATTTACCGATGTTTCTAATTACAGAAACATATACTCAGGATACAACAATCAAATAGGATCACATAGCTTCAAAAAACAAGTAAAAAAAAAAAAACCAAACACAGAACACCTTTTTGAAAAACAGAAAAAACAGGGAAGAAATTTAAAAATCAACAATTATTTCACCAACTGGAGATTAGCAGCTGTTAAAGATTTGGTGTGCATGTGCTGTTACTCCTGCCTGGGCTGCTGCTTTTCCCATTTCTTCTGCCTGACACTCTCCCCTCCCAGAGATTTCTGGGGGCTCACTCACTGCATTCAGTCTCTGTTCATCTGTCACTAGAGCAGAGGAGACCTCCCTGACCACTCTTCCTAATTAGCACTCCCTTACTCTCTATCACCTTACTCTCCTTTATTTTTTTTGAAGTACAATATAAGATATTTAATAAAAGATTTGCCTATTTTTAAATTATATACAGCTCAGCTCCTAGAACAGTACCTATCAGTAGAAAGAGTTGCTCAATCTATATATATTGATATATACATGAAAAGTAAAACTGTTAGTCACTTGATTGTGTCCAACTATTTGCAACCTCACGTCCTGCTGCCCACCAGGCTCCTCTGTCCATGGAATTTTCCAAGCAAGAATGCTGGAATGGGTAGCCAAACCCTTCTCCAGGGGATTTCCCCAACCCAGGGATTGAACTCAGATCTCCTGCATTACAGGCAGATTCTTTTACTGTATGAGCCACCAGGGAGACCCAGTGATATATACACACATAACTTAATCTTTTAACGCATACATATTGAGTTCCTAGGGCTTCCCTGGTAGCTCAGCTGGTAAAGAAGCCGCCTGCAATGTAGGAAACCTTGGTTTGATTTGTGGGTCAGGAAGATCCCCTGGAGAAGGGATAGGCTACCACTCCAGTATTCTTGGGCTTCCCTGGTGGCTCCAGTTGGTAAAGAATCCGCCTGTAATGTGGGAGACATGGGTTTGATCCCTGAGTTGGGAAGATCCCCCGGAGGAGGGCATGGCAACCCACTCCAGTATTCTTGCCTGGAGAATCTCCATGGACAGAGGAGCCTGGCAGGCTATAGTCCATGTGGTCACAAAGAGTCACGACACAACTAAGCACTGCACAGCATCGAGTTCCTATTATATAGTTTTTTCTCTTTGTATATAATTTTTAAAATAGGTTATATCAGACATATTATATAGTAGACTGTGTTTTTCACTTAGCAATAAATTACGATGACACCTCAGAAATTCTTAGTGTGTGTTAGTCGCTCAGTCATGTCTGACTCTGAGTGCACGGACTGTAGCCCAATAGGCACCCCTGCCCACGAAATTCTCCAAGCAAGAATACTGAAGTGGGTTGCCATTTCCTTCTCCAGGGGATCTTCCCAACCCAGGGATTGAACCTAGGTCTCCCACATTGCAAGCAGATTCTTTACCATCTGAGTCACCAAAAATTCTTACCCAATGCTATTCTATTAATGGCTTAAGGACGTTACTAATTCTCTATTGTTAGACTATCAAGCACATGGGCATTTCAGCGCATCCTTCCAATACACATCATGTTACTCTCAACCAGTTAAGATAGTTATAAGTAATATTAACAATGCCTTATATTCACCTGGTACTTTATAGTTCACAATCTATTTTTATACGCCATTTGGTCCTTACAATAAACTCAAGCAAACAGAGCAGAAACTCAGAAAGGTTACATTATGCAGGATACAGGATGCTTGGGGCTGGTGCACTTGGATGACCCAGAGAGATGGTTTGGGGAGGGAGGGGGGAGGAGGGTTCAGGATTGGGAATTCATGTACACCCACGGCAGATTCATGTTGATATATGGCAAAACCAATACAGTATTGTAAAGTAAAAAAAGTAAATAAATAAATAAATAAAATAAAATAGCTACAACTTAGGGGAAAAAAAAAAAAGGTTACATTATTTCCCTAAAATCATAAAAAAAGAACAGTAATAGGGAGTCCAGATTCAAACCTAGGTCGATCTATCTCTGCAGCCTGGGCTCCTCACTTTACGTCATCACCCCTGGTTGAAGCCTTCATTTTACAGATGAGTGATCCATGCTTAGAGAAGGGAGTAATGATGTGCCCAGAGTCACAAAACTTCTTTAAGAAAGAATAGAGGTAAAGTAGAACCCAGGTCTCCTGACTCCCTGTCCAAAGCTCTCTCAACTACATGCTGGGTCAACAAATTAGAAAAAAAAAAAAACCAAATTGCTCCATAGCTACAACGGTGACCAACACATGCTGTTACACTTCTCTGAAGATTACTCTGTATATTTGCTCAGTGCTGCGAAGTGCCAACCCGATGACACTTGCAATCTTGAGCTTATTTGATGTGGTTGGGAAGCAAATGAGATTCTGGTGCCCCTGTTGCGCATAGGTGCTCAATGAGCATTTCCTGCATAGTGGGAAAGTGCCCTATATTTACAGTATTTGATCCAGTTTAACAGCAAGATCTAATGTTAAAATTAGCCTTGTAAAAGTTTTCACCCTAGTTCACACAAAAACAAGATTCTGAGATTATGACTAGCAATTTTTCATGAGTTGATTTATCTGAATAAAACCTATAAGGTTTTGAACCATTAAACATTCGATTTAGAAAAAAAATCTCAGCATACAGAAGAATAAACTGAGAAATGGAACAGATCTGTTTCTTTTAATAATTATGAGCAATATCTCAAACTCAGCATCCTTAGACCATTGAGCTGTGTAGGATGAATGTGCTAATTAATCAATTACTACCCAACAATGTACCCCGTTTATTTACTGAAATGCACCAGAAATGTGTGCAGAACTGGTAATTATTAATCATCTTCAGTAACAAATATGACTCAAGTTCACCTTCATATAATTAATAGAGCATGTAGTTAGTTTTAACATCTTGCTTTATTAGAAACAGCAAGAAGGAATAAAAAGAAAGAGCTGAACTACAGTTGTGGTTCACTGAAGTGCTAGCTTGGACTAAATGTGCCTATGACTCACAGCAGCAGCATTATTCATACCTGTCCAAACTATGGCCAGATGCTCTCTCCATTAAAGTCTGTAAAAACCAAACTTTTTAATGTGAATAAAATTTTAGATTTACAGAAAAGTTGTAAAAGCAGTCCAAAGAATTCCTACATATTCTCTACCCAGGTTCCCCTAATAAAATCTAAGTGTCAGAGCTTGATAACTTGCTTAGAATTGGGATCTTTGCTTATGATAGGCAAATGCTTTATTGCATGCCTTTCAATTTTAAAGATATTTCAAAAGTACTGTGATATGCATAGAAATAGCTGTTTAACAACAAATTTTGCAAGTGATTCCATTATGAAAAATAGTTCTTTTTTTTTTTCTTGAGGATCATAATGTGTGCCCTCAAATTTCCTTTTGAGTCAGATAGACTCCTGGGTATAGAAAGGCCATATTTTGGGTCTATAATGCTATTTCCTGTTTAGTTACAAATTGTATAACATCTAAAGTGTGTTAGTAACTTTTACATCTGAGTCCAGCATCAGATGATTCTTTTTAATTGAAGTCAAACATTAGGTTTTGAATTCTATCAATGTAGGTTAGCAGCAGCAGGTTTGGGTCCCAGCTCTACTACCCTGCCTGCCCTGTGACTGGAGCAGCTTATTTTAACTTCTAACTTTGGACACTGGGTTTCTTCAGTTTGAAGATGAGGAAAATGAAACTTTGATTTAGAATATTGTTTCAATGAAACAATAAGTAGAAACTTGAATGCATGCTCAGTTGCTCAGTAATGTCCAACTCTTTGCAACCCCATGGACTGTAGCCTGCCAGGCTCCTCTGTCCTTGGAATTCTCCAGGCAAGAATTTCTGGAGTGGGTTGCCATTCTCTTCTCCAGAGGAATCTTCCTGACCCAGGGAGTCAGACCTGAGTGTCTTGTATCCCCTGCGTTGACAGGTGGATTCCTTACCTCTGCACTGAGTAGCCCAGTTGGAAACTACTTAGCATGAAATAAATACTCAGTAACTGGCTAAGTATTATTACACTGACATTATGGCCCTCTGCAGCCACTTTTAGCTTAAAAAAATGAAATATGCACAAGTATGCATACCCAAATCAAAAGGTATTTCATATAATGGAAACTGAAAATGTAGATTCACATTTTTTAAGTTTTCCTGAAGGGAAAAACTGATAAAATTTAATGCTGTGGAACTCCAGTATTCGTGCCTGGAAAATTCCATGAACAGGGGAGCCTGGTGGCTACAATCCATGGAGCTGCAGAGTCGGACATGACAGAGCAACTGAGGACATGCACACAGTAAATCAAAGGGCTTAGCAGGTGGCTCAGTGGTAAAGAATCCTCTGGCCAATGCAGGAGACTGGGATCAATCCCTGGGTTGGGCAGGTTCCCTGGAGAGGGAAATGACAACCCACCCCAGTATTCTTGCCTGGAAAATCACATAGAGAGAGGAGCCTGAAGGGCTACATTCCATGGGGTCACAAAAGAGTCAGACACGACTTAGTGACTAAACAACAACAGTAAATTAAAAACCTCACCCATCTGAAAATACCAGTGGAATGCCACTTCCAAAACCTAAACTGACAAATCATAAATCAGTGGTAGACTATGGTATTTCTATAATAAAATGATTCAAGGGCCCTTTAAATGGAGAGCCCCCTCAGGGCATCTCAGTATTTGTTTATAGATCATTAACTACTTGACAGTGAGTCTGGAGAGGGGGCATAAAGACTCACAGCTAAAGTGCTAAGAGTCACTGTCGGTTGAAGATCAGCAATAAAGCCAAAATATCTTAGGAATGTGATATGAAAATCTGATTTCTACTACAAAAATGCTCTATGCTATTCATGATTAAATCTGTTAGTAGGACGAAGCTCACTTTACGAAGCTGAGACTAATATGGGTTTTATGACAAAGTGAATTTACTGGGTCATGTTTTCAAATGCTTCCCCAAACACTGACTACATATCATAAAGATTTTAACATTGAAAACATGCCCATAAAGTAGACTGTGTTATCTACCAGCATAAATCATACTTGGTTTCAAAAAGTCACAAATATGTCTTCTTGCTACTAGATTCTGGCATCCACAGGACAGGAGAATAGCATAGAAACGTTTCCTAATGAGAAGCTTACTGAAAGCTGAGTGATCAGAATTTTGATTCATGTTTCTTGTGTATGATCTTAGATAAGTTTCTTTCCTAGTCTGCAGCTTAATTTCTCCAAATACCAAACTTAAAATTAAAACCACTGACCCTGAATACTATGTATTCACTTTACCCACTTTCAAACCACCGCCCCCCCTTATTCAACAAATAAGAGTGCCTACCATATGCCAAGTTACTAGGTTCTGTGGGCACAACCGTTAACAAAACACACAAAACCCTCTGGCCTTATAAAGTTTACATTCCAGTGGGGTGGGGGAGGCAGGGAGAACTTGAAAGTAGCTTAGACATAGATACTTTTGGAAGAGATCCCTGTACCCACTTTGTTCACAATAAAATGTCTGACCAGAGTAATTCTTGTCACTCTTTGTAATAGCAGCCCCGGCTGCCAGCCAACTCCTTGGAGGCTTTCAGAACATCAATCAATTCCACAGAAGGACTCAAAAAGATCTAGAAAAAATATGGCAGTTCTTTCCTTTCCTAATGACTCCTGCCATAACTCAATACCTCCAAGAGAATGATTTTGCATAAAACCAATGTATATTGTCCTTCCCAGGGAAGACACAACCATATAGGAATAGAGCAGCAAGCACCGCTTGCCACTGATAGAAATGGGAAAAATGAATGAGCATCCTTCCTGTTGTAGAGATAACTTATGCACTTCCTCTGGTGCTGAGCTCGGCTTAGAGGGCACTGAACTGTTAGGCAAATTTGGTTCCTAGGAGACTCAGGACGGTGGCTCTTTGGAGTACGTTTTTAAATTCCACAGCATGCTGGAATATGAACTGGGGCAGCAGCAATTCCATGGTCCTCCTTTTCTTAAACCAAAAGTCCTAAAGCTTCAAACTGGAAACTGTAAATGAAATTCTAATAGGAAATATTTCTATTCCTTTTAAATAATTCCTTTATCTTTTACCAACATGTTAACATATGCAATTAATATCTTGCTTTTAATTCTCCTTCTGAGAATAGCAGTGAATTAAAATCTACATGCCTACCCTACTTTCTTTTAAATCACATTATGAGCGCGCACACACACAGAAATATAGTGATCAGGATCTCACAGTATGGTGGTAAAAACAATACAAGGATAAAGATTCTATATATGTATGAGGTCACGCTTGGCTCATGTTCACTATATATGGTTTCTGTACATATTTGTTAATAAATACTAATAGGATGTGTTAATAAGTAATATATTACAGAACTCATTGTTTTCAAGCTTTTTATTGAAGTATAACATACATGCAGAAAAGGGCACACATCATATGTGTTTAGTAGTTCACAAACTGAATATACCCATTTAACAAGAATCAGATCAAGAAAGAGGATAATCCATAGGTTCATCAACTATAACAAATGTATTACTCTGCGGCTAGTGGTGGTAGTTTAGTCAATAAGTCATGTCCAACTCTTGTAATCCCATGAACTGTAGCCTGCCAGGCTCCTCTGTCCATGGGATTCTTCAGGCAAGAATACTGGAGTGGGTTGCCATTTCCTTCTCTAGAGGATCTTCCCAACCCAGGGATCAAACCCAGGTATCCTACATTGCAGATTCTTTACCAACTGAGCTAACAGGGAAGCCCATTTACTCTGATGGGGGATGCTAATAATGCGGAAGGCTACACATGTGAAGTGAAGTGAAGTCGCTCAGTCGTATCCGACTCTTTGTGACCCCATAGACTGCAGCCTGCCAGGCTCCTCTGTCCATGGGACTTTCCAGGCAATAGTACTGGAGTGGATTGCCATTTCCTTCTCCAGGGGATCTTCCCAACCCAGGGCTCGAACCCGGGTCTCCAGCATTGTAGACAGACACTTTACCATCTGAGCCACCAGGGAATTTATGAGAAAGATCTGTATCTTCCTCTTAATTTTGTAGTGAGTCTAACTAAAACCACTCTTAAAAAATTGTCTTAAAAAAAGAACTATAAAAATCAAAGAATGTTTTTCAAAAGACAGAATTTAATTCCAGTCCCCCAGAAGTCACCTCATACTCCTTGTGGTAATTGTCTCTGCCAACCTGTAGTGATCACTTCTCTGTCTTCTAACAGAACAGATGAGTTTAGGCCCATTTTATACTTCATAGAAATGAAATAAAACAGTGAATACTTTGACACCTGACTTCTTTCACTATTCCCTATGTTTGTGAGATTCATGTGCGCTGTGTGTGATTGTAGGTCATTCTTGTTGCTGTGTAGTAGTCTATCATGTGAATGTGCCATAATTTGTTATCTGCTCTACTACTGATACGAATTTGAGTACTTTCCTGGTTGAGTGCCACAAATATAAATAGTGCTGCTATGAATATTCTAGTATATGTCTTTTGAAGAACATATGCACACAACTTCTGTTGGGAATTGCCATAGACTCTTTGTGACCCCCATAAACAGTTTTGAAAACGTTGAAGCCCTAATACCCAATGTGATGGTATTTGGAGATAAGTCCTCATGTGTGAAGAGGGGATAAAGGTTATATGAAATCATAAAGGTGTGACCCTATAATAGGCCTGGTACCCTAACTGGAAAAGAGTCAGACACAGAGTTAGCTCTGCCTACCATGGGAGGATTTACAGCAAGAGGGAAACATAAGCCAAGAGGAGAACTCTCACAGGGAACCCAACTGGCTGGCACCTGATCCTGGACTTCCCAGTCCCCAGAACTGGGAGAAATAAATTTATTGTTGGCTAAATCTAGTCTGTGATGCTAAAGCTGAAACTCCAGTACTTTGGCCACTTCATGTGAAGAGTTGACTCATTGGAAAAGACTCTGATGCTGGGAGGGATTGGGGGCAGGAGGAGAAGGGGACAACAGAGGATGAGATGGCTGGATGGCACCACTGACTCGATGGACATGAGTCTGAGTGAACTCTGGGAGTTGGTGATGGACAGGGAGGCAAAGAGTCAGACACAACTGAGCGACTGAACTGAACTGAACTGAAATCTAGTCGGTGGTATTTTGTTATGGCAGCCTCAGCACACCACCTAGGAGTGGTATTGCTGGGTCATAAGGTATGCATTTATTTAGCTTTAATCAGTAAACTGCCAAAAAAAAATTCCAAAGTGGTTGCCAACCATGTATAAAACTTCTAACTGCTGCATATCCTTAGTACTTTCTATCTTTTCTACCTTAGCCCACTTCAGTGGGTGTGTAATATTTAAGGTAATATATATTTAATAGTTCCGTTTCTTATATGATTAGAGAAACTAAGCACTTTTTTTACATTATTGAACATCTAGATGTTCCTCTTTGGGAAGGGTCCATGAAATATTTTGGCCAGCTTTCTATTAGATTGTCTTTTTAAAATGATTTGTTCTAGATACCAAATGCTTTGTCAGATATATGTAATGCAAATACTTCTCTCACTCTTTTGATTACCTTTTTATTTATTCTCAATAATGCCTTTTAATGAACAGAAATTCTTAATTTTAATATATTCCAAACTATCAACTTTGTAGAACTTATTTTTAACATGTTCTGAACATTTGCAATGTCATAAGTGCCTTTAAAACAAAACCAAAACAAAATCCGTTCTTTCCAGGAGCGGCATGATACACCCATGCACATGTTAAAAGCTATACAAGGCAGCACTATTTATAGATATTTTTAAAGGGTTCTGTCTAAGAGATAGGTCATCTCTCCATACTTTGTGGAAAACTAAATATTTGTGCATTTAATGCACTTAATTACTGGACACTAAGCAATGTTTTTAAACACTGACTTAGGCTTTTGAATAACAACTTCTAAGTCCCTTTGGGGGCACTTGAAGAATTAGAATAGAAAATTCATTGCTATGAAGAATTAGAACAGAAAAGAAAATCAAGCATCTGATCTGAATTGTAGTTTTTTGAGAGATTATCTTATTTCAATTATGGAAAGAGTACTATATAAAGTTAGAAAAGATATCTAGATGTCATATTCTTCAGCTCTGCATCTTTAGGCTGGGGTAATATTTCATTAAAACACTCTTGAAAACCTAGGTGTGGTATACCATCTATCAGAAATCTTTGGACAAACTTCCTATCTTACAATAGAAAAGAGAGATAATCAAAGAGCCTTGGATCAGAGAAACCTTTAACACTGATGAGGTTTTTCCAGGAGAGCATCTTCCAACAGAAATCCTTCAGCTCCCTAGCTGTTTTACAAGCTTCCATGAGACAATGCAGTGCTACCTAGGTAAACTTCTGGTTCTCTTTATCGGTGGTTTTTACCTTATATACTACAGAACGTAGGATTTCTCAGACTGAATTCAGAGGTTCCCCAAATGTTTGATTCAAATTTTATTTTTTTTAATAGATTTTTATATTGTCAAAAGGGAGATGTCCAATTTTTTTTAACATATTACAAACTCCCCATGCATTAATTTGAGGTTAAGCCATCTCAGCATAGATCTCAAAATTCATCTCCAGTTGTCATCTTTAGTTGAAGCACATGCCCAAGATTTCACGGTGAATCACTTAAAAACCACTCTTACTTATATCTACTTCTCCCAAGAGATCAGGATTTTCTTGATAGTAAACAATCAAAACCAAGGAGTAAGAAATAAACTGTTATTTTTAAAAAAGAAAAAAAGAAACTATCCTCAGGCTACTATAACTGCAACTGTTAGCCATAGCCCCCAACTTCAAAAAAAATTGAGCATAAAACAGCAGGGTCAAGAGCACATTGGCAGTGGGCCAGCCATGGCATCCCAACCATACTAATTCCTGTTGGTCTTACCTGTGTCTCTGCCAGCCAGGCTCCCTTGATTCCTTCCCATTTCTAAGCTTGGTTCTGCAGACTTCCTATTTATTATTTTAGCTATCCAACTGCCTTCCAATAAATTCTTTTTCTGCTAAAAGCAAAACAAAACAAAGTAAAAACCCAGGACAATAACAAACTGCTAAGTCACGTCAGTCGTGTCCGACTCTGTGCGACCCCATAGACGGCAGCCCGTCAGGCTCCCCCGATCCCTGGGATTCTCCAGGCAAGAACACTGGAGTGGGTTGCCATTTCCTTCTCCAATGCATGAAAGTGAAAAGTGAAAGTGAAGTCGCTCAGTCGTGTCCAACTCTTATCGACCCCATGGACTGCAGCCTACCAGGCTCCTCCTTCCATGGGATTTTCCAGGCAAGAGTACTGGAATGGGGTGCCATTGCCTTCTCCGAACAACAAACTAGTCTCATTTTTAAAATTTACCTTTAATATTAAAATTTTGCACTTAATAAATGTTTAGTAATAAAACACAAGTTTTCATCTACTTTATAGGTTGGGGTTCTATGACAGATTTTGTTTCAAAAGGAACTCCATCTTTTTAAAATTTAATTTGAACTCCTGTAATGGTTACTGCCTTGAAAGCATTGCCACATGTATGCAGCCGCTTAGCCTCAGCATCCGGAGCTCCTGGAAGGAAGTTAGAATTAAACAAATACCACTCTCTCTGTAAGCTTCGGCCTTCAAGAATCAGTCACCTCAAGATCTCAACGTCTGACATCAGTTTCAAGACAAGTGTTTCTAATCATCTTTTCATTGCCTTTGGTGCTGCCTATTATTGAAGCAGTAGAAACTAGAGATACAACAGCTCTCTTGTCAGGTGTGGTTCTCAGCATTACAGGGATCTGTGCTTGTTTGGTGGGGGGGTGTATATGCACAAACAAGAAATGGACAGGTATGACTTTAAAGGGCCTCCTGAATCAAGCCTTGCCCTGAAGACCTTTGTGCTATTGAGGTTCAGAACTGAGCTTTGGTGTCTGAAAGTTCCCAAGAAAGAGCAAACTGGGTAGTTTCACATTCTTGGTTATTGACTGAACAAATCAATATAACGGAAAAATTGATACATTTGAACAATTCGTATACTGAACAAATTGATAATATTGTGTTAAATGGAAAACAAAATGTTTTCTTCACAACAAATAATGCACTGAAAAACATCATCTATAGTTTGCATTTGCTAGTTAGAAAGGTCAAAGAAATGAGATGGCTGAAATTTGTGTAATATTTCAGTTTCAGAATTCTCAATAGGAAGGAAGCTCTTGCTCAAAATCGTAGGAAACTGTTACTGCTCAGTTATAATCAGTACCTCCTCTATCACTAAGGAGTCTTTTCTCCATTATTTTTATTGGATTTTTGTTACCTCCCAAGTTAATATTGTACCTAGATATTAAATACAGTTGGTTAAAAATTAAAACTTATCTTTTGTGGGGGAAAAAGTTTAGAGAACATATTCAATGTATTTAACACTGAAATGGGGAAGAGATTTAATGTTTAACAAAGACAAAAATATCTCTATATGAACTGAGCAACATCTCCATGGTGAGAAGTACTATATTAAATATAAACCCATTATGTAAAAAGCATTAAAAATCATGGTGCTGAATTTTAAAATGTTAAATATAAACCCATTATTTAAAAAAGTTTAAAACGTTTACTTTGAAATCATAGTATTGAATGCTGCTAAGTCACTTCAGTCGTGTCCGACTGTGTGCAACCCCATAGACGGCAGCCCACCAGGCTCCCCCGTCCCTGGGATTCTCCAGGCAAGAACACTGGAGTGGGTTGCCATTTCCTTCTCCAATGCATGAAAGTGAAAAGTGAAAGTGAAGTCGCTCAGTCCTGTCTGACCCTCAGCAACCCCATGGACTGCAGCCTCCCAGATTCTTGTCTTAGCCTCCTTCCAACCATTTCTGTGCAAATCTAACTATATTGTGCCTCCCCATAAAATCTTTTAAAAACTTTTATCTAACAGGGAATCCTATAAAGGTAAGGTTTAAATTATTTGCTTGACTACAAGGCCTCTGAAATTACTTATCCTACAAGGTTTGGTACACGGTTGTGGGTGCTCAATCCTTGTTTGTTGAAGGAATCAATAACAACTGGAGAATTTAAGAGTCGTCACACTATCCTCCACTCCTCTTGAGTTTTCAGCAATAATATTAACAGCAGTGGTTATATGGTGCTTACATATAATTATCTCATTTAACATCCAGCACTTTCCAGACACATTTTGTATGGTTTTTTCCCCAAACATGAATTTAAGACATGTAAGAGGAAATGCCTCTCTAGAAAATAGATGTTGTACAAGTTCTTACCCCAAGAAGCTGCAAAACTTGAGAAAAAGTTTTCCTAAAGAGGTTTGCAGCAATGAAATTAAAAGACGCTTACTCCTTGGAAGGAAAGTTATGACCAACCTAGATAGCATATTCAAAAGCAGAGACATTACTTTGCCAACAAAGGTCCACCCAGTCAAGGCTATGGTTTTTCCTGTGGTCATGTATGGATGTGAGAGTTGGACTGTGAAGAAAGCTGAGCGCTGAAGAATTGATGCTTTTGAACCGTGGTGTTGGAGAAGACTCTTGAGAGTCCCTTGGACTGCAAGGAGATCCAACCAGTCCATTCTAAAGGAGATCAGCCCTGGGATTTCTTTGGAAGGAATGATGCTAAAGCTGAAACTCCAGTACTTTGGCCACCTCATGCAAAGAGTTGACTCATTGGAAAAGACTTTGATGCTGGGAGGGATTGGGGGCAGGAGAAGAAGAGGACGACAGAGGATGAGATGGCTGGATGGCATCACTGACTCGATGGACGTGAATCTGAGTGAACTCCGGGAGTTAGTGATGGACAGGGAGGCCTGGTGTGCTGCGATTCATGGGGTCGCAAAGAGTCGGCACGACTGAGCGACTGAACTGAACTGACTGAAAACTAAGACTCCCAGTCTGGCCGTTTTCCAGGCTCTGAAGGAGATGGTGGTGCACCCTACATGGAGAGATTTAAGGCTTTCTAAAAAAAAAAAAAAATTTTTTTTTTCTGTTGAAATATCTGGGGCTTATTTTAAAAAACACGAAAGAGGGAACCTGAATGGAAAAGTGCTCCCCGAGTTTACTAGCCAATGCAAATCTCGGGACTTGGATTTAACTCACTTCCCTGCGGACAACTTCTTCAAATGTTTCCTCACCACCACCAATGAAGGATTTCTTCAGTCCACGACTTGGAAAAGAGACGCCGGCTTGAGTTCTGCCACTCCATTGTTTTAAAGCTTAATGTTCCTCATACCTGAACTAATAAAACTCACGAACCTCCCCTCACTCCCTCCCTAGGGTTATTAACCACTTTAGAGAGGTCTTTGGTGACGATTTAACTACCTCAGCTAGCTCACTCCACCCGGCCCTCCTCTCTGCTCCACTCTCTCCCCCGGAAGCCGCGGGACCTTTGTGCGCACGCGCCGCCGCGCCCCAGGGGCTCTCGCTCACTTGCGCAGCGCCCGTTGGGCGTCCCGCTGCCACCCTTGGGGAGCGGGCGCGCGCGCGCCCCTTCGGCTCCGCCCCCAGGGGCGCGCGCCCGTAAGGCGGCCGAGGGGCGGGGGACGCGGGCGAGGCCGGTCATGGAGGCCCTTCGGAGGGCCCACGAGGCTGTGCTTCGTCTGCTGCTGTGCCGGCCCTGGGCCACGGGCGCCGCCTCCCGCCCGAAGCCCCGAGCCTCGGAGGTGCTGACGCGGCACCTGCTGCAGCGGCGCCTGCCTCACTGGACCTCCTTCTGCGTGCCCTACAGCGCCGTCCGGAACGACCAGTTCGGCCTCTCGCACTTCAACTGGCCCGTGCAGGGCGCCAACTACCACGTCCTGCGCACCGGCTGCTTCCCCTTCATCAAGTACCACTGCTCCAAGGCTCCCTGGCAGGACTTGGCCGGGCAGGACCGGTTCTTCACGGCGCTCAAGGTCGTCAACCTCGGTGAGTGCCCCCGGGCCGGTGAAACACGTCCCGCCGCCGACTGCCCCGCTGTTTGCAAAGCACGCTGACGTTCTGCCTCCGAGGCCGCGACCCCGTCCCGAGATCGGACCGCGCCGGCGCGGGGTTACTTACCCTGCCCCGGCCCCGCGCAGGCTCGCCCGGGCGCACGCGCTCGCCACGCTTCGCCCAATGCTGGGGCGTTTCCCAGACTCTGCCTCCGCGTCCCACCCACTCTGCAGCTTTGCAGGACTGACCCTGGTCCTGGGCTTCTGTATTCCCCGCCCAGCAGGTGCTTGTCAGAGCTAAGTTGTTGCTCGTGAATGGTACCCCGGAAAGTGGGGCTTATTGACAGGCCTGTACAGTGGGACCCCTCTGCATCCGCTCCCAGTGAGAGGGCATTTTATTCTTACTTCCAGCCACTCGTTAACTAGAAAGAGCCTTCCACTGGGCAGTAAGAAGGAGGGTGTAGAGCGCTGAAAATGGCTCTGAAGTTTTTATAAAATGCCTGATTATATGGTAGGATTCATTCTCATGAACATCACTTTGTGGGTGCTTTCAAGAGTATAAAATCGGAAACTACTTTTTTAAGTTTCTTTGTTCTCTTTACGTGAAGTCCCAGCAAGTTCGTTGTACTAAAACCACCGAAGGTTTTCACCGGTGGTATTGGCTTCTTCAGATACTAGGCCTAAAAGATATTTAGAAGATTGCCTCTTTAATACTGGTATGTTTTCATGGGAGTATTCCAAGTCAGAGTATTTACTCTTGCTGAATGTTTTATCTTTCGGTTAATGACAGAAGAGGCGTGAACATTGACGTGGGTGCATCTTTCATGTTTTACAGGTAAATGAAAAATAGGCCTCAGGATGTTTGAACCTATTAATAACTGATAATCAAATGAATCCATATTTCAGTAATTCAGAATCTAGATGTGCAAGCTAACTTACATTACCCAACCAGTTTTTTGACCCAGAATTAAAGCTGAACACGCGGCCACACTTTTACTATATAGTCTTGACAGTTTCTTAAATTTAAATACATTAGGTGTATTTTTGCTTATAATTGCTCACATATGTAAATCAGGGGGCCTGGAGCCATTGCTCCAACTAGTACTGTCCTGAGTTCATCCCATTAAGGAGAAGATTATTTAGGCGATGTGTAATCTTTTAAAAGTATGCCTTATTATTTGGCTGATGAACTATATAGAGCATGCCCACTAATTTTGAGGTTGATGTAAAGAAGTTGAAGAGTGTAGTGATTTAGAAAATTCAATCCAAAATTATTTGGAGAGACTAGAGGGATGACTAGATTCAGGAAGAATACGTTTGTTTTGTTGAATAGCATCTTCAGAAACAGAAAAAAGTCATTCTTCCTTAATGTACAGTTAATACACTTTAATAGGTTAGGAAAAGCATAACTGGAGAGTTGTTGGTAAACTATGTTCCCAATGCCTTTTTCTAAAAAAGTTTTCACCATTTAAGAGCACCTTACTGATTAGGGCCTAATCTTTTTAGGTAGAAAGAAATCTAAAGAAAACAGGATGCCCAGA
The DNA here is from genome assembly GCF_014754425.2 of Oryx dammah. Taxonomy (NCBI): domain Eukaryota; kingdom Metazoa; phylum Chordata; class Mammalia; order Artiodactyla; family Bovidae; genus Oryx; species Oryx dammah. The sequence goes on along the minus strand of NW_024080602.1, from coordinate 3,942,458 downwards.
AGATGCTCACATAGAAAAGTAGTGAAAGTAGTAAAATCTTTTGAATAAAGAAACAACAGCTGTAGTTTTTTTTTTTTTTAATGTGTGTGGAAGAGAAAGCGTAATAGTGATTTAATGGTCTTTATGACCTCTTTAAAATTCTAAAAATTCTGTTTAAAAGAGAATAAGAATTTTAAACTGAAAGGAAAACTTTCTGCTCAGGTATTTGCTTTAATACAAATTGGCTTATACTAATAAAAGGAGGTTTTTTTTTCTGGACTTTATTCACCAATTTGGTAATGTTTATTTTGTAATATTGTCTTAGGGGAAGAAAGTAGATAATAGAATTCTTTCTTATTCTGTGTTGTACTGTTGCGCCTCTGGATCATCAAGTACGTATTCTGTTTAAAAATACTTAGGATTTTATTCCTCCTCTTCCCTTTCAAATTAGTAATTATCAAAATAATTCATTTTTCCATTTTGTAAATAATAAAGATTTCTCTTTTACCCATTTGTTCCCTTTATTGCCTGCCTTCCTTTCAATGGAAGCGACATTTTACTGATGGTTTATCAGTCTGGGTATCCTGCTGGGAAGTAGATTGAGATTTAAGAAAATCAACTTACCATTGGAATGAATGGGTAATTGGAGACTTGCTACAAAGTTCTAATTTTTTTTAAGTGCTTAATTTGACAGTGGTTTACCTACTGTTCAGCTGACTCAAAATGAATTATTATGCAAAGAACTGGGTTTCACATTCATTTTGATGTTATGATATGTTTCAGACAGTCTAGAAAAAAATTGATTTTTCATCAAACCTTATAGTTTTTATAGCATATGTGCTATAAAGAAAATTATGGGTTTTTTTAACTGTGTTAATTATGTATGTGGCTAATCTTCACATTTAGTGTATTAGCCTGACTGCATTAAATAAGTAGACTGCAGGATAAAAAAAAATAAGAGAATTTCTGACTCCCATATCACATCTCAACCCCCTATCAAACAGCATTAACAGTACCTAGTTGTTTCTTAGTAAGAGCTAATGTAGTTATTAGTAATCCTTGGTCAGTCCTCCATTTTAGCTGAAAAAATACTGACCATTTGTGTGATTTTTTAAAAAAAAAATCAGTATTTTACAGGAAACTGATAAATACTGTAAAAACAAACAAAATTTTCAGTGTCACCAGCTATTTCTTAACTGAATGTCCTTATCATTGGTTTAAAAGTCATATTTTATTTATTTTACTATCAATATATTTGGTAGTGAGTAAAGTTGCTCAGTCTGTCCGACTCTTTGCGACCCCATGGACTGTAGCCTACCAGGCTCCTCCCTCCATGGGATTCTCCAGGCAAGAGTACTGGAGTGGGTTGCCATTTAAAATTAGTAATTATTTCTAGAACCTGTTTTTCTCTCCATTGATTTTCACCTTTTGAAGTTGTGATAACATATATTAAAGTGTATTTTTTATTTCAACTGCTCCCTCTTCACTCACTTCTACCTGTCTTATTCTTCACTCACTTCTGCCTGTCTTACTCTTGTTCTCTTGTCCACTCGCCCATTCTACACCCCCACTTGCCCTTTTTTTTTTTTTGGTTGAATGATTAATAAATAGCTTTATGATGCTAGTTTTTGCGGCTTTTTTGTGACATTCCCTTGAGGCTTTCAGAGATTTGCAGGGAGGTATTCACAAGGCAAAGAAGGCAATATTCTGTGAAAGGTTTCACAGGAGTTCCAGGAAACCCTGTGATTGTAAAAAACTGTGACCCAGTATACTCCTAAAAATAGAGAGGTGCCAGTCTGAATGGGGTTTTTTGCCTTTTCTCATTGCCAACTAGTGATGCTTCCCCTAATTAATCTTTGGCATCACAGTGGCTGGAATGCAGCTTCAGGGAATAAGCACAAAGTAGTCCAGTGAACTTACACAATCAAAAAAGAGCATAACACAGCAAAGATACTCTTGCAGAAAAAATAAGAAAAAAATTTAGCAATATGATTAGTTCTGAGCATGTGTTGATTTCCCTAGTAACTAGAAAGTGATTTTCCAAATTACCGCTCTTCTTTTAAACTGCTGACATTTTCTGTCCATTTCTGTCCTATGTATGTTCCACTCATACACAGGAACAGTAAAATTAATATTTGTGGAAAGCATACAATATTTTTATCGATTTCATGTGCCTTTGGTTTTATACATATGTTTTTAATGTTATTAGTAGTCATTGATTTTAAATAAGTGCCTTACAAAAAATAGGAATTACAAAAAATAGGAATTGTGAAAGTTTGGGGGTTTTTTTGTCCAGCTTCCTCTCATGGGCCTATGAGGGCTTAATGCAATCTCTGACTAGTATATGTTTAGTTTCATGTATCACAAATGGCAGCTTATCACAAATGGAAATATTTCAAAGAAGAAATATATTCTTGGAGTCTACTATTAACCTATTTCAAGTAGGTTGAAACAAGATTTTCAAATCAGTTGTAAAACTATGAATAGGATTCTTTCTTTCTCATGCTTGTTATTATACCAAAATCTTCCTTAGAATTAGGTTTTGCCTTTGATTTTGAAGACAGCTTTTTGACCTAGTTTCTTTTAAATTGTACAAAAATTATTTTAGCCATCAGTATTACTGTCCAACTTATAGCACAATAAAGATGACCTAGTAATTTAAGCTCAAGGCCAATAATGAAGCTCTCTACAACAAAATAAATTAATATTCTCTGTTTGCTTATTTGTGAAAAGACTATAGAATTACTTCATAATTACTCAGAGGTAATGAATTAATGTTTGTAAAGTACTTGAAGTAGTTTACACCAGTCTTATCTATAGTTTTAAAAATCTCTAGGCTCACACAATTGTTACTGTGTTTCACAATCATAGCTGAAATTGACCTCTTAGGTAGAGTCAGTGTTCACTCATATTTTTATAACTTTATAATTTATTGATGTTGCTAAAGAGTGCTATGTGATTTATACTATGACAAATATGAGTACATGATTAATAAATGTTTATTTCACAAATAACATATTCATTTGTTTTTTAGGTATTCCAACTTTATTATATGGACTTGGCTCCTGGTTATTTGCTAGAGTCACAGAGACTGTGCACACCAGTTATGGACCAATAACAGTTTATTTTCTAAATAAAGAAGATGAAGGTGCCATGTACTGAAAGTGTGTGTTGAAGCACGTAAATATCAGTAGATTATTTTTTCGTGTGTATGTGCAATATTTATTTTTGATCCTTTAAAATAAAACTTTGCAAACACCTTTTTCTTCCTACAGTGTCTGGTTCTTTAAGATGAATCATTGCCCTCAAGAGGCAAAGCTTTTCATACATTGTGATATATTGTGTACTCTGTTTAGCCAATGGGAACCACAAACACATAACATTATACCAATTTTTTCCTATAACTAGGTTGAACTAGAGATAAAAAATGATTGTAATTTATAGATTCTGTAGTTATATATCAACTCTTTGGAAATATAGATACCCACACAAAGAAGGAAGGAGAAAAAAGTCTTTAACATTGGGAAAAGTAGAGAATTTTAGAATATATGATGGAGATAAGATAACATCATTGGCAAATCAAAAATTGATAAGAATTCTAATTGCAATCTGAAATTTAAACCATTCAACTGGCAGGATTTTAAATGGAAATGTGTTAAAAGCCCTTGTGCCATTTTCCTGTACAAGAGGTGTGGGTGGAATGTTGACCTTTCCTATTACCTAAAGAATCCAGTACCACACTAATTTTTTTAATGTGATAACAACTCCATTTAATGCAAATGCAGCAAAATAGATGAAATTAAGACTTATTAAAAGTTAAAATAGCATGCTGATAAAGCTGTAAGAACAATTAAGATCTAGGAAGACACAGAAAAAATAAATTTGGTAACTGCCATGGGAAGTGGGCTGAAATTTTGAAGACCTGATGGCAGTTTTGTGTTAGAATTTTATTAAGTTAATTGCATTTTTGAAAACAAAGTCATTAAAAAAAATTTTATCCTTGGGGGTAGTTACAAAATACCCAGACGAATGGTAAATTTCAGAAATTTGGAGTAATTTAGGGAGAACTAAGTAGAACTATTTAATTTCTAAACCAATGGGTGTTTAAGATTTATGATCTCTCCCATAATTACAAACATGCATTATATATCATTTTATGTTAATGTGTTGCTGATGCTCTGCAACGTTTACACATTTTTGTAGCAAAATATTTTATAAAATTCAATCTAGCCAACATTTGGGTGCGTGCTTCTAACAAATCAGGGAAAGTGAGTGGCAGTAACTGAGGTGAAGGTACCAGGATAATGGAAGAAACACAAACTGGCTTTGTTAAAGGTAGTCATTGTAAATGAGCTACAGAGAGTGAACTCTTCTTCAAATATATGTAGTGTTCACTTGTCTAAAAGCAATTCTAAATAAAGCCTTAATCAAAGAAGTACTTATAGTCCAGAAGAATATACTTGACGCTAGTTAAATGAATGGCTTACACAAAGGAGATAGTGTTACATTAAGCTTCATTAATAATAAAACTGACTATTAGCATTTTGCAAGGAAGGCTAGAACTGATTTCCTCTGTAATGGGAAAAGTTAAATAACTATAGCTCAAGTTTTAAGTCAAATACTGGTCATTCATTGCTGCTGGTCTTGTCAATACTTGCTGTAAAGGTTTGGTCTCCACACAAGGCTGATAAAATGGTTTTTAATTACTAGACTATAAATACAGCTTTTCAGTAAAGTTGCACTTCTTTTCACACTGGCCTGTTTGATTTCTGATAATTTGTACTGCTGACTCTGCTTACCTGTTTTTCAATAGCTACGATCACAGTGACTTCTTGTCCATATGGTGATAGGTAAGTCTCCTTGGAGAACATCTTTGACAAACTACCCTATTGATCTCTGTAATTCTCTGCTGTTTGCAGCACTAAATAGAGCCTTGATTTCTTGCCTGATGTGCTCACTGTGTAACAATTAAGCAAATGTAATATTTTCTTGTATTACATGAAAATCAATAGACCTCTTGCTCTCATGGAGTTGATCATGGTGAAGGATGAACTCAGCAATGGCTAAGGGCATGGTTCAAATATTTAAAATATCATTCCTTGGATTTATGAAGCCTTATAGTGAACCATTTAGTCTGAAAAATGCTGCTCATTGAACAGCAATGGTTTTAAGTTTTTTCTTTGAAGTTGGATATTACATCAAAGTATTGTGGCCTAAAAGGGATAAAATATAAATGCTGGAAGTCAGGAGACTGATTCTATTTTTAGTAATAGTGCTGTCTTACTTTTTGACTTCAGGCTAATAACTCCTCCTTTGTGTCTTAGTTTTTTCTACCTGTAATCTCAGAAGGGCAAAATAAGAAACCTTTCTACCTTAAAAGTGTATCTTGATTGTGCTCGTAAGCAAATGTCAGTTTTATTTCAGAAATGCTGGTTTTGTAATCCTCATTCTTGTTTTCCATTTATGTTTAAAAGGCTTCATCAGTAAAAGGATTTTTAAAATAAGGTGAGAGGAAAGGAGAAGGAGACACATTGAAGGCAGTTTGCGTGAGCCTGTCTGCACGTGCTGGCTATGCCTGAGATGGCAAGCAGGGTTCAAGTGGACTCTGCCCTCCTGGATAGCAGTTTTCTTAGGAGGAATTGTGGAAACATAGACAGCTTTTCTGCATCTACTTCTTTAACGGGATTTTAGTCATTAATCCAGGCAAAAGTGTTTTTTAAATGAAGATGAAGATTAATTTCAGTTTAAAATCTTGCATCTCTTCTGTTGTTCAGTTCAGTTCAGTCGCTCAGTCGTGTCTGACTCTTTGTGACCCCATGAATCGCAGCACGCCAGGCCTCCCTGTCCACCAATTCCCGGAGTTCACTCAAACTCAAATCCATTGAGTCGGTGATGCCATTCAGCCAGCTCATCCTCTGTTGTCCCCTTCTCGTCCTGCCCCCAATCCCTCCCAGCATCAGAATCTTTTCCAATAAGTCAACTCTTCACATGAGGTGGCCAAAGTACTGGAGTTTCAGCTTTAGCATCATTCCTTCCAATGAACACCCAGGACCGATCTCCTTTGGATCTCCTTGCAGTCCAAGGGACTCTCAAGAGTCTTCTCCAGCACCACAGTTCAAAAGCATCAATTCTTTGGTGCTCAGCTTTCTTCACAGTCCAACTCACAGGAAAAACCATAGCCTTGACTAGATGGACCTTTGTTGGCAAAGTAATGTCTCTGCTTTTGAATATGCTATCTAGGTTGGTCATAACTTTCCTTCCAAGGAGTAAGCGTCTTTTAATTTCATGGCTGCAGTCACCCATCTGCAGTGATTTTGGAGTCCCAAAAAATAAAGTCTAACACTGTTTCCACTGTTTCCCCATCTATTTCCTATGAAGTGATGGGACCAGATGCTGAATCTTCTGTTGTTACTTCTATGCAAATCAATGATCAAATGTTGGAAGAAATTTCTAGTCAAAATTTGTGGTTCCTGTGTAAGTGGTGAACCACCATAAAGATTTCGTAACTGAAAAAAAAGATGCAGTAACAGAGTTGGGGGGCAAGAAAGAAGTTACTGCTGCTGCTGCTAAGTCACGTCAGTCTTATCTGACTCTCTGCGACCCCATAGACGGCAGCCCACCAGGCTCCACCATCCCTGGGATTCTCCAAGCAAGAACCCTGGAGTGGGTTGCCATTTCCTTCTCCAATGCATGAAAGTGAAGTTGCTCAGTCGTGCCCGACTCTTAGCGACCCCATGGACTGCAGCCTACCAGGCTCCTCCATCCATGGGATTTGCCAGGCAAGAGTACTGGAGTGGGGTGCCATTGCCTTCTCTGAAAAATAGTTATAAATTCTTTCATCATATACGTGTGTTGTGTTTAGTCACTCAGTCGTGTCTGATTCTGTGATCCCACGGACTGTAGCCCACCAGGCTCCTCTGTCCATAGGATTCTCTAGGCAAGAATATTGGAGTGGGTTGCCATTTCCTTCTCCAGGGGATCTTCCCAACCCAGGGATAGAATCCAGGTCTCCCACATTAGAGGCGGATTCTTTACTACCTGAGCAACCAGGGAAGTCCATATTCATCACACATTTGGTCACTAATATTTTGCTTATTGTTGGCTTCAGTAGAAATGGAAACATTTTTAATTATTAAAAGCCATATATATTTCTTTTAAGATATACATTTTATCTTGTGTCATTTATATTTATATCCACACAAAACTATAATCACAAAACATCTATAATTTTCTTGAAGTAATGTCTTTTAATTCCATTAAAGAGTGAATATCATTTGAATGAGTGGAGTGACCTAAAGACAAGGATCTGGATTTCATTTCATTTAAAAGCTAATACAGATAACAGAAACCTTATCCTAAAGCTAGCGGATTGGGTATCTTCTTTTTTTCAGCACTTAGCATTCAGACAGTAATGATGTTTGGGGCATCTTAACCTAAACCAGTACTTAGCATTACATCTCACCTGGGTCAACAGTCTAGGGTATCAGAGTTAAACTGTGTTACTGTAAATTAATGGAAAATGTAACTGCACTTTGCTGAAAGATCAATGTCCAATAAAGGCCGCACAATCAAATCTTGTTGCAATGATTGAGGTCTTTAATTGCCTTTCAAAGATAAGGTGGTAATCAACACAGCTTTAACTGATCTTTTTTACTAGTTCAATTACATGCTAATGACTGGTGCCAAGTCAGAATCTTTAACTACTTATACTTATTAAATCTTATGTTAGTAATGAAAAATTACTTTAGCTTACCCAATCGATAGAACACACATCTTAATTACTATATTTCACGTTTATACTATTTTGTGTGCTTGACAAATGTTTCACAAGGGTTTTCCCAACAATAAGAAACAACAATAAGTTGTTAGTAGTGAGCACAGGCCATAGAGTCTTTTTCTAACAAAAATTAGAGATCAGATACTAAGGAAAAAATTCTGCTTTAAACGAAAATGTGGATAAAATAGTTCCCAATGATGCAAGCGTAGTGATCCAGTGACTTCTGAAAACTGTCTTGCTAACTGAAAGTACACTTAATACAACTGGGATGAAATAAATCTAGACTTTTTGAAATAAATCTAAGTGTATTTCTAATTTCTGTTAGCTTTCTAGTAAGGTAACTGATTTCATATACGGCCTACTCTAAAAATGTGTTTGGGGGAAGGATAAATGTTAGAAAAGGAAAATGACTAAATAAATAATTGATAAATAAATTGATAAATGATAAATTGAGGATCATCAAAATTAATATCTTTTGTTTTAAAGGACACTTATCAAGAAAATGAAAAGACAGCTGACATGGGAGAAAATGTTTGCAAATCATATATATGATAAAAGGACTTGTAGCCAGAATATATAAAGAACTCTACTAACTCAACACCCAATTGAAAAATAAATTTGGACAGACATTCCTCCAAAGAAATTATATAAATAGTTACTAAGCACGTGAAAAACATTTAACATTAACTATTAGGGAAGTGAGAGTCAAAACCACAGCGAAATACCACATACCCACTGGGATGGCTATCAGCTCAGTTCAGTGTCTCAGTCGTGTCTGACTCTTTGCGACCCCATGAATCGCAGCATGCCAGGCCTCCCTGTCCATCACCAACTCCTGGAGTTCACTCAAACTCATGTCCATTGAGTCGGTGATGCCATCCAGCCATCTCATCCTCTGTCATCCCCTTCTCCTCCTGCCCCCAATCTTTGCCAGCTTCAGGGTCTTTTCCAATGAGTCAACTCTTTGCATGATGTGACCAAAGTATTGGAGTTTCAGCTTTAGCATCAGTCATTCCAATGAACACCCAGGACTGATCTTTAGGAAAGACTGGCTGGATATCCTTGCAGTCCAAGGGACTCTCAAGAGTCTTCTCCAACACCACAGTTCAAAAGCATCAATTCTTCGGTGCTCAGCTTTCTTTATAGTCCTACTCTCACGTCCATATATGACCACAGGAAAAACCATATCCTTGACTAGATGGACCTTTGTTGGCAAAGTAATGTCTCTGCTTTTGAATATGCTATCTAGATTGGTCATAACTTTGCTTCCAAGGAGTAAGCGTCTTTTAATTTCATGGCTGTAATCACCATATGCAGTGATTTTGGAGCCCCCCAAAATAAAGTCTGACACTGTTTCCACTGTTGCCCTATCTATTGCCCATGAAGTGATGGGGCCAGATGCCATGATCTTCGTTTTCAGAATGTTGAGCTTTAAGCCAACTTTTGCACTCTCCTCTTTCACTTTCATCAAGAGGCGTTTTAGTTCCTCTTTACTTTCTGCCATAAGGGTGGTGTCATCTGCATGTCTGAGGTTATTGATATTTCTCCCAGCAATCTTGATTCCAACTTGTGTTTCTTCCAGTCCAGCGTTTCTCATGATGTACTCTGCATAGAAGTTAAATAAGCAGGGTGACAATATATAGCCTTGACGTACTCCTTTTCCTATTTGGAACCAGTCTGTTGTTCCATGTCCAGTTCTTACTGTTGCTTCCTGACCTGCATATAGGTTTCTCAAGAGGCAGGTCAGGTGGTCAGGTATTCCCGTCTCTTTCAGAATATTCCACAGGTTTATTGTGGTCCCCACAGTCAAAGGCTTTGGCATAGTCAAAAAAGCAGAAATAGATGTTTTCCTGGAACTGTCTTCCTTTTTCGATGATCCAGCGGATGTTGGCAATTTGATCTCTGGTTCCTCTGCCTTTTCTAAAACCAGCTTGAACATCTGGAAGTTCATGGTTCACATATTGCTGAAGCCTGGCTTGGAGAATTTTGAGCATTACTTTACTAGCATGTGAGATGAGTGCAATTGTGCAGTAGTTTGAGCATTCATTGGCATTGCCTTTCTTTGGGATTGGAATGAAAACTGACCTTTTCCAGTCCTGTGGCCACTGCTGAGTTTTCCAAATTTGCTGGCATATTGAGTGCAGCACTTTCACAGCATCATCTTTCAGGATTTGAAATAGCTCCACTGGAAATCCATCACCTCCACTAGCTTTGTTTGTAGTGATGCTTCCTAAGGCCCACTTGACTTCACATTCCAGGATGTCTGGCTCTAGGTGAGTGATCACACCATCGTGATTATCTTGGTCATGTAGCTCTTTTTTTGTACAGTTCTGTGTATTCTTGCCACCTCTTCTTAATATCTTCTGCTTCTGTTAGGTCCATACCATTTCTGTCCTTTATTGAGCCCATCTTTGCATGAGATGTTCCCTTGGTATCTCTAATTTTCTTGAAGAGACCTCTAGTCTAGGAATCAGCAAACTAAAATGGACTGGAATTGGTGAATTCAACTCAGATGACCATTATATCTACTACTGTGGGCAGGAATCCCCTAGAAGAAATGGAGTAGCCATCATGGTCAATAAAAGAGTCCGAAATGCAGTACTTGGATGCAGTCTCAAAAACAACAGAATGATCTCTGTTTGCTTCCAAGGCAAACCATTCAATATCACAGTAATCCAAGCATATGCCCCAGCCAGTAATGCTGAAGAAGCTGAATTTGAACAGTTCTATGAAGACCTACAAGACCTTTTAGAACTAACACCCAAAAAAGATGTCCTTTTCATTATAGGGAACTGGAATACAAAAGTAGGAAGTCAAGAAACACCTGGAGTAACAGGAACATTTGGCCTTGGAGTACCGAATGAAGCAGGGCAAAGGCTAATAGAGTTTTGCCAAGAGAACACACTGGTTATAACGAACACCCTCTTCCAAAAGCACAAGAGAAGACTCTACACATGGACATCACCAGATGGTCAACACTGAAATCAGATTGATTATATTCTTTGCAGCCAAAGATGGAGAAGCTCTATACAGTTTACAAAAACAAGACCGGGAGCTGACTGTGGCTCAGATCATGACCTCGTTATTGCCAAATTCAGAGTTAAGTTGAAGAAAGTGGGGAAAACCACTAGACCATTCAGGTATGACCTAAATTACATCCCTTATGACTATACAGTGGAAGTGAGAAATAGATTTAAGGGACTAGATCTGAGAGAGTGCCTGATGAACTATGGAATGAGGTTCGTGACATTGTACAGGAGACAGGGATCAAGACCATCCCCATGGAAAAGAAATGCGAAAAAGCAAAATGGCTGTCTGAGGAGGCCTTACAAATAGCTGTGACAAGAAGAAGGATGGCTATAATAGATAATAAAAAGTGTTGGCAAGAAATGTGCAGAAATGGAACCCTCATAACTTGTTAGTGGGAAAGTGAAATAGTGCAGTCACTTTGGAAAAGTTTGGCCATTCCTGAAAATATCAAATATGAAGTTATCATATTACCCAGTAATTCTGTTCCTAGGATATACACAGAGTTGAAAATATGTTCACAGAAAAACTCGTACACAAGGGTTCATAGCATTCAGTTCAGTTCAGTTCAGTCACTCAGTTGTGTCCGACTCTTTGCGACCCCATGAATTGCAGCACGCCAGGCCTCCCAGCATTATTCACTAGCGAAGAACTGGAAACAATTCAAATATCAGTAAGTGGATAAAAATAAAATTTGGCATATTCACCCAATAGAATATTACATATTCAACAAAAAAAAAAAAGGGAAAGAAGTACTGATTCATGCTATAGCACAAAGCTTTCTTGAAAACATTACACTAAGTGAAAGAAGCCAATCATGAAAGACCATATATGTATGATTCCATTTATATGAAATGTCCAAAATTGGCAAATCTGTAGAGACAGAAATTGGATTAGCGATTGCCTAGGACTGGGGAGATTGGGAGGAAACGGGGAGTAAGTGATAGTGGGCATGGGGATTCTTGGGGGATAATGAAACTGTTCTAATGGCCGCACAATTCTGTGACCATACTTAAAAGATTGAATTGTACACTTTCAAAGGAAGAACTGTACAGCATCTGAATTAGCTTTCAATAAAGCCATTAAAAACTAGTAAAGCGGGGAGGGGAAATGGGTAGTTAGTGTTTAATAGGTATAGAGTTTTAATTTTGTAAGATAAAAAGAGTTCTAGACATAGACGGTTGCACAGTGATGTGGATGTACTTAAGACTATATGCTTAAAAATAGCTAGCATGATAAATTCCATGATGCGTATTTCACCATAAATAAAAATAATTTTTAAAAATTCGTAGTTCAGTCATTCAGTTGTGTCCGACTCTTTGCTACCTCATGGACTGCAGCATGCCAGGCTTCCCTGTCCGTCCTGAAGCTTGCTCAAACTCATGTCCATCGAGTCGGTGATGCCATCCAACCATCTTATCCTCTGTCATCCCCTTCTCCTCCCGCCTTCAATCTTTCCCAGCACCAGGTCTGGGTCTTTGCATCAGGTGGCCAAAGTATTGGAATTTCACCTTCAGCATCAGTCCTTCCAGTGGATAGATTCAGGACTGATTTCCTTTAGGATTGACTAGTTTGATCTCCTTGCAGTCCCAGGGACTCTCAAGAGTCTTCTCCAACACCACAGTTCAATTCTTTGGCACTCATCTTTCCTTATAGTCCAACTCTCATATCCATACATGACTACTAGAAAAACCATAACTTTTACTAAACGGACCTTTGTTGGCAAAGTAATGTCTCTGCTTTTTAATATGCTGTCTAGGTTGGTCATAACGTTCCTTCCAAGGAGTAAGCGTCTTTTAATTTCATGGCTGCAGTCACCATCTGCAGTGACTTTGGAGCTCAAGAAAATAAATTAGTAAAGGATTCAATTAAATTTAAAAAGATTAGTAAAGGATTCAATATTACTATGATAAACTATGATTGCATAATTTCTATAGAAAATAACTGTATTTAGAAAAATGTTAGAAATTAAAAGAAAAATAAAAAAACATTTTATATGTTGTATTCTTGGAATTTTAAAAAATTTAGTATGAAACCTAGTTTGAATTAAATAGGTGAAATTTTATTTGGGATCATTTTTAGTAGCATTAAGAAAAGGGTATACTGGGTTTGAGTTAATTTAAGAAAAAATCAGGGAGTTCCCTGGTGGTCCAGTCGTCAAGACTCCATGCTTCCAGTGCAGGGGGCACGGCTTCCATCTCTGGTCTGGGAACCAAGATCCTGCATGCCTCATGACATGGCCAAAAATTTTTTTAAAAAAGATAAGACCAAAGAAAAGTACATAAAATGTTAGTAAATGATCTTTTAGATCCTAGTTGCTGGAGAAAGAATATCAGCTACTACTAGAATGAGGTTTTATATAGTATTGCTTATAGCTATTTTAGTTGCACTTATATCATTTTAAATACAGTTTATGAACATTGTACTACTCCATTATATTATTAATTTATCTTCAGTGATATTTATAGTATCAATTTAAAAGCTGTAAAACTTCATGAAAAGTAGCCTAAACAAGGATTTTGATAAACCAAAGCTTTCAGATTTAGAAGCAAATCATGTACTTCTTAAGGAAGATTTGAAGTTTTTTGATGTTGATGATGATAGAATTATGAACCTTATAAACTCAGTATTTTTTAGTTAACCTAAATACATAAATCTACTTGAATTCATCTTATGAAAAGAGATATGTCATTAGATATATGATCATTATATGCTTTAGTGATTCATGGACCTTGTTACATACATGCTTTGTAATGTATGAATTATTTAGCAAGAAAAATCACAATAATTTTGTTGTTACTCAAAAATTTATAGGTTGGCAGAAACAATTATGCAGCCCCTGAAGCTGGTATGTTAAGGTAACATCATTAACGCTACATATGATGATTTTTTTAGTAGTTATTTGACATAACCTTTACTGTTTTTGCTAGAATATATCAGTAATTTTATAACAATCTGTCTGTAAACAGAACATTGAATTTATTAACCACAGAGTGATTTATTTAATTCTATTTTCATGTAAGTGTATAACTTAAAGTGAGATCTAAAATGTTGTCTACCCAAACCCTAAAGCAAAAACAAAAATGTACAAAATAAAAATCAGTATTCTAATAAATACATGTGAATTTAAAACTCTATTTAATGAAAATAGATATTTTTATTTCAAAAATGTATGTGTTTATGAATTGGATTAAAATAATTCATAAATGTAGGAGATTATCTTGCAACCTTTCTTTACACATAGTACTAAGGCTCTGACTATGAGATAAAGGCAAAATTTTAGTTTCTTATGCTTTCAAATATCCAAATTTAAGAAATGAAGGAACCAAGAATTTCAAAGTTCGAATTAAAATCTAAACAGTGTCACTCATTTTTAGATTACATTAAAAATCAACAGTCATCCATTCATCCTACAAGTCCTTTGCATTGACCACGTTGAAGGCAAACTTTACTAATTTTACCTATCAACAAAATCTAGTAGTTCTGAATCTACACACAGGGGTTCATTCAAGCCATACTGAAAAACATGACTTCTGTATACGGATGAGAACAATGTGTTACTAAGTTTTGTGTTTCCAGTATTTTTCATATAATGAAGGCTCTATGTCAAATGAACATGTGATGATTCAAAATCAAAAAGACTTGTCTTCTTTTTTAAGATCTTTAAGAAAAGGATACTTCAATTGGAAATCATGGAGGTTTTTTTACAAGAATAGTCAACAAGTCTGAAATATTATCTCAGGTGTAATGAACTTACACTGTTCTATGCCTCCTGAAAAATAAAAGGTTAGACTCACATTATCCTTTTGAGGCATCTCATAAGGCATCATTGTTTCCTTGTATAGAAATTTTGCTATTTGAAAGTCAATGAAACATTAAGCAGAAACTACTAGGATGAGTTAGACTTATTCTTTTTAAACAGAACTAGAAGCAGTGTTAGTAATGAGGAGACAAGAAGACAAGAAGAAAATTTTGATTGATTTGGCAAAAAAAAAAAAAAAAAAAGGAACGGGTTACCTCTTGAGGCAGTGAGTCCTGTTATTGTGGATGTTCAGGGAGGCTGTATGACAATTCATTAGGTGAATGTAGAGAGTTCTTGAATTGGGCAGAAGATTAGATTGGTGCTTTTGTAAGTTTCCCTTATCTCTGAGATTTTATTATCATTTTTTCAGGCCTGGGTCTGATTTAGCTTGGTTTTATTGCTTTTCCACTATGTGTATAATACAAAGAACCTTGTCTTGAAGATGATAAATATGGTTTAAGTTCCTGCTGTACCATTACTGGTTGAGTAACACTGAGAAAGAGGAGAGTGGAAAAGCTGGCTTAAAACTCAACATTCAAAAAATGAAGATCATGGTATCCGGTCCCATCACTTCATGGCAAATAGATGTGGAAACAATGGAAACAGTGATGGACTTTATTTTCTTGGGCTCCAAAATCACTGTGGACAGTAACTGCAGCCATGAAGTTAAAAGATGCTTGCTCCTGGGAAGAAAAGCTATGACCAACCTAGATAGCATATTAAAAAGCAGAGACATTACTTTGTCTACAAAGTTCCATACAGTCAAAGCAATGGTTTTTTCAGTACTTATGTATGGATGTGAGAGTTGGACCATAAAAAGGCTAAGAGCCGAAGAACTGGTGTTTTTGAACTGTGGTGTTGGAGAAGATTCTTGAGAGTCCCCTGGACTGCAAAGAGATCAAACCAGTCAATCTGAAAGGAAAGCAACCCTCATATTCATTGGAAGAACTGATTGATGCTAAAGCTGAGCTCCAATACCTCACCCACCTGATGCGAAGAGCCAACTCATTGGAAAAGATCCTGATGCTGGGAGAGATAGAAGGCAGGAGAAGGGGATGACAGAGGATGAGATGGTTGCATGGCATCACTGGCTCAATGGACATGAGTTTGAGCCACTTCCAGGTGTTAGTGAAGGACAGGGAAGCCTGGCGTGCTGCAATCCATGGGGTCCCAAAGAGTCAGACACGACTGAGCAACTAAACAACAATACTGAGAAAAATTAGAGCCTTTTTAGTATATATAATATACAATATGGAGTTTATCTAACACTTACATATTGTTCATTTGTGCTGGGTCCCAGATCAAGCACTTTACACATATTAACTTCTTTAATCCTCTCATAACAATTCTATGAATTAGGCACTATTTTTATTCCCAGTTTTTAAACTGCGGAAATCAAGAAGTCTTACACAAGACTTACATCTTGAATAACACATGAGTGTTATTCCAGTTTCTGCAATCTGTCTACAGAATCCAAGTTCTTAAGCATTACTCTATACTTTCCTATGATGCACACGATAACAAAGGGAGATGTTTTAGAGCTCTGCGAGCTCTAAAAGTGAGAGATATTTTATTGGTTAATACAAAGAAAATAATATAGACGCCTTTAAATGATCAAAAGAAGGAAAATAAAACTTACATGATTTTCAGGAACACCAGCCTACTCTACCTTAGGGAGAATGTATTAGGTAGAAATTCAATCCAATTACATCATAAATTAACAAATTTATGTTAGAGCATCTAAAATACATAGTACAGGGACTTCCTTGGTGGTCCAGTGGTTAAGAACACCTACCAATGCAGTATCTTCCCTGATGGCGCAGAGGGTAAAGACCCTGCCTGCAATGCTGGAGACCCAAGTTTGATCCCTGGGTCGGGAAGATCCCCTGGAGAAGGAAATGGCAACCCACTCCAGTACTCTTGCCTGGAGGATCCCCATGAACAGAGAAGCCTGGCGGGCTACAGTCCATGGGGTCGCGAAGAGTCAGACACAACTGAGCAACTTCACGTTTACGTCACGTTTACCAATGCAGGGGACACGAGTTTGATCTTTGGTCCGGGAAGATTCCACATGCCAGTACAGCAACTAACCCCTTGCATCACAACTACTGGGCCTGCGCACCTAGAGCTTGTGCTTCACAACAGGAGAGTAGCCCCAGCTTGTTGTAACTAAAGAAAGCCTACTTGCAGTAATTTAGACCCAGTGCAGCCAAAAATAAATAATTAAAAAATACAAAAAAATACAAAATCCGTGCCACATACTTGGTGTTCTACGAATATCTGTTGACCTGTTGTTTCTGCTTCTGCATGGTGCTGAAATTGCTCTCACTATTCTTTTTCCATTTCTGCCACAACACAAAAGTGTAGACTTTCCCATCACACTTTGGGGTTTGTCTCTTATCACTTTCATCCATGCTTCTGCATATTCTTTTTCTAAATTAATGGATATCAGCCCTATGAGGAAAATGCTGTTTGTTAATTGTTATTATCATTTTAAATTACATCTTTTTAAAATTAAAATTTCTAAGACATTATTGCAGGTGTGTAGAATTGCAACTTACTTTAAGAAAAACATTTTATTTTGGAAAAACTTTAGGTTTACTGAAAAGTTGCAGTATAGTACAGAGAGTTCCCATATACCTTCACCCAGCTCACCCTAATATTGTTGTTCAGTTGCTCAGTTGTGTCTGACTCTTTGCAACCCCATGGACTGCAGTGCACCAGGCTTCCCTGTCCTTCACTAATTCCTGGAGTTTGCTCAAACTAATGTCCATTGAGTTGGTGATGCCATCCAACCATCTCATCCTCTGTCATCCCCTCCTGGCTGCTATCTCTCCCAGCATCAGGGTCTCTTCCAATGATTCAGTTCTTTGCATCAGGTGGCCAAAGTATTGGAGCTTCCAGCTTTAGTATCAGTCCTTCCAATGAACATTCAGGGTTGATTTCTTTTAGGATTGATGGGTTGATTGATGGGTTTGATCACCTTGCAGTCCAAGGGACTCTCAAGAGTTTTCTCCAGCACCAGAGTTTGAAGACATCAGTTCTTCAGTGCTCAGCCTTTTTTATTGTCCAGCTCTCACATCCATATATGACTACTGAAAAAACCATAGCTTTGACTACATGGAACTTTCTGGGCAAAGTAATGTCTCTGCTTTTTAATACACTGTTCAAGTTTGTCATTGTTTTTCTTCCAAGGATCAAGCATCTTTTAATTTCAAAAGTATCTTTTAATTTCACCATCTGCAATGATTTTGGAGCCTAAGAAAATAAAGTCTGTCACTGTTTCCATTGTTTTCCCATCTAATTGCCATGAAGTGATGGGACCAGATGCCATGATCTTACTTTTTTGAATGTTGAGTTTTAAGCCCGCTTTTTCACTCTCCTCTTTCATCTTCAACAAGAGGGTCTTTAATTCCTCTTCCTTTTCTGCCATAAAGGAGGTGTCATCTGCATATCTAAGGTCATTGATATTTCTCCCAGCAATCTTGATTCCAGCCTCATCCAGCCCAGTATGTCCTATGATGTACTCTGTATATAAGATAAATAAGTAAGGTGACAGTATACACCCTTGATGTACTCCTTTCCCAATTTGGAACCAGTCCATTGTTCCATTTCCCATTCTAAACGTTGCTTCTTGACCTGCATACATATTTCCCAGGAGGCAGGTAAGGTGGTATAGTGTTTCCATTTTTTTTAAAGAATTTTTTAGTTTGTTGTGATCTACACAGTCAAAGGCTTGAAGCAGAAGTAGATGTTTTTCTGAAATTCTCTAGCTTTTTCCATGATCCAACAGATGTTGGCAATTTGATCTCTGGTTCCTCTGCCTTTTCTAAACCCAGCTTGTATGTTTGGAAATTCTCAGTTCACATACTGTTGAAGCCTAGCTTGAAGGATTTTGAGAATTACCTTGTTAGCATGTGAAATGAGTGCAATTGTTTGGTAGTCTGAACATTCTTTGGCATTGCCCTTCTTTGGGATTGGAATGAAAACTCACCTTTTCCAGTCCTGTGGCCTCTGCTAAGGTTTCCAAATTTGCTGGAAATTGAGTGCAGCACATTAACAGCATCATCTTTTAGGATTTGAAATAGCTCTGCTGGAATTCCATCACCTCCGCTAGCTTTGTTCGTAGTGATGCTTCCTAAGGCCCACTTGACTTCACATTCCGGGATGTCTGGCTCTAGGTGAGTGATCAGACCGTTGTGGTTATCTGGGTCATTAAAACATTAAAACTTTTTTGTAAAATTCTTGTATGTATTCTTGCCACCTCTTCTTAATGTCTTCTGCTTCCATTAGGCCCATACCATTTCTGATAGGTCCATACCCCTGATGTAGCATTTTACATAATCATTGTACAGTACTGAAAAGTCAACATTGGTATATTACTGTATTATTAACTATACTCCAAACTTGATTCCACATCACTGGTTTTTCTTATTACTCTCCTGTTTTCTGTTCCAGGATTCCATTGAGGATCCCACAATACATTTAATCATCATATCTCCTTAGTCTCCTCAGGGATGTGACACTTCCGTTGTTTTTTATGACCTTGACAGTTCTGAGGATTATTTGTCAAATATTTTGTAGAATATCCCTCAATTTGATTTGTCTGATGGTTTTCTCATGATTAGATTGATGTAATGGGTTTTGGGAAGAAGATCCCACAGGTTAAATGCCCTATTTATTGCATCGTATCAGAGAGTACATGACATCAAAGATGATGTTAACCTTGATCAGTTGGTTTGGATGGTGTCTGCCAGGTTTTTCCACTAGAAAGTTACTCTTTCCATCCTCTATTTTCATCATATTCCTTTAAATGAAAATCAACAAGAATTGGGAATTCCCTGGTGGTCCCCTAGTTAGCACTTGGTGCTGTCACTGCAGGGGTTGGGTTTGATCTCTGATCGAGGAACTAAGATCCTGCCAGCTCAGTGGTGTGGCTGAGGGTGGGGGAGGGGAGGAGAAAAGAAAAAGAAAAAAGAATCTCCAAATCAAATATTTGAATGTTATATGCCTTGGACAGCAAGGACCAGTCAGTCCTAAAGGAAATCAACACTGAATATTCATTGGCAGGAATGATGCTGAAGCTGAAGCTCCAATACTCTGGCCACCAGATGCAAAGAGCCAACTCATTGGAAAAGACCCTGATGCTGGGAAAGATTGAAGGCAGGAGGAGAAGGGGATGACAGAGGATGAGATGGTTGGATGGCATCACCAACTCGATGGACATGAGTTTGAGCAAACTCTGGGAGATGGTGAAGGACAGGGAGGCCTGGTGTGCTGCAGTCCATGGGGTCACAGAGTCGGACACAACTGAGTGACTGAACAATTCAGGGACACTAGGCGCTGAAGGAGGCAAGTGAAATTCTTGAACATAGGAGGCAATTGACATGTTATGAAGTTTGTGGTTCAATGGGAGTCTATGATGTTTGTTGTCTCAGCCTCAGCAATGGTGGTGGTGATGGCAGTGGGAAGGCAAAGGAACAACTGAGGCTCAAGACAGGCAGAAGATACACATGGTAGTTGCATTTGTATTAGTCAATCTACTTTGCTTTCAAAACCCACTTATTCATTCATTCATTCAGTTCAGTTCAGTTCAGTCGCTCAGTCATGTCCGACTCTTTGCGACCACATGAATCGTAGCACGCCAGGCCTCCCTCTCCATCACCATCTCCCGGAGTTCACCCAGACTCAGGTCCATCGAGTCCGTGATGCCATCCAGCCATCTCATCCTCTGTCATCCCCTTCTCCTCCTGCCCCTAATCCCTCCCAGCATCAGAGTCTTTTCCAATGAGTCAACTCTTCACATGAGGTGGCCAAAGTACTGGAGTTTCAGCTTTAGCATCATTCCCTCCAAAGAAATCCCAGGGCTGATCTCCTTCAGAATGGACTGGTTAGATCTCCTTGCAGTCCAAGGGACTCTCAAGAGTCTTCTCCAACACCACAGTTCAAAAGCATCAATTCTTCGGTGCTCAGCCTTCTTCACAGTCCAGCTCTCACATCCATACGTGACTACTGGAAAAACCATAGCCTTGACTAGACAGACCTTGGTTGGCAAAGTAATGTCTCTGCTTTTGAATATGCTATCTAGGTTGGTCATTCATAACTTTTTTTCCAAGGAGTAAGCGTCTTTTAATTTCATGGCTGCAGTCACCATCTGCAGTGATTTTGGAGCCCCGAAAAATAAAGTCTGACACTGTTTCCACTGTTTCCCCATCTATTTTCATGAAGTGATGGGACTGGATGCCATGATCTTTGTTTTCTGAATGTTGAGCTTTAAGCCAACTTTTTCACTCTCCACTTTCATTTTCATCAAGAGGCTTTTTAGTTCCTCTTCACTTTCGGCATTCAGCAAATATTAAAGTGCCCACTGTATGCCAGGTACTATTTAGGTAGTATAGATACAGCAGTGATTAAAACATATACCATTCCCTCCTCTTGCCAAGTTATAGATTAGTGTGGAGACAAACACAGGAGTGAAACATGTGGCATGGTAGATTGTGATGAGTGTTAGGAGAAAAGTAAATTAGGGAAGGGGACCAGGCATCACGCACACCTGTATGATTGCGTCCACGGGTGGGGTGGGCTTGGGGTTGATTTTTAATAATGAGCTAAAGGAATACCTCAACAAGAAGTTGATTTTTAAAAATTATTTATTTATTTGGCTGCGTCTGGTCTCAGCTGTAGCATGCAGGATCTTTGATTCTTGCTGCAGCATGTGGGTTCCTTTAGCTGTGACATGCAGGATCTTTAGCTGAGGCATGCAGAATCTTGTTTTTTTTTTTTTCAGTTGTGACATATGGGATCTTTAAGTTCTGGCTTGAGGAACCCCTATTTGCAGCATGTGGGATCCAATTCTCTGACCAAGAATCCAATCTGGGCCCCCTCCCCTCTACGTCCCCCACACTGGGAGCACAGAGTCCCAGCCACTGGACCACCAGGGAAGCCTCCAAGAAGATGATTTTTAAGTCAAGATCTGCAAAAGGTGAGGGAATGAGCCATGTGGATATCTGGATAAAAGCAATCCAAGGAGAGGAAAGGGCAAATGCAAAGGCCCTGAGGTGGGATGCCTGATGTATTTAAGGAACAGTAAGAAGGAGGATGATGTGAATGAAGTTTGAGAGCTCTTAAAGCCAGGAGGTGTGGACGGCAGAATGTACAGAGTTTTGCAATTCAAGGAAAGGACTTTAGTTTTTATTCTGTGCAAGTTAGGAGGCCATCAGGAGAGTTTTAACCAAAGGAGTGACTTGATCTAACCCTGGTAATTGGGTTGAGAATAGACTGTTGTTAGCAGTGGCAAGAATGGAAACAGAAGTTTAAGAGAGAAATATAGTATGAATATAATACTGGGATAGTATCTAAGAAGCATTCAGAAGGGATCAGATTTTGGGTTATGGATTTGTGATGGGTAGCAATGTAAAAAGAGATGAAAGAAAACCTCTATGAATCAATGTAGTAGTAAAATGTTAATTTTCTTCATTTAAGAAATACTTTATAACAAAAAAGATAAATAACCCAATTAAAAAATGGGCCAAGGACTTGAATAGACACTTCTCCAAAGAAAATATACAAATGGCCAATAAGTATATGAAAACATGAACATCCCTAGTCACTGCTACTGCTGATGCTAAGTGGCTTCAGTCATGTCTGACTCTGTGCGACCCCATAGATGGCAGCCCACCAGGCTCCCCCGTCCCTGGGATTCTCCAGGCAAGAACCCTGGAGTGGGTTGCCATTTCCTTCTGCAACGCAGGAAAGCGAAAAGTGAAAGTGAAGTTGCTCAGTCATGTCCGACTTAGAGACCCCATGGACTGCAGCCTACCAGGCTCCTCCGTCCATGGGATTTTCCAGGCAAGAGTCCTGGAGTGGGGTGCCATTGCCTTCTCCGTCACTAGGGAAATGCAAATCACCCTAGTGAGATATCACCTCATATGCATGAGAACACGGCTTTTAACAAAAATACAGAAAATAACAAGTGTTGGTGAAGATGTGAAGAAATTAGAACCCTTGGGCTACTGGTGGGAATGTAAAATAGTGCAGCCATTGTGGAATATGGCAGCTGCACAAAAAATTAAAAATAGAATTATCATATGATCCAGCAATTCTACTTGTGGGTATATATCCAAAAGAATTGAAAGTACAAATTGAGTTGGTTTTCCCCATAGTACTATGAATAAAAAAGCCATTTTAACAAATTATGAGTTCATAGAAATCTCTGGTTTTGTGGTCTATTTTTTCAAATAATAGGAAATGAACTTTCAATAAAAAGTGTATGGGGACCTTGAATAAACGATTTATTTTTCACAGACTGATGTGCAGGTGGAAAGGGGCAATTCTTTGACTATCTGGAGGATCTGACTAAATGAATTTCCTCCTAAGCTATTAATTTACAATAACTGAAAAGAGATAATTTATCTCCTACAATGGACTTTCAAATTAAATATAAAAGGAACGTAGGTAGAGAAAATACGCAGAAAATTGGTATTATATCAAAACTGACAAATATTTAAATGATTTTTTTCGGTTGCATTCATCAACTGACTGTCAGAGAGAGAAATAACACTCCTCACCCGAATTTATACAAAATTCAGTCCCCCAATGTAAAGCGATATGTAGGTTTTTCTTAGAGATAAAGGACGAAACAATTTGTAAACGAACTTCTATATAGGCGTCATAGATCAACAAAATTGTGCATTTAAAAATCTGAAGTTAACAAGTCATTTAAAAATAATCAAGGGTTATTGCTACTGCCTGTGATATCACCGATTGCGTAAACATTGCTGTCTAGGATATTTTTTGCAATGGTTTAATAGGGAAAGATGATGCCACAACTCCAAATGTCCCTAGGCAGTTTAACCTCTTCACTGAATTTCTTTCCTGTTGCTTTTCAATAGGGGGCTGTTTGCTATTTTAGGGCAACCATGGGTAAAGAACTTCACTGAAAAATCCACGGTCACATTACTCATTTGGGGAGACAGATGATCTCTAATCTGTATCTTGGAAGAAGGAAAAAAGGCAACCTTGTTCTTGATCATTTGATGCACAAACTCCGCGAATATTTAAGTACTAATAAAGCAGGAATTAACGAGAGCTGCAGTTCTATTTTTCTAGGCTTCTGTACAGCCAAACAGTACGCATTTGAAGTCATCAATCGGCTTTTGGCGGACCTCTGCCCTAGTTCACTTTCCTCCTTCTTTTGTTAGATGCTTTTACCTCGACGACTTTAATCAGGATCGGGAAAGGAAAGGGCCGTCTCTGTGGATGGTCGCTTCGCGACCTCTCGGGTCTCGGGACAGAATATTCTACTTGATACCCTCACTCCAGATTCAGCACTAAGCACTTGCTCTTCTGGTCCCGCCCCGCGACGCGCAGGGGCGGGGACGGCCGGGAGCTGCCCTCTTCCAACATGGCGCCGCGGGAGGCGGGTCCGCTCTCCGGCTCCCGGGGTTCCGGCGCTGCGCGTTTTGGTTCCGGAGTAACAGTGCCCGCGCCGCTGCCTTCCCCCTCCTGCCGCTGCCTTCCCCCTCCTGCCGCCGTCTTCCCCCTCCTGCCGCCGCCGCCGCTGCCGCCGCCGCCAAGACGCTGGCCTCGGATGGCCGCAGCTGAGTCGCGCGCCCCACGCACTTTGGCTGAGGTGGGGCAGAGGACTCGTCCCCGGCCTTCCCGGGGACGTTCCGCTCGGCTTTCTTTTGGTCCGGCGGCCCTGGGACTCTTTCCTAACAGCCCCGAACTGAGCCCCCCCAGGCGGGGACCCTCCGCTCCTCTTAAGGAGGAGTGGACACCTGCCGCTGTATCTCCCTAAAACGGGGTCCTCTCTTTGCCGTCCCCTCACACCCACATAGACGGCAGAGAGCTTCACGATCCCGTTTGCCATCTTCTCCAACTCCAGAACCTTCTGACCTCCGCTAGTTCCTCCTGGCTTCTGCCCCTTACCCCGTCCACGCTCATCAGGAGACGTCCCTCAGCCCCCTCCAGCCTGGGCCTGGCGACGAGCCTGCGGGCTGCTTCCAGACCACCTCCTCTCCTCAACCGTGCTCTGACCCTCGGTCCTCTCGTCACCTCTTGGCGCCCCCCACGTCTAACCAGGGGGGAGGAGGGCCCCCCTACTAGGATGTGAGCCCCTTTAACCTGTAATGCTGTGGCTGCTCCTTGGCCCCTTCCATGCCATGGAGAACCAAGTGCTGGTGATTCGCATCAAGATTCCCAATAGTGGAGCGGTGGATTGGACAGTGCACTCTGGGCCGCAGCTACTCTTCAGGGATGTCCTGGTGAGTGTTAATCTCAGTGTGTCAGTCCCAGAGAGTCGGGGGAGGCGTTTGTGGGGGAGTCAGCACTGTGATCACTGAATCCTACCCTGGTGGCCTGAGCTAGTGACCATTACTGGCCTCCATGTGGGGGCAGTTTTATTGCTTCCACAAGCATTGATTAATTGCATGGACTGAAATCTGACAAGTGTTGAGGTCCCTGGGGAAGTAGAGATGAATCAGATTGGACCCCTGCCCTCAAGGAACTCAGCCTGGACTGGGATAAAATTTTTTACACAGAAGCAACCAACTGAGATACAAAAAGCTGAATCTAGAAGAGAGTTTTGTGGAATGTCCCTGGCTGGATTCCAGGTCTTTCTACTGAGTTTTCTAAACTTGGTAACTAGTGGAAAAGAGAAAGAAGACAAGCCTAACCAATCACGTTTTAGCAAACTTAAAGTGTCCTAAGTTTTAAGATAGTATTTTATGTAAAGAAAGAAGGATAAGTAAAACGAAGAAAAAAATGCAGCCCATTAAACTATGACATGCCATACATTGTACAAAACCCAATTTCAGAGATGTTAAAAGAGAGGTGTTATTTCAGTGATGTTAAAATGTGCTTTTAAGACTCAGTGAAGCCTTACTTTCATAATAACTATTCAAACTGTATTTCCAATAAAATAGAATGTTAGACTTGGCACTCACCTTTCTTTATAGTCCAACTCTAACATTCATACATGACTACTGGAAAAACCATAGCTTTGACTAGATGGATGTTTGGAGGCAAAGTAATGTCTCTGCTTTTTAATATTCTCTCTAGGTTGGTCATAGCTTTTCTTCCAAGGAACAAGCGTCTTTTAATTTCATGGCTGTAGTCACCATCTGCAGTGATTTTGGAGCCCAAAAGAATAAAGTCTGTCACTGTTTCCATTGTTTTCTCATCTAATTGCCATGAAGTGATGGGACCGGATGCCATGATCTTCCTTTTTTGAATGTTGAGTTTTAAGCCAGCTTTTTCACTCTCCTCTTTCACTTTCATCAAGAGGCTCTTTAGTTCTTCTTTGCTTTCTGCTGTAACGGGTGGTGTCATCTGCGTATATGAGGTTATTGATATTTCTTCTGGCAATCTTGATTCTAGCTTCTGCTTCATCCAGCCCAGCATTTCATATAATGTAGTCTGCATATAAGTTAAATAAGCAGGGTGACAATATACAGCCTTGACGTACTCCTTTCCCAATTTGAAACCAGCCTGTTATTCCATGTCCAGTTCTGACTGTTGCTTCTTGACCTCTTCCTTCATGGTAAGGCCCAAGCTCCTTGGCATGGTCCTCTGGATCCGTCTTGATTGGCTTATGCCTGCCTGGCTCCGGCTTCATCTCTCACTACACCCACATGAGCATCCTGTCCTCCAGATATATAGAATTAACCATGAGTTCTCCAAGGTGCCCAGGCCGTGTCCACTTGGCCTCTTTCCTTAGCTAGCCCGCTCCTACCTGTCCTTCAGAGTCGAGCTTCACTTTTCCTCTGCATTGGTCTTGGTCACATACCCCTCCTCTGTGTGCCCACAACTTTGTCCTGGCACAGTACATGGGTTTTGTGCTAGTTTTGTTGGTCCCCTCCACTAGATGATAAAATTGTAGAGGAGACGGACATCTCTGTTTCTGGTGCTACCTAGGACCCCGAAAGATTTGTTTATGAGGGAGCTTCAAAGAGGATGCACACCATTATGGTTTTGTGGACAGCACACTAGGCTTTGAATCAAGAACTTTGGATTTAACTATAGCTAGGAAAGTCACTGTTCTTCTCCGAGCCTAAATTTTCTTGCTTGTGAATTAGGAGTAATGATACCTGCCTCAGAGACTTCTAAAGATTGACTGAGATTGTGTCTTTGATGAGAAAGACATAAGATTTCTTTGACTTTACTCATTTGAGACAACAGAAGGTATTCTTTTAAGCAGAATGATTGTTGTTGTTTGGTCACTCAGTGGGGTCTGACCCTTTGTGAACCCGTGGACTGTAGCCCTCCAGGCTCCTCTGTCTGTGGGATTTCCCAGGTAGGAATACTGAAGTGGGTTGGCCTGTCTTCTCCAAGGGATCATCCCGACCCAGGGATTTAACCCACATTTTCTCCTGCACTGGCAGGCAGATTCTTTACCACTGAGCCACCAGTACAATGAGCCCAGGTAGAATGGTACAGCGGAGAAGGCGATGGCACCCTACTCCGGTACTCTTGCCTGGAAAATCCCAGGGACTGAGGAGCCTGGTAGGCTGCAGTCCATGGGCTCGCTAAGAGTCAGACACAACTGAGCAACTTCCCTTTCACTTTTCACTTTCATGCATTGGAGAAGGAAATGGCAACCCACTCCAGTGTTCTTGCCTGGAGAATCCCAGGGACGGGGGAGCTTGGTGAGCTGCCGTCTGTCAGGTTGCAGAGTTGGACATGACTGAAGCGACTTAGCAGCAGCAGCAGCAGAATGGTACAGTGTTTGAAACAGACTCTTAAGCCAGGCTGACTGGGTTTAAATTGCAAGCCTTACCATACTCACTCAAGCAAGTGTCTTCTGTATCTCAGTTTCTTCATTGGTAAAAAGAAAACAAAATAGGGTTGGGGGATAAAAGTAGTGCCAATGTCATAGAGTTCTGAGTTCTAGGGCAGTTGATACCTGTAAAGTACTGACAACAACCTAGAGCTTACTAAGTTCCAAGTGTTTTTGTTATAGCAACAGAAGAGACAGGGCCTGGGCATCTCTTAGTTGTACATTGGCTCAAGGATGACTGGCCTAAAAGTAAGCCTTGCACTAACAGTTCCATGATTGAGAGCTCAGAGTGCAAGGTGCCTTTGCATGTGCTTAGTCAGATAAGGTCAGGTAGAGCGTATTATGTTGGGAAGGCCTGATGCAGGGCTTGTGACAGTGGGTGCTGTGCGGTATATCAAGTTATTTGAACTGCAAGCTCAAATCTTGCAGGACCTCTGAGCTCTCTTTTCCAGGTTTTCCTTCAGCAAGAAGCCAACAGTCCACATCAGCATTTTTGGCTGGGAACCTTAAAATTTTAAGCCAAATGAAACCTGCACTGTTTCCCTTCATCTGATATAACTGTCCTCATGTCATTTTTCAAATGAGGACTCATGAAACCCAGATGAGGAAAATGATAAAGCCACATGGCTAGCTTGTGGCAGAACCAGACACGGAAGCCAGAAGCAGTTTGTAGTGACTGAGTCAGCCGGAGCTGAGGGTGTTTTGGACTCGGAGTCGGTAGTTGAGGGCACCACTCATAGCTCTACCGAATGGCTGGGACTCCCTGGGCAGGTCACAGGGCCTCTCTGGTGGCTGTGTCCTCTGTCTGAAATAGGGACTTGCTGCCGTGTGAAGTAGGCCCAGCTGGTCCTCTCGGGCAGAGGCATATGTGTTATCTGTGTTTCAGCTTTCTGTGTTTCACGCCTTTTTTGGCGACACAGTCCCCAGTTTGGGGAAAATTGTGTAGGAGGTCTGGATTAGTGAGTGGTAGGAGAGAACATTCCCCCATTCCTCTGAATCCTCTCTCCCAAGTTCCAGCCCACGTTTCCTCTTATCTCTGAAGTGTCTGTCTTATCTGAGCCTGTGATTTCTCCTGCCTTCTAACTTAACAACTGCTATTTGCTAGTTTATGTCTTTTGTTTGGCCCTTTGGAAATGGCAGTCCACTCCACCACTCTTTCCTGGAAAATCCCATGGACCGAGGAGCCTGATAGGCTACAGTCCATGGGGTCGCAAAGAGTCAGATATGACTGAGCAACTTCACTTTCACTTTATCATACTATGCGTGCTTGGTTGCTTAGTCGCGTGCGACTCTTTGTGACCCTGTGGACTGTAGCCTGCTAAGCTCCTCTGTCCATGGGATTTCCCAGGCAAGAATGAAAGTGGGTTGCCATTTCCTTCTCCAGGGGCTCTTTCCTGACCCAGGGGTTGCATTGCAGGCAGATTCTTTACCAGCTGAACTGTAGGGGAACTGTAAGTGCTCTGAATTGTTAGTCTTTTAGGTTTGTCTCTATTTTTGTGACAGATTGTAATCTTCCTGATGTCAAGAAGTAAGTCTTATTCTTCTGGTACCTACAGTTTTGTTATCTTTGTGCTCCTGGCATGTTGTGGATGCTCCCTTATATTTTTGGTTTGCCGTTGGTTTGACTGAAGTGAAGGAGAAGAAAAGGATCAAGATATGATCACCATCCCATGTGTAAACCCATGTGCTCTTTTGAAACATTCTTTAGGTTGGGTAAAATGTTGAGAATAAGACTGGGTCATTTTGAAATTAATCACTTAAAATACAACTGGAAAATATGCATAAAGTTGGATGTGCCTGGTTAGAAAAGACCAGGAGATAGTGTTTTATTTTCCAACTTTTTACCCCTTTGTCATCACAATAGCTCCACTTTATTTGCCTTAACAGAACAAGGTGGCTGGTTATGTTCATGTGATTCTCATGATTCTCTCACGATTCTTGGTTTTTCTTTCTGTTTCTCCATGTTAGATGTAAAGTTTGCGTGGCTCCTTCTTTATGTTGATGGGCTAAGGAGGCCATTGCTGCCCAGCAGTGTGTTCAAATAGTTGTCAGAAATGTGTCGTTTGATGGGGATCTGCTATTTATAAGTAGGAAGGATCCTAAGTTAGTTTGCTAATTCTGTCGTGTTCACACCTTGAGACTGGTTGTCTGAAAGTAAGCAGTCATAACCTAGACTTGGAGAGCTGGGAAGGTGGAGGGTGTTTGGCTCTCTCTCCCCACTTTTAAACCAATACTGGCTGCTGCTGCTGCTGCTGCTGCTGCTGCTGCTAAGTCGCTTCAGTCGTGTCCGACTCTGTGCGACCCCGTAGACGGCAGCCCACCAGGCTCCCCCATCTCTGGGATTCTCCAGGCACGAACGCTGAAGTGGGTTGCCATTTCCTTCTCCAATGCTGAAAGCGAAAGCTCAGTCGTGTCTGACTCTTCGCGACCCCATGGACTGCAACCCACCAGGCTCCTCCGTCCATGGGAGTTTCCAGGCAAGAGTACTGGAGTGGGGTGCCATTGCCTTCTCTGGAAACCAATACTGGCTAGTCCTCGGTAAATGCATAGAAGGATTAAGTGAACCAGAGATCATCCTCCATTAATTGTCAGGTGCTAAAATTTAGGGTTTTGTTATGAGCTAAGATTTGTAACGTTCCAGTCATCAGTGACTGTTTTATTTATTTAACAGACACTAATACTGCACTTAACATGTGCTAGACACTATTGTAAGCACTTTATAAATATTAACTTATTAGTCTTACAAGGTAGGTACAATTATGATCTCATCTTACACAGAAGGAAATGGAGGCCCAGAGAGATCCAGTCAATCAGGGCCTGAACAGCATAGCCAAGGTCCAAGCCTAGCAGTTTGGCTTTCCTCCATACTCTCAGGCTTTGCACTGGTTGCCTGTGTATTCCATATGAACTCAGCAGTTTTCATTTACCTGTCAATGAAAGTAGGTAGATACTTTCTACCTACAAATATCTAGAAAGAATTTGTTTTTCAATACTAAAATCTTTTACAGATATTTCCTCAAAAAGTTGTTTCATTTGCTAAGACTAAAGAAAAAAAAATCTCTTTTGGCTCTAATGAGTGAGGACTGCCTAAGATAGTTCCTTTTGATCAATTTTATTTGCACAGATTTACTTAAAGCGCGCGCACACACACACACACACAGAGAGAATAGAGGCAAGACTATTATGCAAATTGCCACTGCAGCAAAAGCTTCTAAAGAAGTGCCTTTAGAAGGAAGTTGCAGCCACCACACTGCTAAGTGCCCTGCTTGGAAGGGCTGTGGGCGCCCAGCCAGTACCTGGTGCCAGTTACGGCACAGCCCAGGAGGGACGTTGCAGCAGAGCTCCCCGAGAGCAGTGGAGTGTGTAGACCATTTGGGTTGGACTGGACATCATAGAGGGTCACTTTTCCCAGAGCTGTTTCTCGAAGGTGTTCTGTACCCTTTTAAATAAACTGTCTCTGTAAGCTATTTTTCAAGTGTTCTTAACTTTACAGGTTCATTTAAACATTGATACCAAGTTATATGCACTTCTTTTGTCGGCTAGATTAACTACATAATAGATTCACTTTGTTTTGATGTCATTAAATATGTTTCTCAGTTGCACAGAGTAGAGGTTGATAATTCTTTGTATTAAATGTAGTATTATAGATTTACATCATCATCATGGAAACTTGTTTTTTGAACTCCTCCCATTGTGAGTGTAAGGCATGGTTGTTAGATACATATCAAGAACGACATTTGTTGAAGATCTATGGTGTATTAGGTTAGTTCATGTTTATTACATTATTTAATATTTTTCACATTACCTCCATAAGCACTGGGCTTCCCAAGCGGTTCAGTGGTAAAGAATCTGCCTGCCAGTGCGGGAGGTGCGGGCCACATTGGTTCGATCTCTGGGTCAGGAAGATCCTCTGGAGGAAGAAACGGCAACCCACTCCAGTATTCTTGCCTAGAAAATCCCATGAACAGAAGAGCCTGATGGGCTGTAGTTCATGGGGTTGTAAAGAGTAGGACATGACTTAGTGACTGAGCATGAACACAAGTACCAATAGCATTATAGACTCGTATTGGACGATAATCAAGTTCAGGCTCAGAGAGGGTGAGTAATTTGTTCCCAGTCACACAGCTTGTTTAGTACAGAGCTGAGATTCAGATTCAGGCTAGGCTGACTCCTGAAACCTCTTTTTCTACTAACAGTACATTCCTTCTATAGCTTCCCATAGAAGAAACCTATTTATTATTTTTTTTTTTTTGGTAAATGCACAACAGTGTACTTGTCTATGCTATTGAATCCAGGGTAAAAACTTACATTGTTAATACAGAGTGGAAAGGACTTTTTAATGATCCCCTCCCCTAGAAAAGATTTAAACTCTAGAATAGAGATTTAAACTCTGGACCTAGATTGCTGGGCTAAATGTGATTATGTGCTAATGTTTTTATAGTTTATGCCAACATTTCAAAAATCTTTTCCAGGTTCACATATTTCCTCTAGGACTTGCCACATGTTAGCAGTAAAGAAGATGGCTAATTGTGTTTCTTTATTCTTTCTTTGTTTAGGATGTGATAGGCCAGGTTCTGCCTGAAGCAACAACCACAGCATTTGAATGTAAGTCTGGGTTATATACTTTGACTGTTTCTGCAGTAATTTTTCAAAGGGTTTATGGGTTGTGTTACTTTAGAAACTGACAAAAACAGATTATTTATGATCATCATATGGTACATTTAAATATTTATAAATTAATGCAAGTTTAATGATGATACTGAACCGAGTAATATTTTCTTATTTAATCATATCTTGGGTGTACATATTTCTATAATATAGCTTTAATTACCAACATGACCTTTATCTGCTCTTGCTCTTCACTGTAATAATATTGTAGGACAAAATGAAACCTGTAAACTACCTGTAGGCCAGTGATTATTGATGAAAAGACTTTAATCCTTTGCTACTTTAGAACAGCAACAGAGTAGAGCAGTTAAGTGAATGTTGCATGGAATAATTCTGTGTTAGTGGGTCTTGGCAGGGCTTTTGGATGGGGACAGCAACACTTCAGGTCTTGAGTCATTTCCTCCCCACTCCCCCCACCAAACCAATTGGCTTGGGGCCTGGGGTGGGGGCAGGGTGTACTAGAACATTGGTTTTGACATAAGCCAGGGGGATGTGAAGGGCCGAGTAGGATGAGAGTTTAGTCAGTAGCACAGGGCCTCTGGTGTTGGGAAGGATAAAGAAAGGTTTGTAACTGTGGTCCCATCTTTTATTGAAGATGTGGTGTGCTTTTCCCTGTGGAAAAATGTACAGTTTCTCCACATGATTGTATCTTTTTTGTTCTTGTTTTTTAAGCAGATGGTTAATGACCAGAGAGTACAAGGTCCTCTCTTTTATTTATGTTCTCTTGGAGACAATTTGACAGTACTTATCAAAATATAGAATGTTCAGAACCTTTGTCTGACAGGTCCACTTTTAGGAAACTGTCCAACAGAAATACCTACACGTGTGTTGAATGCCCTTCAAACAAAGCGTTCATTGTGGAATTTTTTTTTTTTTCTTTAATTTTGGCTGCTCTGTAAGGCTTGTGGGATCTCAGTTCCCTGACCAGGGATTGAACTTGGGCCACAGCAGTGAAAGCATCAAACCCTAACCACTATACCACAGGGAATTCCCTGGAATTATTTTTAAAAGCAAAAAATTTAGAGGTAAGCTAAATGCCTAGAATAATTAATTAAGAATTTTAAACATTGACATGGAAATATATTTGGGATATACTGTTAATAGGCAAAATACGTATGGTATGATTCCATTTTGATTAAATATAGTATGATCCCATATTTATTCCCTACTTGCACCTCTCAACTTCGTGTACATATTGAGACAAGGATGTGAAGAGGTGTCCTCTGCAGTGCTTTCCAGTCATTTCTCCTGAAAAGCAGACTTGGGGCTGTAGTGGGGGAAGAAATGACTGAACACACTTCCTGCTTTATCTCTCTCTATTGCTATTTCAGTATCCTCTATTGAATATTTTTCAACAATCACTTTATGGTTTTAAAAGCTAGTTGAGTAGAACTCTTAAAATAATTAATAAAGAAGAGTATTGTGTTAACCACACTGAACTTCATATTCTACTGAAAAATAGTATGTATATTTGAAATACATGTTAGTGTTGCAAGCTCTTCAGACGCCTTGCGGTAACTCCTCGGGGGTGCCAAGGATTTCATGGATGGTCTGGTAATTAACATTTGGGGTACTTAACTGTTGCTAGATGCTGTGTTAAAAGTGTTCCATGGGTTATCTCATTTAATTTAACCTTCACAAGATCCCCATGAAGTACTTTGAAGGAGTGTTATTTGCTCTGTGCTACTTGAGGACATCTCCTCTAAGTAACTTAAGTCTCATAGGTAGTAGGTGATAAGATGGAATTTCTCATGTGTATATTCTCAGCCACTGTCGAGACTTGTTCTAAGAGTTGTCATAATTTTTGATGTTGTGCATTCTGATTGTTTTTAGGTGAGGCAAAAAAGAATCTTACTTTGCTTTTTCTACTTCTCCCTTTCTGTATCCCTCCAAGTGGCTCGCTGTACCTGTGCCTTTTTGGCTTTCAGAGTCAGGGTTCATAGTAGTAATGCTGATTATTTTAGCTATCATTTATTGATACATGTCAGGAAGCAACAGTTAGAACTGGACATGGAACAACAGACTGGTTTCAAATAGGAAAAGGAGTACGTCAAAGCTGTATACTGTCACCCTGCTTATTTAACTTATATGCAGAGTACATTATGAGAAACACTGGGCTGGAAGAAGCACAAGCTGGAATCAAGACTGCCGGGAGAAATATCAATAACCTCAGATATGCAGATGACACCACCCTTATGGCAGAAAGTGAAGAAGAACTAAAGAGCCTCTTGATGAAAGTGAAAGAGGAGAGTGAAAAAGTTGGCTTAAAGCTCAACATTCAGAAAACAAAGATCATGGCATCTGATCTCAACACTTCATGGCAAACAGATGGGGAAACAGTGGAAACAGTGTCAGACTTTATCTTTTGGGGGCTCCAAAATCACTGCAGATGGTGACTGCAGCCATGAAATTAAAAGACACTTACTCCTTGGAAGGAAAGATATGACCAACCTAGATAGCATATTCAAAAGCAGAGACATTACTTTGCCAACCAAGGTCTGTCTAGTCAAGGCTATGGTTTTTCCAGTAGTCATGTATGGATGTGAGAGTTGGACTATAAAGAAAAGTGAAAGTGAAGTCACTCAGTCGTGTCCAACTCTTTGTGACCCCATGGACTGTAGCCTACCAGGCTCCTCCCTCCATTGGATTCTCCAGGCAAGAGTACTGAAGTGGGTTGCCATTTTCCTTCCCCAGGGGATCTTCCCGACCCAGGGATTGAACCTGGGTCTCCTGCATTCCAGGCAGACGCTTTAACCTGTGAGCCACCAGGGACTCCGAGAAAGCTTAGCACCAGAGAATTGATGCTTTTGAACTGTGGTGTTGGAGAAGACTCTTGAGAGTCCCTTGGACTGCAAGGAGATCCAACCAGTCCATCCTAAAGGAGATAAGTCCTGAGTGTTCGTTGGAAAGACTGATGTTGAAGCTGAAACTCCAGTACTTTGGCCACCGGATGCGAAGAGCGGACTCATTTGAAAAGACCCTGATGCTGGGAAAGATTGAGGGCGGGAGGAGAAGGGGATGACAGAGGATAAGATGGCTGGATGGCATCACCAACTCAATGGGCATGAGTTTGGGTAAACTCCGGGATTGGTGATGGACAGGGAGGCCAGGTGTGCTGCAGTCCATGGGGTTGGAAAGAGTTGGACACGACTAAGCGACTGAATTGAACTGAACTAATTGATGGGCTACTATGTGCCAGACAGTGTTCTTGATGATGTACCTGGATTGTTGCTAATCTTTGCAATAATTGTGTAAGGTAGGAAAATTACACTTGTGAGGAAACTGAAACTGAGAGACATAAAGAGATTGTTGAAGGTGATCAGCTAGAAGTGGTAGAGTCCATATGTAAATACCGTTCTGTTTTGAGCATGAAACTTGCAGCCTTTGTAACCAAGTACGTTGAAAGCCTGTGAAGGGTGTTAAGTGTGGTTTATGAGTGTGATGGAACAGTAAGATCCATCTTGAATAAGTAAAACTTTGATCAAAGAAATATTTATGGTAATATATTTAACACTGAAAAGTTTACTTAACACTAACGAAAAAAATGTTTAAATTTCTAGGTTTAACTTGTTAGTGATCTTTACTTTTTTCCCCCCACAACAAGGGCAGTGGCTCTATACCCATCACCTTCTGGACCAATTTTAGGTGGCAAGAATAAGAACAAAAGTACACAAAGTAATGATAGTTCTTCATTTCATTGTGTTCAGATTGTTGTGGACTTTTCCATCGTAGAGTTAAAATCCTATGCAGGCTTCTTTCATCAGTGTTCTAGGGTGACCTTATTTTCTGTACCAAAGATCCATACTAATGAATGAAATTTATGTGCAAAAAATACTGATAGTTGGAAAGATGTAGTTTATATGCTAATTTGTTGAAATGTTAGAGCTCTTTCAGTAGTTTATGGTATGATGGAACAAATCTTGAATAAATAAAACTTTAAGATGTTTATGGTAATATATTTAAGGCTGCTAAGTGTGGTGGTTTAGTTACTATCTTGTGTCCAACTCTTTGGGACCCCATGGGCTGTAGCTTGTCAGGCTCCTTTGTCTCTGGGATTTCCCAGGCAAGAATCCTGGAATGGGTTGCCAGTTCCTTCTCCAGGGGATCTTCCTGACACAGGGATCAAACCTAGGTCTCCTGCATTGCAGGTGGTCTCCTGCATTGCAGGCAGATTCTTTACCAACTGAGCCAAGAGGAAGCCCTGCAAAGTATACCCAACACTAACCTCTGCAAAAGAGGTGCTATTATATTTAGTGATGTAATTAACTGACAAGAGAAAGGACAATGTCAAATTTACCTGTTCTATATAAAAGAAGAGAAAAAGAGTAAGTGGAAAAGAGGGGAAGGGTTAAGGTTCTCTTACTGGAAGTTCAGTTCTGAGAAATGCCGTCTTGTTGGTGAAACCCCCAGTCCCCACAGGTGTGGTTCATCTCTCTGGGCACTTCACTGGAGCAGGTGACCTATTGGGTCTGCCCTCCCATTGGCTGTTGCCTGCTTCCCATCCTCCCTAGATTTTGATGGCTTGGTGACAGGGGCCACGTTTTATTTCACTCTGGCTCTCTTCTTAGTACAGTGGGCCCTGTATATCCACAGGTTCCACATCTGCCAATTGTATGACACCATTTTCTGTAAGTGACTTGATGGTCCACGGATTTTGGTATCCTGTTCGTGATGGAGCGGAAGGGATGTGGTTCTGGAACTAATACCTTGTGTATACTGAGGAACAAGTATATTTTGTGCCTTGTAGAAACACCCTTGTTGAATAAGATGGAATGTTATATATGTCCATATTCAAAAGAGAATTGTAAAATGCATGTAACCTAAAATTAAGTAAAAAATTTGCTTTTTGGGGGGGGATTATTTGTGCAGTTATTCAGCCATGGGATATAACTGGTTGGTGGTGGACAATTCAGGATCCAAAATCAAATTCCCACACTTGTCCTGAGAGGGCAGAGGGTCTATAAGTGGTTATATTCTTTCTGATTTCTATTCCTGGGGATGGCGTTTCCAAGGGGACTTAGGGCTGAATGAGGGGAAGGAGTCCCATTCGTGCCAGACTTACCTTTTGGACTAATGGCCTCAAACCTCCTTTTCTTTTTACCACTTTTAGGTGAAAGTACTACTTTTCAATATATATATAGTGTCTAGTTTTTTGTTTTTGTTTTTAAGTTAAGAAGATGATCTTAAAAAAATTTCAGTTAGTATCAAAGTGAAAAGTCCCCATCCCCAATTCCCTAGTTAACAGTTTCTTCTGTATCCTTCCAGATATTTCCTCATATATAGTATATACAATATTGCAGCTAGTTGCCCCTGCCATTACTTAATAGTATATATTGGGTCTCTTTCTAATGTAAGTGTATATAAATCAACTTCATTCTTTTGGATACTCTTGTGGCTGTGACTTAATTTATTTAACCTGTTGGTGGACCAGTTTTAAGTTTAAGACATTGTCAGTTTTTTTAGTAGCATTAGGAAAAAAAATGCTGCAGTCAACAACAGCATTGTCTCATGACTTTCCACGGTGTAGAAATGGATTTGGACTACTAAAACAAAGAGTACCGTATTTTATGTTTTAATAGCTATTTCCGTGTTGTTTTTTAGAAGGTAGAGCCAATTTGCACTCCCACCAGCAGTGTTCAAGAATGTCCATATCTCTACCCTCACCAAATCAACTTTTTAGTTGATGTCAATTTGATATGTAAAAAAGATTATTATAATTTTATTTTGTATTTCTTCAATTATAAATGAGCTGAAGCATCTTTTCATTTATACTTTGGTCATTTGTATTTAATTTCTGTGAACTATTTATCACCTTTGCCCATTTTTCTGTTTAGGTTATCTGTGTTTTTCTAGTTGACTGAAGAGCTTTCCAATATTAAGAAAATTGCTCCTTTGTCTTAGATGTTATATTTTTGTTTAGTTTATTGCTTTCGTTTCAGCTTGTTTTGGTCTTGTTTTCTCTCTCTTTTTTTATCCCATGGAGAAGTTTAAAATTTTTGCATGGTCTGGTTTGTCATATTTTGACTTCTGGATTTATGTCATGCTTCAAAAGGTCTTCCACATTCCAAGATGTTGGAGAAACATTAATTCAGATTCTTTGTTCTTTCTACTTTAATGGGGTTAAATACACACTTTTAGGTATGTATGTAAATATGTATGTTTGTATGTGTATTCATTTTGGTTATTTTTCTTTAATAAAACAACATGTATTTTATTACAAAGGCAGAGGATTTTTTAAAAAAATTCTGTACCATCTTCAGTTTATTTTGGTGCAAGGAGTCAGGCGGAGATCCAGCTTTATTTTTCAAAAAGACAGACAGTTGATTCCATGCTGGTTATTGAATAATTTGTCTTTCCCCAGATATGAGAACACTTCTGAGATGAAGCTAAATTCCATCACCATAAAACATCTTGTATGTTTGCGTGTGTGGGCCCTGTGTATGCTTTAGGAGCTTGACATTCATATAGGTCCAAAGATCCCTGCTGATTTTCACATTGTCGTTAACAGATTAATGAGTACACTGACACATGAGGTGAGAACAGTCAGCTGTGCCCACTAAGGAGTTTCCTGTGCATATTGTTACATGTGTTCCTCTCTCTGGATTTTCTCTAGACAAATTACTAGTATAAAGTTACAGTTGGGCTGGTGTTGCTGGACAGTAAAAATCTTACTGTTGACTTGATAGATGCATTTTAAGTCTATGTAGACAAATGCTGACTTATACCTATAAATACCATAAGGTCCCACTTTTCTGGGATACTCTGACATCATATATTCTGATCTTTAGCCCTCATATGGGTATCTTCACGTTGGTTAAGCCAGGTGTCTGAGTTTTGGTTCGGAAAATACAACTTTAGGATAAATCTTTGTTTTGTTTGTCTTTAACTGTGACTATTTACTCACTCTTCATTGAATAGAATCCTTTTCAGTTTTATGAATTTCTGGGAAAAATGAAGCATTATTTTCTTACACTGTACCATATCTAAAAGCTAACTGTTTGCCTGTAAGTAAAACTGGGTAGGTTAATGAAAAATTGTAATTTCACATTAGACATACACTGAGTCTAAAAATTAACATGTAAGTTATATACAATGGAATATTTGTTGTCTTTGTTGAGTTGCTAAGTTGTGTCCAACTCTTTTGCAACCCCATGGACTATAGCCTGCCAGACTCCTCTATCCTGGATTTCCCAGGCAAGAATACCAGAGTGGGTTCCCATTTCCTTCACCAGGGGATTCTTCCTGACCCTGGGATCAAACTCATGTCTCTTGCATTGGCAGGGAGATTCTTTACCACTGAGCCACCAGAGAAGCCCACAGTGGAGTATTACTTAGACCTAAAAAGGAGCAAAATAATGCCATTTACAACAACCTGGATGGATGTAGAGATTGTCACACTGAGTGAAGTGAGTCAGACACAGAAAGACAAATATATAATATCACTTACGTGTGGAATCTAAAAAAAGGGGATACAAATGAGCTTATTTACAAAACAGAAGTAGAATCACAGATGTAGAAAACAAATTTATGGTTATCAGGGGCAAAGGCGGGTGGTGAGAGGGATAAACTGGAAGATTGAGATTGACATGTATACACTACTATATATAAAATAGGTAAGTAATAAGAACCTACTGTATAGCACAGAGAACTCTACTCCATACTCTGCAGTGGCCTATATGGGAGAAGAATCTAAAAAAAGAGTGGATATGTATATATGTATAACTGATCACTTTGCTGTATACCTGTAACTAATACAACATTGTAAATCAACTATACTCCAATTAAAAAAGAAAAAGAAACACAGGGGAAAAGACTATCTTGGATGTGGCCTGGAGATACCTTTTAGTGATCCATCAAAATATCTAATAAATGTTTTAAATGGTCTCCATTGCTGGTGGAAAAAATTAACATGTAAGAGGTAATTGTCTATTCTTAGAATTTGAGATGGTATAAAGGGGGCTTTACTTTATTGAAATTTTATTTTGAAATATCACTGATGCAAAAAGTCCGAAACATTTTTAGTCTTATGAGAGTTGTTAGTGGTAGTAGTAGGTATTGGTTGTCTTATTAGTTAGTAGTAGTAGTAGTAGTAGTAGTAAGCATTGGTAGTCTGGCTGTTTTACATGAGAATTTAGAAGTTTAAGTCCTTTACCCAAGCACCAGGTCAGTTCCTTAAGGGCAGTAGATAGTGATGCTTGTTTTTCAGGTTTTTTTTGGGGGGGGTGGGGCTGCACCCCATGGCTTGCAGGACTTTAGTTCCCCATCCGAGAATTGAACTTGTGCCCCCTACAGTGGAAGCACAGAGTATTAATCATTGGACTGCCAGGGAAGTTCCAGTACCACTCACTTTTGAGTCACTAGAAACCCAGCGTAGCCCTGGCACATGGTAAACTCTCAATTTGTGCTTCTGGAATGTGTGAATGGTTGAAGGAATGAAGTAGTAAGGATACCCCTTCTGTCTCTCATCCATCAGCAAATCCTATTGGCTCTACCTTTAAAATACATCCAGCATGTAATGACTGCTCAAAATCTCAACTTGGTTTAGGCCACCGTCACCTCTTACCTGGACTAGGACCATGGTCCCCTGACTTGCCTCCTGTTTCTGCTTTGCCTCCACATAGCCTCTTCCTCAGACTGCAGCCAAAGTGATCCCTTTAGAAGTTAAGTGAGATCACTGCACTCAAGACCCTCCAGGGTTTCTTTCTCACTCAGGAGTGAAAGCCAAGTCCTGCAAAGCCCTGCCTTTTCTCATCTGCCCCCAGCTCTACTCCATCATTACTCCTGTGAACTCGTCTCTCTCTCCTTCATCTTATTCTCAGTCTGTTCCAGCTACTCTGGCTTTCTTTTAGTCTCTCAGGCATGTCAGGTATTCTTCCGCCCCTCTCTGCCTGAAACATTCTTTCCCCAGATACCTGTATGGTACATTCCCTCATCCCTTTCAGGTCTTTCTCAAGTAGGGTATAACCTCCATGAGGACAGGGGTTTTCCTTTTTCCACTGTTGTTATCCCTTGTCCAGAACATTACCTGTGACATAGTGGGCACTTAGATATTTTTTTTGGAAAGAAAGAGGAAGCAAAGAAGAAGGATTCAGGAGGTGGGAGGCATGGAGCTAAATTAAAACTCATGGATATGAAGATTTAGCCTTAGAAACTATGGCCTCCAGTCCTGACCAGATCTTAGACCCTGAGAAGGGTTCTAAACTTGGCAGGTCTTCTGATCATTTCCTGTCGATGTCTTTTTTAACCTCTACAACTCTGTTTTCATTTCTTTCCTCTTGGCCTTAGAAAAATGCCTTTGCTGTAGTTCTAGTTGACCCTTCTTACCTGGCACCGGAGTGACATGACGCATGACAAATAAACTGCAGTGTTGTCCGAAGTGTCTGTGTGGCTCTTGGCAGAAGCTAAATTACTTCTCTCGAAAGCTGGCTTGAGCCCTGCCACTGCAGTGGGTGGGCGTGTGCCTGAGAGCTCCCCAGAATCTGCTGCTTGTCTGCCGTTTTCTCGGTAGGAACTCTGCTTGCCGTTCTGACCGCCCCTCACCTGAGGCTGCCTCTCCTCTATTGGGCCTTTATGTTCCTCCTCTTGGTTTCTCTTCTGGATTGCATGTTGCTTCGAAGGAAATCGCTACCAACATATGGCCTGTTATGATTCTCTTTTCCCAAACTCTGCCATTTTGTATATTTGTGACACACTGCAGATTTTGTGAAGATTGCTTCATAATATTTGTTTACCATCTGCTGCACTCTATTTGGTATCTTGCTAGGATTTTTTTTCCTCCATTTTAAGTGACATTAACAGAATCCAGCCAGTACATAGACTTTCTGGTTCTACTTTTGCTTCCCTAATGTGCTGGAAAATCATATTACTATGCTCCAGGCAACTAGAGAAGGCTGGAATTCTCATTGTGAACCAGTGTATCAGAGCGCTCCCCTGCCCCCCTTCTTGGTCATATCTAGTAATGCTTTTTTGGTCAGATGGCAAAGAACCTCCGTGTGTAAGACAAAAAGAGTTCAAATTAATTTTTTCTGCTTCTCCTAGTGCTTTGGCTTCCTAGTGCTCTTCAGTGTATTTATACCTTTGACACTTTCTGCCATCTTAGTAAGTTTTTTATGATTTATGGTTCCAGCTAGTGTACTTTTATAGCTAATCCAGTGTGATAGGCCCAGCCAGAGTCTTTGATAGATGGACTGACTATGTATGTCCTCCTTTTTATTCAGAAAAGTATTTTAAGTTATTGTCATACTAGATTACTTGGTATGTAGTTCTACTTTCTTATCCTTTATTAACTTGTCATTACCCTCAATTCATTGTCTACTTAAAATTTTTTTTCCAGCTTTATTGAGATGTAATTGACATAATGTTGTGAAAGTTCAGGGTGTATAATATGTTGATTTGATCGTTATATAGTACAAAATGATTACCACTGTAGTGTAGCTAACATGTTCATCCTGATACGTAATTCGCGTTTCTTTTTTGTGGTGAGAGCAGTGTTCAAGTATGTAATACAATTTTTTAGCAGTAATCACTGTACTGTACATTGGGTCCTCACACTTTGTTAGTCTTATAACTGTAAGTATATACCTTTTGACAAGTATCTCCCTGTTTCCCCACTCTACAACCCCTGGTAATCCTGAATTTCAGTTGTTTAGATTCCACATATAAGTGATATCATACAGTATTTGTCTTTCTCTAACTTATTTCACTTAGCATAATGCCCTCAGGGTTCATCCATGTTGTCAGAAATGGAAGAACGCCCATCTTTTTCATGGCTGAGTAATATTCATGTGTTTGTATTTGTGTATGTATGTGTACACATCTTTATCGATCCATTGATGGATACTTGAGTTGTTTACAGTTCAGTTCAGTTGCTCAGTTGTGTCCGATTCTTTGAGACACCATGAACTGCAGCACGCCAGGCCTCCCTGTCAATCACCAACTCCTGGAGTTCACTCATACTCATGTTCATTGAGTCGGTGATGCCATCCAACCATCTCATCCTCTGTCGTCCCCTTCTCTTCCTGCCCTCAATCTTTCTCAGCATCAGGGTCTTTTCAGCTGAGTCAGCTCTTCACATCAGGTGGTCAAAGTATTGGAGTTTCAGCTTCAACATCAGTCTTTCCAATGAACACTCAGCACTGATCTCCTTTAGGATGGACTGGTTGGATCTCCTTGCAGTCCAAGGGACTCTCAAGAGTCTTCTCCAACACCACAGTTCAAAAGCATCAATTCTTCGGTGCTTAAATTATAGTCCAACTCTCACATCCATACATGACTACTGGAAAAACCATAGCCTTGACTAGATGGACCTTTGTTGGCAAAGTAATGTCTCTGCTTTTAAATATGCTGTCAAGGTTGGTCATAACTTTCCTTCCAAGGAGTAAGTGTCTTTTAATTTCATGGCTGCAGTCACCATCTGCAGTGATTTTGGAGCCCCCCAAAATAAAGTCAACCACTGTTTCCCCATCATTTGCCATGAAGTGATGGCACCAGATGCCATGATCTTAGTTTTCTGAATGTTGAGCTT
The DNA here is from genome assembly GCF_014754425.2 of Oryx dammah. Taxonomy (NCBI): domain Eukaryota; kingdom Metazoa; phylum Chordata; class Mammalia; order Artiodactyla; family Bovidae; genus Oryx; species Oryx dammah. Next base: position 3,898,903 of record NW_024080602.1, on the reverse strand, counting down.
TAAGCTGACTTTTTCACTCTCCTCTTTCACTTTCATCAAGAGGCTTTTTAGTTCCTCTTCACTTCCTGCCATAAGGGTAGTGTCATCTGCGTGTATGAGGTTATTGATATTTCCCCCGGCAGTCTTGATTCCAGCTTGTGCTTCTTCCAGCCCAGCGTTTCTCATGATGTACTCTGCATATAAGTTAAATAAGCAGGGTAACAATATGCAGTCTTGACGTACTCCTTTTCCTATTTGGAACCAGTCTGTTGTTCCATGTCCAGTTCTAACTGTTGCTTCCTGACCTGTATACCGGTTTCTCAAGAAGCAGGTCAGGTGGTCTGGTATTCCCACCTCTTTCAGAATTTTCCACAGTTTATTGTGATCCACACAGTCAAAGGCTTTGGCATAGTCAATAAAGCAGAAATAGATGTTTTTCTGGAACTCTCTTGCTTTTTTGATGATCTAGTGGATGTTGTCAATTTAATCTCTGGTTCCTCTGCCTTTTCTAAAACCCAAGAAAAAGAAATGCAAAAAGGCAAAATGGCTGTCTGAGGAGGCCTTACAAATAGCTGTGAAAAGAAGAGAAGCCGAAAGGAAAGATATAAGCATCTGAATGCAGAGTTCTGAAGAATAGCAAGGAGAGATAAGAAAGCCTTTCTTAGTGATCAATGCAAAGAAATAGAGGAAAACAATAGAATGGGAAAGGCTAGAGATCTCTTCAAGAAAATTAGAGATACCAAGGGAACATTTCATGCAAAGATGGGCTCATTAAAGGACAGAAATGGTATGGACCTAACAGAAGCAGATGATGTTAAGAAGAGGTGGCAAGAATACACAGAAGAACTGTACAAAAAAGATCTTAATAACCCAGATAATCACGATGGTGTGATCACTCACCTAGAGCCAGACATCCTGGAATGTGAATTCAAGTGGGCCTTAGGAAGCATCACTACGAACAAAGCTAGTGGAGGTGATGGAATTCCAGTTGAGCTATTTCAAATCCTAAGATGATGCTGTGAAAGTGCTGCACTCAATATGTCAGCAAATTTGGAAAACTCAGCCGTGGCCCAGGACTGGAAAAGGTCAGTTTTCATTCCAATCCCAAAGAAAGGTAATGCCAAAGAATGCTCAAATATAGTGAGTACAGATATTTCTGTAAACTTATGATTTCAATTCCTTTGGATACATACCCAGCATTACAATTGCTGGGTCATATGTTAGTTGTAATTTAAAATTTTTAGGAACCACATACTATTTTCCACAGTGGTTTTTTCTGTTTACATTCCTACCTACAGCACATGAGGGTTCTCTTTTCTCTGCATTCTCACCAACACTTGTTCTCTCTTGTCTTTTTAATGATAGTGTAACAAGTGTAAGGGGATGCCTCATCTCGGTTTTGATTTGCATATCCCTGATGATTAGAGATGTGGAGCACCTCTCTGTGTACCCATTGGCCCTTCATATATCTTTCTTGGAATTCCTTGTCTTTAGAGAGAAGTGTATTCTCATTTTAAATTTCAAGGCCAATGATTTGTTCTTGGGTTGCCTTCATGGCTTGGATTTTGCCTTTGGGCCAGAATCATTTGTCTTCTCTTAGTGTAATTACTTTTTCAGCTCAGTCTTCTTTCTGACAAGAACAAGGTGTCTTCATTAAAACTACTAATTGCAGTTATTAAAGAATGAAGCAGACAGTCCTTCAAAGAGCAATCTGTAAGGGAAAGTAGTTCCTATATAAAATGGAACCTCTCATTAATCCATGAAAACTACTAATCACTGTGTCTTATAAACCTGATTCTGTCCTCAGGCTTTATTAGAATGCCTCTTTCAGGTTACCTTGTCTCCTTATGAGACAGCACTTTAGGTTTGCATCAAAGCTGCTCTGGAGTTTTGTCCTAAGTTTTTTCTGTCCACTGAAAGCGGAGTGCCCTTTAGTGTTTCACAGCTGCTTTCTATGGAACTGCTAAGTAAGAGATTATTCTGGTAACTGACTTCCCTCACAGTTACCAGATTATTTATGGTAACTGAAATTAATAAATAAATTCAGTGATTTTGTAGAATTTTAGAATTATACAGTCTTTGGTTTTAAGGAGCCTTAAAGGTTCAAGCCCAGGCTTTGAGAGCTTAGAGAATTATATTTGTTGTTATTGTTACTGATTTAGAGAGACTGTGATCTAAACAATTTTTTCTGAAATCTGTGCCTTCTCTTTACAAATTATAAGAAGATTCTTCACCTGTCTCATTAAACTCCAAGTACCTCTTCATTCCATGCGGACAGTACCTTACTGAGGTCTAGTGTGTACTGGGATTTGACGATAATCTGTCGCTTTGTAGCCACCATCTCCACAGCTAGCTCTGGTGTAGTGAGGAGGTTTACATAAAGCTACTTTGTTCAGACTGAAAATTTTACCAAGTTCAGGACTTCATCAAGAGCACATCATTTTGGTCCACATCCAAACTGAGAATTTAACTTGCTTTTAAAACAGAAAATGTACAGTGCTTTCATATATGGTGATATCTAACATTATATTCCTTTATACAACATCTATTTTTTTCTCCTCTGTTTCCTGCATTTATGTGACAGCTTTTTGACTTAACCTTGAAAATGTTAGCTTCTGGAACCTATGTAGAAACTATCTCTGTTTCCAAAGTTAGAACAGCATTTTTCTCCCAGTTTGACTCTAGCCTATAGCTTAAAGAAAGAAAGAGAGGGGAGGAAAATGCTAGATTTCTGTGTAGTTCTTTATATATGTAACCTCCGTAGGAATATGCCTTCTTTGTTACTGAAGGTGACCACTGTGTGCCATTTATACTTAAGATAGGCAGCTCTTGGTAGGTAATACCAGTGGTGATTGTTGCAGCTCCTAGCTATGTAAATATTCAGTGTGACTTGATGATACTGATTTACATCCAGTTGGGGAACTCTGCAGGAGTGAACCTGTATCTAGGATCCAGAACAGTTACTCTGGAGGGAAAACCCCAGTGAGAGCTGTTGGCTTGGTCACCGAACAGGACAAATTCAGATGCTGCTTTCCCTCATACTGTCAGATTGCTGTTGGCTTTGAGGGCGAAAAAGAAGGTAGCAGTGTGCTCTGAAATAGGCTGATTAGGAGAGAAAACAATCTCCCTCTTAAACCAAACAGTGGGCTATCTTAAAAAAAGCAGCTGGACAGGAGGGAGGGCCTGCTGAGGTGTGGTGGGCTAAGATCCAGGTGCTAAACTGAACTCCCCCTATATTTTCAGTAAGAGTTCTCAGAGCATGTCATGCTAGCTTATTCTCTTTATGATGAGAGATTTGTCTTTTTCTCCAGACCTGGGATCAGGTTCTCTGCCTCTGATCGAATCAGCAATTAGATGCCCAAGAGTGACCAAAATAAATAAATAATAAAATCCTAGCTCGGTTTAGGAAATACACAACAGCGGAGGCACCCATTTGAGAGAGAGCTTGTCCCTTCTGCATTGTCTCCTTGGGAGGCTGTGTACGTCTTCCATCAGTGTTGCCCTTGCTCAAAATGTTTTTGGCATTTTTCAAACAACTGTGCATTTAGAGTCTACCAAGTATGCCGTTTTCCTTGACAGTTCTTTATCCTCAGAAGGATGAAGTAGTTAACTAAATATTTAGAAATAACCAGAAGTCATTCTGCCTGGCAGATAGCATGGATGAGTGAGTGATCGGATGTGGACAGTTTCGTTTGGGACTAAAAACAAGATCTGATATTTTTGCTTGATTTATCTTCAGGTTCTGAAAGCTGTTTTGAAGACATATTTCACAACTATTTTAATTAAGGGAAGGATCAATGAAATCAGTACATTGTTTTGGATGTGGCTCCTTTGATGATCCACTTACTCAGATTTACCCATTCTTGTTCAGTATTTTGTGAAGTCTTATTATCCTCTAGTTTTAAGACCGTTTAAATGATTTCACAGTAGTGCAAGTCACCATTTGAAGCTTTCTGTGGTCGTAAAGTACTCAGTATAAGTGAAACAGTTCAGAATATGAGAGATCAAGTGGGTTATGAGGAGAAGTGTATTAGAATTGCTTTGTAAGTTAACCTTATACTGGGCTCTCAGTTCTGTAAAAAGGGAATGATAATAATCAAGTCATATTGTCCACATCATAGAATCGTTATGAGGCTTTTAAGGGTGTATGGAGCATAAATCACAGTGCCTTGTGTCATAGTAGTGTTCAGTAAATGATAGCCATTTTTATTATGCTATTATGACATGACAGATTGCCAGGAGAGAGGAAGAATGGAGAAATAGAGGGATAGCGTGCCGTGTGGGAAAGCAAAAAGTACTAATAGTTGAATAATACTGGCCTTTCTTCAGTTTTCAAAATTCTTCAAGCCAAACCTGTTCATACTCCAGTTGTAGGTACTTTATTTTAAAAATATTTATTTATTTGGCTGTGCCATGTAACATGTGTGATTTTAGTTCCCCAACCAGGGATTGAACCCATGCTCCCTGCAGTGGAAGCTCAGAGTCTTAACCACTAGACTGCCAGGGAAATCCCTATATTTACTTTAACTTAGGTTCATGTCATAAATGACATGAGCAATATTTTAATTTTCAGCTGTCCCCCAAATTTATAGTTCTTTATTGAGATTCTGTTGTATTCTGAGCCAAAAACTCAAAACAGCAAACTAATAACGTCAACGTCTGCAACATACAGTGTTGAGGATGTGGACATCAAGTTTGTACAAACCAATGTATTATGTTTCCAGCTGACATGGTTTTTGTATATTAAAAAAATCTTACCACTTACATTATGTTGTTTTTAAACAGATGAAGATGAAGATGGTGATCGAATTACAGTGAGAAGTGATGAAGAAATGAAGGCAATGCTGTCATATGTAAGTATACTACTAATGAGGACTTTTCTAAAAATCTTGTAATTGAGGATGCAGTTTCTTGATGTAGTGAAGATATGAAAGTAAATCACAGTTGCTCTTAACATTTTTCTATACAATATATAAAAGTTTTAAAGATCTCCTTACATGAAAGTTTAAGGGCATTCTTTTCAAAAGACACTTACTGATCATATCATGAACATTAAGAATAATGCATCTTAATGACTTTTGCATTAGGTATGGTGCAGACTAAATGGACTATCAATTTCCTGTATTTTTTATGCAGTACTTAAAGTAACGGCTCATTAAAAATGAACCCCTGGGCTCTAAAAAATTTTTCAAAATCTACTTTCAACTGGAGATCCCTTTCACCCCTTCCAAACAGACTGTAGTTATAATGTAGCTGCTGGCTTAATGTGGATACATGACTTACAGAGACTTACAGATATACTGTCAGTGATTTTATGTACTAACCACCCCACCCTAAAATGAACTACAGGGTTACTTACTGAATCTAAGTGATTTGAATATATCCCCAAATGACTTTTCTTTTGTGTTTCAAATTTCAGTGAAAATTTGCATTAACATTTGTCTCAGGGCCAAAGTAGATAGACAAGAAAAAAGGATACATTTCTAAAACTTTAATACTAAGCTTGAATAATTTAGCTACTATGGAGAGAAATAGCTTCCCTGAGCCCTGGTTTGTTCTTTTCTCTTATTTCATTTTTTCTTAATTCATTTTATTTTTTCTGAGCTTGCAGTCTGTGTACAGAAGCTTTTCTAGTGGTCTGGTGAAGAGAGCATTGGACTGGAAGTCAGGAGACCACTGCCCTTCTCTGGCTTCCTGGCCTTAGGCAAAACACTTAACCTTTCTGTGCCTTAGTTGCCTCATCTGTCAATTGTGGATAATAATACTTGTCCTTTCTTCTGCACAGGGTCATTGTAATGGTCAAATGGGATAATAGATGTGAAACCCTTTGAAAAATTAAAAATTCTATACAAATGCAAAGTGGTATTATGGTGGAAATGATGAAACTGGCGCCCTGGCTTTTCAATGAGTCTCTAATCTTAGCAAATGATTAGGTTGTAGGTTTTTAACCAGGATATTGTTTCATTGTAATGAAAACTGTAAAATATCTGTATGGGTTTCCACCAATAGTTTTAATTTAGGGTAGGAGGAAAGAGAACAAGAAAGATGGCATGGTTAACAGAGCGTTGCATTCAGACCAGCACAGAGTAGAAAAGTCAATTTCCCATTGACTTCACATTAACTTATTTGAGAGTCTTTGTGCCCTGAGAATTTAGAGCAGGGCTCATCAGTACCTTGAAAGGCAGAGTAGGATTGTCTGCTGAAAGGTCTAGCACTAGTATTGATAGATCAACTACCTCTCCTGAGAATGTGACATGCTTATTTTTAGAAAAAAAGCACACACAGATGGGTTCTAATTTTTTCACATGGATCCACTGCAGAGAGAACATTGCTGACATCCATGTACTTTCATTATGTCTCTGACATGACCTCACACAAAATTGTGCTTTCAAAAATGTACTTTTGGGAAGATCTAACAAACTGTGCTCTTTGAGAAGTGTTACTACATATGATCATAGTGATAGTCATAATTATTTCCATTTCTAAGTGCCCATTTTACGCTAGATGCTTAAGGTATTTAGTTTCCTTTGGTTTTAATAATCACTCTGTAAAGTAGATATTATCATCCCTACCTTTCAGATGAGGAAGCTATGGTTAAAGAGACATGCCCAAGCCCTTACAGCTATATGAGTACGGACTTTAAGTTCAGCTTCTCCTTGTGCCAAGGCCCATGCTCCTTCACTGGTTCATACTGCTGCTCTCCCACCCACCTTCTTGCACATTCGTACTGGGAGCTTTCTATGTGTTAAAAAATGAGCTTTTTTTTTTTTTTAAATTAAAAAAAAAGTTTTAAAAATTGTAAAAAACAGAGTATATTTTGTAAGATCTTATTGGCTTTATATAATGATTGATGAATTGGGCAATATCCCATCCAGCAAATAGAAAGGCACGCTAAAGATGTGGCAGGAAACAGGACAAGGAAGTCACTTTAGCCAAGAGCTGATGGTTTCAGGCAAGGTCACCTTCCTCTCGGGGACAGCAGGGGTCTGTCAGGTGGATGACCTCACTAGCAGTGACCAGGAAATTCCAGACTGACTGGTTAAGGTTATATTCCTCAGAGAGTTTTATGTAAAACTCACTACATTTTTCTTATGTTCGTTCATTTGCTGTGGATGAACTTTTGTCTGTAAACTGGCTGTGGTTCATAGACTGCGGTCTAGATGATCAGGTCTGAGTTTTCTCATTAATTCACTTGATATTTATAGATAAGAACCTGAGGCCCCAAGATAGAGCTCCACTCCCCAGATTGTGAATGTTGGAGCAGATTATTTTAAAATGAAAATATCCCTGAGAGAGATAACAGATTTTAAGTTATTTAAAACCTAACTGGATTTCCTTTTGCTCTTGTCTGTTGAGGCAGCCTCTACCATCAAATAGTCTTTGTTTATATAGAGTCAGGCTCTGAATAAACAATTAAATAGTAAAGAGTAGAGGAAGCTCTGTCTCAGAAAGCACAAACAAGATTGGTTGGCTGCCATTTTGATCTGTCTTGGTTTTTATGGTTGAAATTCCTTTGGGTTACAGTTTTGCCATAAAGAGAACAATTTGGACTTAACCTCACAATAGATTTTGGTTGATAGTCTTCACTTGCCAACCTGGTATTAAAAACCTGTATTGACCTTTTATTTTTTAAGTTCAGTTTGGCTCTGAAAAATTTTTATTCCAGGACTTGGGACCACATATTTACTGTTTAAAAAAAAAAAAAAGCTATGCTTTTCATGTAGAATTCAATAAATTTGCAGTCACTTTAGTATTTCTTTAAAAACCATATGGGGAAAGCAAAACTAGACATGTTTTTGCCATAAATCCTTTAATCAGTCTTTTAAAAAAAAGCTACTGTGTCTGAGCTGAAACTTGCAGAATTTTTACCCCCGTTGGATGTAAGCATTTTCTGGCTTTGGGCCAATAGAAGCATAAGTTTGTATCAGTAATTTAAATAGATTTTTGTATTAGACCTGAAAATGTTGCCTTTTTAATTGAAAACTTATCAATTATTTAAATTGCTGGCAGCCCGAGGCTGTTAATCTTATGTGTGCCGTAATAATGGCATGCAGTGGTTTTGATGCATGTGACACATTGAACGTCGCATTGTGGTAAGGATTTGTCATGATACTAGGTTGTATGCTGTTAAATAATAACTAGCACATTAAACCAAAGTCTGTTGTCACACATTAGTACCATTGTATGTGTTATTTAGAAGTTGTGTTCTTTTCTTCATTAGATATATTTTTAAGAGATAATGAGAAGAAAACAAAGCTATAATAAATTGTCTTTTAAGAAAATGTAAAGTAATTTGGTCTCCAAGGAGATATTTAATGTATTGAGAGAATTCAGCAGCCAAGTGTTATTACAGCACCATTGTGATCACTCTCTGCGTTTTCTTATGAGTTTGTGTTAATCAACAATCTGTTTTTATAGCGTAGTTTCTTGTAAGTTATGTTGTTAGAATATTCCACTTCTGGGATCATGGCTTTTCCTCTGACACTATTGTATCTTTTTAATTTCTCCATAAAGTATTTTTTTAATTAGAATTTGAAATGCTTTATTAGAAAAAAAAAAATACACCCAACCTACATATCCTGAAGACTAAATACCTGATCATTGCTAATTATTTAAAGGACCCTGTTAAATACTCCCTTAAAGTAGTTTAAATTTTTTGTTGCTCTTGTTTTCCTCTCTCATTTTCTAGAAGGATAGACAATAATCTACTGCTTTTCTCCTTCCATCTTTTTGTATTTGTTGTCTGGTAGTGCTGACCTCATTTCCTTACAGCATGAAACATCAGCCTTATTTTTGATTCATCATAAGCTTTATTTATCATTGAGACTCAGTTATAGGAGGGGTAATTTTAATGTTAACCTCTGCTTTTAGGTGACCTTTCTTCAAGGAACTCAGCAGTACATCTTACTTTTGTAAATGGACTCGTATTTGTTTCTGCTAAATCCTGTGGCTAGTAAAGGGTTTATTACACCTAGTCCTCTTGATACTGAGAGGCCTGTATGAGTGGAAAACAGTATTAATAAGAATTATTTTCTTCATTTTGCCTAATCTCTCTCTTTACACCATTTCTCCACGTTGCCAGAAGAATATGGGATAGGTTTAACTGTAACACCTCCCATTATGGCAGACATTGTGTATTATTGGAGTGTAAGTATTCCCTTTGATATACTTGACTGTAGTGTACCTTGTTAGATGTTGGGTACCATGAGGGAGAATACTCTTTGACTTCTGTAGCACCTTGTAAATTGGGATATGATTCGCTTTATCCTAGTGTGCACAACTTGGAGATTGCCTCAGAAATCATAGTTGCTCAATAGATACAGTGGAAATTTGCTGCATGACTCAGGGAACTCAAACTGGGACTCTGCAGTAGCCTAGAGGGATGGGATGGAGAGGGAGGTGGGAGGGAGATCTAAGAGGGAGGAGAGATGTGTATACCTATGGCTGATTCATGTTGATGTATGGCAGAAACCAACACAATTCGGTAAAGCAGTATCCTTCAATTAAAAAATAAATTTTTTTTAAAAAGAGAAAAATCATAGTTGCTCAAGTAGAGTTGGAAGAAACCCTTAGAGATCTTGTCCAACTGTCTCATTTTACAGATAAGGAAACTGAGGCCCAGCAAGATCAGATTCAGTTTGAGGTTATATTGCTAATAAATGGGAAGGCCTGAACACAGACCTATGTCCTGGAATCCCAGTCTTCACTCCTGGTTAAGTGATGTTTTGTTTTGGCAGTTATTGAGATCCTACAGAAGAAGCTTTGCAAATACCACAAAAAAATAATATTACTTAGTAGCATGTTAGTGTACCTGAGTTTGAAACGGATTGTAAAGAGATACTCTGGGCTTTTGAAGTTTCCTTCCTACAGGGCTGAATTTTACCTTAGGATGTGTTGCCCAGTTAGCTGTTAAACATTTAATAGCCTTAGGGCCTTTACGATTAGAAAGTTTTCTACATAGAGCAGAGATTGGAAGCTCTTTTCCACAAGGTGGTTTTAAATATGCTCACATTAAGTCTGTCCAGCGTACTTTGTATGCAGGAAAATAGCTTGGTCTTCAGTGAATGGTTAGTCCCCTCGTTTGTTATGATCCATCCAAACAACTGGTAATACTCGATACTCTCCTGGCAGGGCGGGGAAACGGTGAAAAGAACAAGACAGGAAAACTGAATGCAATAAATAAATGGTGTTAGAAATTATTTAGCCTTTTTTTTTTTAATTGGAGTAGTATCATGCTCTAAGGTATAGAGCATGACACTTTACGACCCCATGGACTTTATAGTCCATAGAGTTCTCCAGGCCAGAATACTGAAGTGGGTAGGTAGTCTTTCCCTTCTCCAGGGGATCTTCCCAACCCAGGGATCAAACCCAGGTCTCCCGCATTGCAGGCAGATTCTTTACTAGCTGAGTCACAAGGGAAGCCTAAGAATACTGGAGTGGGTAGCCTATCCCTTCTCCAGCGTATTTTCCTGACCCAGGAATCAAGCTGGGGTCTCCTGCATTGCAGCTGGATTCTTTACCAACTGAGCTATCCGGAGAGCACAAATAAATGGTGTTTTAGGAAAGGGTACTTCAGAGTAGGAAGACTGGAGGAGATTTCATGGAGATGTCATTTATCTTGGCCTTTAAAGAAGAGTAAAATTTGTACATGTGTAGATGAGGTAAATGGCATTGATAGTTGGAATCACATGCACAACCTTGTAAAAAATAAAACCTTGTAAAAGACAAAGAAAAAAAAAAAATTATTTAGCTGTTTTTTAAATTGGAATAGTGTCATACTCCAAGCTATAAGTAAAATTTTTGTATTTTTTTTCTCATCCTAGTCAAAGAATGAAACTTTTTTTCAGAGGCAGATTATTTTAACTTTCTTCTCTATGTTATCTGGGACATATGGATGTCCTTGAAATAGTGATAAGAATGTAGTGGTCCCTTATTTAGCCCCTCTTTGAAATACCTCAGGGCATTTTTGCTAACAAGAAGCAGAAGCAGATGGAAGTTTGCATCAGATTATTAGGTAGCTCATGGAAGCAGGGTGGCACCAGAGTATTCTGGGGCTTTGAACCACCAATATTTTGTCATTAATATGGCCACGCTTCTAGTTCAGTTCCCTCTCTATGGAGGGCTCAGGATGACCTACAGTTTGGGTCCTCTGGGGTCCTATGTTGAGGCAGCTGACATGAGGGGACCGAAAAATGCAGGACATCAATTAGGCTCTTAGGGGCTATCGTAGGAGCTTCTCTTCCAGAGAGATGTGGACTGGAAGGAGATGATGATGCTAGATGACGTCTAGCAGTCAGGTTGCTGTGGGGCATAACCAAGGTATTAGGCTCTTGTTAGCACCTCCAAATGAACCCATTCTCTTAGGGCCAGTTTTACTGGAAACAAGATGGGTGTTTTCTATATATATCTGAAAGGTGAACATAAATTTGCTACAATACAGTAAAGTTAGAAGAATTCAGTAAATTTTCAACTCATGACTACAATATGTACAAAAAGGTGTAAATTGTAATTGGAAATTAAAACAAGTTGTCTCTATTATTACAAGTCTTTCTGTTATATGTTAGTTACTCATCCTCACTGCCTTTTCATTAATTTTTTTAACAACATTTGAGCAGTAGGCTGAATCTTTGTGGAACACAACTGGAACTGGCTAAATAGTCTACTTATAAGGGAATGTCCTATTTGGCCTGCTATCTTTATGACCTGATGCTCCTGTTTTATTTAAGTGGTAGGTTCCCTGAAGCTATTTAAACTTCTCCTCCTTTGGAGGTATGGCAGAATTGCTACAACTTAGAGATCAGGTGAAAGGCCAGTGTAGACAGTGCCTCAAGCCAACCATGGTGGTGACTAGTAAAGCCTTATCTGAGAGGATCCCACAGGTTTTGGACCCATTGCTGAATACAGATTTAAACTTCTGCCAACACACATTACCTGAAACTTGGCCAAGTTGAATTTCATCTGCTGTTGGCTATCCAAACTTCAATTCCTATTAAGACCATCTGGAGTTCCCTAACATCCTTTATAGTTTTACTGTCCAAAACAAATAGTGTTATCATTAAACTTGGCCAACTTACTGTCTGTTTCATTTTCAAATCACTAATAAATACATTTGTCTGGTAACGTTGATCTATAAAGAGGCCCCAGAGTTGTTCCCTGTTGACCTTTCATTGGAAGACTTTTCATTGTGATTTTCTTTCTCTTCATCTAATCAATCCATGACCATATGTGGACCCTTGGTCTAGAGTCATTTAAGAAAGAACATGTGTGCCTTGTAGTCACCTCAAAGCAGAGGAAATGAGTTTTCAGGGGTTGAAGCCAGAAAATAAAGATAGTTATTAATTTGGTATTCAAAATAGATTAGCTTCATATGTTATTTTTGACTAAGGAGCTGCTGTGTGCTTCTTAAGAGGTGAGCATCATAGAAGGGATATCTCTTAAATGTAAAGTATAAGAAATAATTGAAAGAAAGTATAATTGATGACATTGCTGAGTAGTGTTGTAATAGAATTTGTAGCCATCTGACAGAGTTAAGGTTGTTGAGTTCTTCACCAGGAAAACTAAATTATATAACCATGGACTGCAAATAGTTCGTTAGTTTATTGATTATTGCTGTAATTACTGACTCAGCTACATATAATGGGGTATGCTTTCAGTATTGATAAAACAGGAATTTTAAACTTTTATCATTAATAGGAAAAGCCAGCATGCTTATTTTTTTATAAGTATATCCTCATACTGTACTGTTTATATTGTCTGCTAGAAGGCATGCTAAGGAGAGATTAGAAACCTTTCTGTTATAAATGTATAGAAAAATGATAAATAAATTTGATTTGAGTTGATATATAAGACTTGCCACTAAGTTAGAGATCCAGCCAATGAGAATACGTCGTCATCACGTCTGGATTATTTCCTATTGGCCTTCTCCCCTTGAACATATGCAGAGTGGCCGTTATGCATATGGGACGGTGCTGTACACTCCATGGCTAGGTACTCTACTAGCTTCTTAGGTGTTTTGGAGACAGGTCTTTTTGAAAATGTGAGGAAAGGTGTTTATTCTTTTCCCAGAAAATTCACACAGTGCAGCATTTCACCTAGGAGTTCAGGAATTTCAAGTATCTCCCAAGGCCCATATAGACACCAGATTAACACCTCTGGCATAAGACATAATAAAATACATGAGACATGTTCCATGGCCTTGATGAACTTCCAGATGGAGAAACAATGTTCCTTATAGTACCTTTCCACTTGTATTATTACTTATAGTACTGTACTAATTGAGGGGAGTTGCGGGCATACTGAATCAGCCTTGGTAAACATTACTTAAATGCTACCTCTGTACTTGGTCTGAAGATTTCGGCAGTCTTGTTTAGTGGTTTCTATGTCACCCTATTGTCATGGCCATTTTCCTTGTATGTACTGTTGCTTGGAAGTGGGAGATTGATAGTAACATGGTGCCCTATTTTAAGATATCTTTCAAAGTACTTTATAAAAATGTTTCTTATATACCAGCTTCTATGATTGTGATGTTCCTGACACCTCTGTGAGGTGAGCAAGGCAGGTATTTTTTTCATATTTACAGCTGAGACTACTGAGGCACGAACAAGTTGCCTGCCTTTCTCAAGGTCACATGGCTGGTAAATGTAGAGATGGGATCTGAGATCACTCACTGATTTGCCCATTTACTCATAGAGCCAGTTTTGTTTTGTTTTGTTTTGGCTCTTCTGGGTCTTTGTTGCTCCACGTGGACTTTCTCTAGTTGCAGAGAGTGGGGGCTGCTCTTCATTGCAGTGTGAGACTTGCTGTGGTGGCGTCTCTTGTTGCAGAGCAGAGGCTCTGGGGTGCATGGGCTTCATTAGCTGGGGCGCATGGAGCTCAGTAGCTGTGGCTCCTGGGCTCTAGAGCACGGGCTCAATAGTGCGGCGTATGGGCTTAGTTGCCCTGTGGCATGCGGGATCCTCTCAGATCAGGGATCGAACCTGTGTCTCCTGCATTGGCAGGCACCAGGAAAGCACTGAGCCACCAGGGAAGCCTCCAGCCAGCTTTTCATACAGTAAATATTTATGGGATGGCAAGTATCTAGCCAAGCCCTATGCTAGGTGGTAAAGATGCAGTGAACATGTAGTTCACTCCTTCAGGGAGCTCATGGTTCAGTCAGGGAAGTTAACAAAAAAGGAAAGAGTGTTTCATGTGGGAGGACAGGAAAGACTCAGAAATACCAGGCAGATTGATCAGTGCTCTAATATACCTAAGCACTTGGTATTCTGTGAGCTCAGAGAAGGAGCTCCTGACCTAGCTTTGGAGACAGATAAGGCTTCCTGAAAAGAGTAGTGTCTAGGTGGAGTAGCAAGGACAAGGGGTCTGGAAAGGGTGTTTGAAGAGAGAATAGTGTGTTTAAAGGCCCAGGTGAAAGGACGCCTGGTGTATTCAGGAGGCACTGCCTGTGATCATTGTGGTGTGGACAGTGTGGGAGGCTTGAGATGAGGCTGTGAAGGCAGGTAGGCTCGATCGCGGAGGGCCCTGGCTTAAGGATGTGAGCAGTGGGGAGAATGTGGAGTTAGTAAGAAGGTGATGGATTAGATGTGGGGAAGAAGGAAAGGAGTGGTTTGGGAGGCTAGGTCATGGTGATGTCATTCATCTGGATAGTGAGCTCATATGTTGGAAGATAGGCCTAGGGCATGAGGGAGGGTGAGAGAGGTGAGGACCTGTTGAATTGGAGGGGGCCTCTGGACAACCAATTGGATATGTTCCGAATCTTAGGAGAGAAATCTGGGCTAGAAATAAAGGTTTGTGATTCATCAGCTCCTAATTAGTCTCAGTGACTCCTCTGGTAATTGAAAGCTTTGAAGTGGCTGAAGTTAACTCAAGGAGAGGATAAAATAAAAAAAGGAAGGTTGATGAAAAGCCACGGGAAACTTGAGTATTTAAGGGAGGAATGCGGAAAGAATCACTTACAGGAAACTGAGCAGTGTGGCAAGAGAGGCAGAAGGAAGATGGGGAGGGGTGGCGGAGCCCCTGAAGAAAGAGAAGCCACCAGCCAGCACAGGATCCACAGTATATTAATACCTTCCCACCACCCCTGGCCTCTGAAAGGCCAGGCGACATGGCTTCACTTGCACAGGTGACAGTGAAGAACCAGACTCTCCACCAGCTCGGCAGTCCACCCCGTAGCCTGCTTTAGGAAAATCTTTAGAGCTATGAGAAACAGGAGATAGCTGATCTTTTTTTTTATGATTATATTTTAATACACAGCCAAAATACAAAACACCATAGTAAATTGATGGTAATAAAATATGGTATTTCATTGGCATTGCATGACAAACAGTTAGCATCCTTAGTCATAAACGAGAATAACTTACCTTTTGACTCTCAACTAGCAAACAAACATTTTATGTTCTGAGTGCATGGACTAGAATGAAAGGAGTATTTTTCTTGGTTGACTGATAAATCATTTACTACATTTGTCAAATAGGTGTGATGATATTCCTAGAATAGGGTTGTGAGAAATTAGATGAATAAATGTAAATATCTAGTATTGTTACCAAGCAAGGACTCATGTGAATGAGGTACAGAACGCTCTTGACAGTGGGTGTTTGTAGTGAAGTGAAGGTTTATTTGCTGGGCACCAAGCCAGGAGAATGGGCAGCTCATGGTCCAAAGACCTAAACTCCTCCATGGCTTTCAGGTCGGAGTTTTAAAGGCAGTGTGAGGGCTGGGGGTCATAGGAAGTTGATCAGCTCATGGACCTTCTTCTGATTGCTTGGAGGTGAGGTTACAGGGTAAGGTTTCAGGAATCTCAACCTTCTGGTTCCAACCAGTCTGGGGTCCAGTGCTTGTGGTCAGCAAGTAGTCATCATCCTCCACCTGTTCACTTTTAAATATCTCAACCACTAATCATTACAGTTTACAAATGCCTTCACTAATCTATTGCTGCAGTTTAATTTTGAGCTTCACAGTAACCCTGTGTAACAGTTTCTATAGAACACAGATATGCATCAGATTGTTAACAATATCCCTTCAGGAGGAACTAAGCAGGCCTGTGATTCTGTTGTCCTAATAGTTTACTCCTTGAATCTGCTCTTTGGAGCTCAGGGAAGCCTAGGAGACTAAAGCCTTTTTCTACAACAAGAAACAGAGGACACGAGGGGCTTTTGAACCCAGGAGGGCCCTGAAGGGTCTTACTTAAGTTTCAGTCCCTCCTGTTTTTTTTGATACTCCTTAATACTGAGGGGAACAGAGGTGGAACAAGAAAGGGAATAAAGTTTTGGATGGAGAAATTAATCATAAACTTGGCAGGGGAGTTGAGGGGCTCTATCAGTATTGAGCCTAACACACAGTAGGTATCCAGTGAGTGGGAGTTATTTCTGGGTGTATCTCTTTGTTGTCTCTTTGTTTTCTCTCCTTTCAACAGAGGACTTGTGCCTTGTAAAATTAAACTATGCTGTTTTAGAACTCAAGTTTTTATGTGGCAGATTTCCATGAAGAAAAAAGTGTTGTAATTATTGATTGGATTGCGCTGTTAGAATTAGAATTAGGTTCATAACAGATAGGAATACTGTATGATAAACTTGCAAACAGAACAAAGCCAAAAATTGTACTTGTTATCCCCTTGTTGAATCTGGCCCTCTGTTTCAAATTAATTAGATTTTTGGATAACTATGCTAAACTTTGTCACATCCTTATTAAAATTGTTTAAGGATTTTGAAGAACATCTCAGAGGGGCTTTGAAACTAATCTGAGTCTGGTACTGGAGATTCCATTAGCAATCACAAAACTGATTAATCTTTTATTCAGTTAGCTTATTGATTATTGCTGCAATTACTGCATGTAACAGATTCTACAGGGGATACCAGAGAAAACAACATTTTATAACTGCCGCTGACGTGTTCAGAATGAATGCAGTCTTTCGTACTTTTCATACATACCATTTTTGTGTCTTTAAATTTTGAAGCACTTCTATTTAGAAAGCACTGTGCTTAATATTGTTTCACTGTTAGGAGGTTCACTTTTAAATCTCTCAACTACTAATCATTACCGTTTACAAATGCCTTCACTAATTCTATTGCTGCAGTTTAATTTTGAGCTTCACAGTAACCCTATATAATAGAGAAGCTGTCTTTATTCTCATTCAGAGGAAACTAAGGTTCAATGGGGTTAAATGACCTCCTAAAGGCTGTGAAAATTAATAAATGGCAGAATTGGTATCAGGCTCCATTTCAGTCAGTATGTATCAGACACCTACTATGTGCCAGGCTTTGTGTTAGGGGTAATGAAAGCTGGATAGGATAATAGAGGTTGAGCTAAGAAAGCTTTTTGGATAACTTCAAATTATAGCTCTATTAATGTTATCATGATCACTTTGTTACTCTTCTGTCTAAACCATATCATTAATAAATACCTTGGTATATTATAGCTCTATTAATGTTATCATGATCACTTTGTTACTCTTCTGTCTAAACCATATCATTAATAAATACCTTGGTATAAAAGATTTAGATTTTTGTTTGGTTTGGTTGGTTGTCTTTTCATTTGTTTTTATCTAGTACAAACCTAGTCTTTGTCATTATTGCTTATTTTATCACTATTTAGAACAAAATTGGAAAGAATCCCCTCTAAAGGGAAAATACATAAAACCCTGAGAGAGGATGAAGATCTAAAAGGAATTTGCTTTATAACTTGTTAAGTGCTCTCATATTTCCTCGTGTGAGTCTCACAACAGTCCTGTGGGTACATACCACCTTCATTTTACAGCTGAGTAAACTGAGCCACCGTGAGCATTTCTTCACTGAGGTCATCAGTTGAAAGTGGCCAGTACTGAGATCCCAGGGCTTGAGTCTCTTACTCGCCTCAAGGCCTTGCTCGTCTCTCTGGGCAGCACAGGCCTTGCGGCTCATCAGGACTGCTCCATGCCGGGAGGCACTGTGCATGGCCCACGTTTCATCCTTGTCCGCGGGGGAATGCCACGTGAGCAGTGGCCTAAGCTCCGAGCCCCCTTGGCAGCCGCTCAGCCGTCACCAGGCTGTTCCTGAGGGGTCAGTTGCCTAGAGTGGGCCAATGCCATGGGTTTACTTACTACCCTTTATAGTTTGCCCTTGAGGGTGAATTACTTTGGAGTGTGGAACACAAGATTCTGTGTTAATATGAACACAGATCAAACCCTGTATTTTAGCAGGAGCAAACATTCCTTGGATTTGGAAGAATTGTCGAAAACAAAAAACAAATCCTAACCACTTGCTTTGAAGAAGCTGTCAAGTGGCATGCTTAATATCATTACTGTGACTATGTTAATCAGTGTACAAAGAGATGTTTACAGATTGCTAAAAAAATTCCTACAATGGTCCTAAAAGTATGTATGGTTTGCCAGTTGATTTGGCGCAGCTTGGAAATGAAAGGGAAACCATTTTTATTTATATATTTTGTGAGGTAAATAAATAAAGTTGGAAAACAGGTCAATTTCATGCATGCAAGGTTTTATAGTAGGAAAAAAATACCTTGCACCTGTTCTGACCCTTTACATGTGAGGTTATTTGTTTTCAAACTTGACCCCAAGCACTGGTTTCAGACAACTATAATTAATTTGTTAGATAAAGCATAAGGATATTTTATTTGTTTTGATTTCTAGGACTGTGGTCAAGTCGTAACTGAAATTCCTAACCTACTGTACATAGCAGTTAATTAAAGAAAAGCATTAAGTATAGGAGTATACCACCGCTGCTGTTGTCTTGTATCAGTATAAAAAGGCAGTAATTTTTTTGACAGCTACTGATTGGAAAGTTGCTTGCAGCCTTCCAGAAGCAAGAGGGTACATGCCGTGGATCAATAACCAGCAAATTTTCCATTAAAAAGAATACCTGAGCAATGTTTCAAATAGCCAGTGGCATCTTAATTTTCCATGGAAACCTCAAATACTTGTGTGCTGAGGACAAGTCATTTTCGGACAATTTTTCCAGACTACTTGTTAACAGTTATTGCTGTCCCATAAGGTTGACAGCCTACATGATTGATATTTCATTTACTTGTCGTCACTGTTTGAGTAATGGCGAGCCCTATATTTCTGTGATTTTAAGGAATATAGTTTCCTGAAAGACATTTGCTTTAGTATGTATTCCAGAGAGTGTATCACATGTTTATGCTGTATGTATATATACTTTACATCATAGAGGGAAAGAATCAGTTTCCTTTATGGTTTGAAAGCTCTCAGAAGGCAGGATATCCTTCTATTAGCCCACAGCCATCAAAAATCCACTTCCAATTTGTTTTTAGGGTGCAGATTCTTAGACTTGTTAATTTGTGATTCTAAAGATGATATGGAATTTTGTAACTCCCTTTTATTTCTAAGGGAAAAATAAACTCAATCTTGTGATAATTTTAATGTACATAAAAGCAATAAGAAGATATATATACATGTTTTCTAAAAAGAAACTTTTAAGAATGTCAACAAATAATGATTATCAAAGAGAAATTTTCTGGAAATGTGATAGTTAAAAAGGAAATATGCATGTGTTTTTAAGAAATATTATTTACTTATTTTTGGCTGCATCAAGCCTTAGTAGCAGCATGTGGGCTCTCTCCATGGCAACACTAGGCTTCTCTCTAGTTGAGGTACACAGATTCAGTAGGTGCAGTGTGGGCTTAGTTGCCCCACAGCATATGGGGTCTTAGTTCCCCGACCTGGGATTGAACCTGCGTCCTTTGCACTGGAAGGCAGATGGACCACCAGGGAAGTCCCTGCATTTGTTTTTAATATAGAAACAAGTACATAAGGGGAGTTCTGCTCTGTGACAGTCCCTTGAAACACAAAATCAGTGGCTTTCATTGTTGATATTTTCCACCAAGAACATCATTTTGTTGTTTGTCAAGTGTTAAAAGAAGTCAGGGCACAGAAGCCATTTCTAGGTTAGGTGGAAATATGCTCATCAATTAACATATTAAGGAAAATAGGAGCAGACTGTAATACAGCCTACTGAATGAACTTGTTTATGATGATATATGAAAGCTTTTTGAATTTGGAACTTTATTTTTCACGCTCAAATTTTTAAAGTGAAATTTGATCTATACTAAAGTATTTAGAAGATTAAAGCATGAAAGTTAAGCTTGCTTGAAATTGGGCTACCTTTTTATCATGTTAATCCTGTTATCTTTGGATGGGTCATATCTTATTTGCTTGTTACACAGTCTCTGTGATTTTGATTTCCATTGTCTGTATATTTTATATACAAAGATGAATAATGTTTGATTAACTGCCATATAGGTCCAAACTGAATATGAGGCATCTCCATTTTGCTTTGTAAAGTCCAGGGAAAAAGAACAAAAGTCAATTTGAGAAATTTCTACTAAAATACTTTGTGTCATTTTTAATATATATCATTTTCAAAACATTTTTAAAGATGAGATACTAACCTAAAGTCTTAATCAGCCATTTTTACTCTTAAAGACAGTGTGAAGGATAACACTATACTGGACTTTCAGTTCTGAGTATCCACTATAGTCAGTTTGATGTGCAAATAGAGAAAAAGAATTCTCTAGGCTGATATGTATGTACCAGCAATTTACAAAAGTACTGTGAATTAAACAACCCATAAGTGTCTGTTCCAGTGTTCATACATTACTGAGTAATCTCTTTCTATAATCTCTTTGCAGTATTATTCTACAATAATGGAACAGCAAGTAAATGGACAGTTAATAGAGCCTCTGCAGATATTTCCAAGAGGTAATGTTGAACAAATTCTAATCAACAATGATTATTTCAGCAAACTGTTTCATCAACAGTTATGTTTTCCAAAGGTTTAAATGCACATAACATGATGTTTAGCTCTTAATTTGAAAAAAACAAAAGAAGTATTCATTACCATGGGGATAGCAGGCTATATTATAGTTATGGCAGATAAAATATCTAATTTAGTAGAGTAAATTAAACTAACTAGATTGTTTTTTGTTTTTGAAGTGCATACTTACATTCACTTAAAGAACTCTTTGGGGGTCCACATGGTTTCTAAACCAAGGAAAATGAATGACTTTAATTTTGGATATTTATAAATTGTGGCTCATGATGGTAGCCAGAGTTGCTATTAAGGAGAAAGCTTTCAGCTAGCGTAGAAGCCATGATTTACTAAAGGGTTTTAGGAGAGATATTTTGGTGGAATGTTTGGTGCTGGATTTTTGGGGGGATACATCTTCTAAATAATTGAAAATCCTCCTAAATAGGAATTTGATTGTTAAGAGTGAGTCTTGGTGAGTCAAATCATTTGTTTTTCCCTTTAGGTTTGATAGTACTAGCCTTGTAACAGATATGATTGCTCAACTGTATATAAATGTTTCCTCAAAGTTTGAATAATGGTGAAAAAGAACAGTTTAATTATATAAACCATTAAGTCTTTCACCCATTATACATTGCCCTACTTGGAAGTCTGTGTTTTCTAACTGATGAAACAGATAAGATTTCTCTGAGTCTTCTAGAAATAGCTTAGTTAAAATAATTGGAAGTTAAACTTTACCTTTGTTAACTGATACTGTACAAATAATCATGGTATGAGTGTTCCAATTAGGCATTCTAGACTTTCATTATCTGTAACTCTCTGAAGTTTAAATGGCTCAGTTAACCAGTAGACTGCTATTTGCACTGATGAAGTCTCCAAAGGCAGCTGCCTCGGCCAGCCCATGAGAAGGTCTGGGTTCAAGAGTAATGCTATTCTTTTAGCATTAAGGTGGGCAGCCGGCTTAGGAATATTTAGTAAAGTATTGATAATAACTTATTAAAGAGCTAAGTAAGTAAATAAAACTTGGCCATTGATAACATGTCTGAAACAATTATGATTAATTCAGTTCTATTGTACCTGAAGACTAAAACTTGAAAAAGAAAAAAAAAAAGAGGAAAAATAAGTTGCCATTTCTATGTATCAGGCCAATAACAGGATGCAAATTATTTCTTAACAAGACAAGAGAATTTGGGGAAATTTCAGAACTGTTTTTCCATGAGGAATGTTTTTTTTTTTTTACTAGCCGAAATCATTTCCATAAATTGCTTTCCTGCTTTATAACTTTATAGCTCTCTTGTAGCAAACTCTAGTACAGTACCCTGGATTATTGTAATTCTAATGCCTTGGGCCTTCATTTCTTTTCTCCGATAGTATTTACTTCTCTTCATCCAGAATCTTTCCAGGTTCTCTTTGTTTCCTTTTATCTTGTGAACAGTCCCTGTCAGTCTCCCTGTCCATACCATCGTGCCCGTCCCATGATAATAACAGCCATTTTTAGAGATCTTCTCTGTTCAGGCACTAATATTGCTTTGTTTCCTGCCTATTATTGCTTTCATGTTAGAGTTGAGAATATTTAGGTCCAGAGACATTAATTAACTCTAGTGTTAGTTGCCCAGTCGTGTCCGACTCTTTCCGATTCCATGGACTATAGCCTGCCAGGCTCTGTCCATGGAGTTCTCCAGGCAAGAATACTGGAGTGGGTTGCCATTCCCTTCTCCAGGGGATCTTCCCAAACCAGGGATTGAACCCTGGTCTCTTGCATTGCAGGCAGATTGTTTCAGATTCTGAGCCACCAGGGAAGCCCACTCACTCTAGAGACACACAGTTTTTAAGTGGTTAATGTACCCTTTGAATAAGAATTTTGTTTAAGTTGTAATTTGCTTAAAGTAGGAGGGCTATTTGCTCTTATACAGGTTAAACTATTAGTAGAGTGTGTATGAGGGTAGTCTGGAGGACTTGATACGAGTATGGAGAAAAGTATGTTGTAGGGAGGAGATTCTTAAAAGAAAATATGTTAGATATGAGTGTTACATGTAGTCCTAGCACAGAATCTGCTGTTGTTGTTGTCTATCTTAGTCTATTAGTCTCCAGTTAACAGAATTAGCCTTCAATGAGAAGAATGTATTAGCTTCCAGTACATTATTAAATATAGTTCTTCCATACCACATTTAAGTTTTTTAAAGTATGAGACTCAGTCTCCCTGTCTCTGTGGTTTTGTAGATACTGTTGTATAACTCTTTTTAGTTTTCTACTTTTTTTGCATATTTATCTACATAAAGTATAGATTTTATACAATTTTATTTTTATGTAATTTAATATATATAATTTTATGTTAGATTTATATGAATTTGGAGTTTATGGAAATTTTAACAGTTAAGAGTTAGACATTAGATATGTTACTGAGTCTACTGGGTCTACTGAGTTGATGAGAGGCTCTCAGGCCCCATGTTATAAAGAATCTCTAGACTGAGCAAATCAGAAGGACAGGAGAAAATGATTCTGTTCTAACAACAGGTCTTCTCATTCCAAGTGGCACAATTGTGTTGGATAGTAACTTCCCTGCTCAGGACTGAGTGCTCTTTGTAGTTAAAAGATATGTTAACTATTAATAAGCATGAAAAGTCACTGACTTGATAGTAACTTCTGACTCTACAATTTTAGAAAATTAAGGTTACTGTGTTTTTTGAATACTGTTTAGATTTCTAGTTACAGAAAGATTAGTTATAGTAAAGATTTAAGAAGCCAATTGAGGAGCAAGGCAGATGTTAAGGTACCAGATAAGAGTTGATGCCTGTCTCTAATTCCTTAGTTAGTCACTTCCTTACTAAATGAAGTTTATAAATGCACTGGTACTTCAGAGGAAGTGCTCTGAAGTATTTTCTTAGGATGTATTAATGGTCCCTAAAGGACCAGGCATCAAGTGTATGTGACTGTTGTTTTGTTCAAAAAGTTAATTTCCATTCTAAGGAAAGAGGATTTGGAGTCTTAATTTTAATGTATTTTAGAAAAACAAATAAAAATGCTTTATTGAGGTTTAGATTTTTTTAAGGAAAATAACATAATAAATTTGAATATGCTTGAAATACACAAAACTAAAGCAATCGATGTGCTTTGTAATTATTACCTACATCATCATCTTATTTAACAGCTCTATTTCTTGTCAGAAACAGAGGGAAATACATGTACATCTGAGAAAGGAGCAAAAAAAAAAAAAAAATCAGATTCATCCTTCCCCAAACAATCAATCAAAATTGACGGCCCCTTAACATATAATATGTAGGACACTGTAGTTTTCAGATGGAAGCAGCCTATATAACATGGACACAAAGCTCTTTATTTTTTAAAATCTGATGAAGAAGCACTTACTGAATTGGAAAAGTGTTGTACTAATCTGTAACTCAAGATGATGTAAAGAAATTAATGTTATTTTTCCTGGTACTGCTTTATCTTTAGACTTAAATATTAATAAATGTCAAGATTTGTAAGAAATGTGACAAAATTAATGATACCTCTGTATTTAGCAAATTTGACTACTTATTGCTATGCAAACTAGTATTCAAACTTGAATATTTCATAGAATCTCTAGCAATCTTTTTGGCGTTAAAAGACCCTCCTCCCTCTCCTCTCCAAAAACCCTAGCTATTTTCATTGTAGAATAAGTGATAGCAGATATACGATGTAATAGAGTGAGGAAAGATTGCAGAAATTTGAATTATGAAAGGAAACTAATCATTTTAGCTCAGTTAACTTGATTTTTATATGTTTTAAGCAGAAATTGGAATTTATATGAGGCGGTGTCAGAAAGCTCTTTGCATTTATAAATGCTCACTCCTGCAAGTTAAAAACCCTGGTTCATAATTCCCACTCTGGGTCTTGGGAGCCACTTTTCAATCATTTCTCTCTGCTAATTTTGGTGTCACCCTCATTTCTTTTTAAACGATTCATTTTGAGCAAATTTGTAAATGGCCCTGATGTGTTCTACAATTTAGTCAATTACTGTTTCAGCCTGCAAGCCTCCTGGGGAACGGAACATACATGGCCTGAAGGTACGAATTTCAATAATTGTTTCAGTAAAGTTAGATGGATTTGTAATGCTGTGTTCCACTTATTGAAATGTCAAATAAAACTGCACTTTCTCAAGCTCTGACAAGCGATCCTTTTTTTTTTTTTTAAATGGGATGTGGAGGGGGAGTCATCTGTAGTATTTGTTCAATATGTGTGTGTGTGTGTGTGTGTGTGTGTGTGTATGGGATTTGATCCCAAATTTTTAAAAACCTTTTTATTTTTGGAATTGTTTTGTTGGTCTGTTTTTTCAGGATGATCCTGGCTACTGATCTGCACAAAGATTTATTTGAGTGAAAATATAGACTTCATTTCGGTGATTAATTAAGCACATAAGCATATTGCACACAGAATACCCCCCTCTTCTTTTGACATGTTTATGATGGAAACATATATCTATTTAATGTCCTTTCATTGTTCTGCGTATTTTAAATTCTAGATTTCTGCTTAAGGCTTTACATTTAAAAGAAAAACTGGCTATTGTATTAGACTCAAGTGTTTTATAATTAATTACTTGGACCTCATTTTTCAATGAATAAGAGACATTTTGCAACATTCTGCCTGGTTTTAGAGGTGGAGGGATATGATAATGTGAGATTCACTATTGGCCCTTGGATGTATTCTTAATATACTTTTTTAAATACATTGTTTTTTATATAAAACAAAAAGAAACAGTGAACCAAATTTCTTCTCTAGAATTGAATTCAGTTCTAGACAGTGAATTGAAAATTTCCCATTTATCTCTCCCTTTTTTTTAGCACTATTTAAATATTTGAATAATGGCAGAAGCAAAGTATTATATAATATACAGGTTGTACATTTTTTGTAACCTATATACCGAATAGACTCCAACCATGGGTTGGTCTAGCAACAAGCTAATTAACCTTCATAGTGAAATGAGAAATTTGTGGCAAATTATAGGTTAATTAGAACTGTGTCCTCAGAACACAGACTGATCAAGATTCTTTCTTTACTTGTAGGTGAATACCCGGGCTGGACCCTCTCAACACAGCAGCCCAGCAGTCTCAGATTCACTTCCAAGCAATAGGTGAGAGCACGCAAGTAAAATGTGCCCGTAAGCATGATTATCTACAGAGCTGAGGGTGGGGAAGAGGCTTGTGGGATGACACCTCTTTTCCATAAGACCACAAAAGTGTGTATGTGGCTAAGAAGAAATCTGACCAGCTAAGTAACCCCAGCTTTGGTATTGACTGAAAAGAAAGGACCTCATAGAGAAAGATAAAATTAAACAAGTTGAACTGTTAATTTTGATCTGTGGAGTGGTTTTCCTTCAGCCTCCAAATTATACAGAACCAGAAAATTCAGTGTCTTTGACCGTTTCATGCTCTGATGATCTGGTTTGTAGGTTGTATAATACTTATTATTTCTGTCTTGCTTTTCCATCTTTTGGCAGTATGATGTTCCATTGACACTTCCCCAGAAAGAGACAAGGAAAGAGTAAGGTAGTGAAATTTAAATTGACCAGCCATGTTGTTCATTTTTGTACCTTTGGTTATATAAGAAATTGAGGTATTTTAGAAGGAAGACAGTTTTCATTAATTCATTCTGATGTTGTCCCAGACTGGGATGGATACTCAAGACTTGAACCTCTGCAAAGTGTTCTTCTGACAGGCCTGAGAACTCACTTCTAAAAGATGAAGGTCCTCAAGTAGACTGACGTGCTTAAGCCGAGAGAAATCTAGGTCTTGTTTGTCATACATTCAGTTATTCTGCTGGTGGACGACATCTTATTATTGTGCTTGAAGATGACACCTGAAGGTGCTTGTTCTGTGTGTTTGTGTTCACACTGGTGACTGAAAAGCTATCGCAGAGCCAGATCCACCCTTCCATTGTGTGCCCTGGTCTTCCTGGGTTTAGGGCAGTACTCAGTGCTGGCAGAGCCCTCATCTGCTGAGATGTAGCTTAGGCTTCTACTTTCCCTTCCATGCCCCTCCTTACCCCCTCCACTCAGATCTTGGTTCTTTCGCAGCTGGGCTTTACTGCAGGTAGCATCTCTCCTCTTGACTCTTTCTTTGCTCTCCTGTCCCCTCCCCAAAAGTCGCTTCCTTGTTGTTTTTTTATGGCGTCACTAGATCTTACCCACAGCTTTCCTGCTGTGAACATGCTACCCTTGAAGTGTGTTTCCTCTTTAAGCAATTTATTCTTTGTTAAAATACAAAAAAAAAAAAAAAAAAAACCACCCACAAAAAAAAATAAATAAAAAAAATAAAATAAAATACATCCACTGGTTTTTCACCAGTGGATCATCTGTCTCCTGGGCCTGAGGGGTAGTTCTTTTAGTCCTTATCCAAGTGCTTGGCCCTGCTCAGCAATGCTCTGAAGCCTCTCTTTTCATGCTTGTTGGGTACGTGAGCCATGGCCACTGAGTAGAGGCATGGGGACTGAGGGTCACTTGTTACAGTCCACTCAAAGAGGGCAGGGCCTTTAATCATTACCACCACTTCTAGAAAAAATGATGTTCAGACAGACTATGAGCCTTGAGTGAAAGCAAGGATTTTTCCTGGTGTTTTAGGTCAAAGTTCATCATGGTATAAAAAGCTAGATGAAGCTGAGAAAGATGATAAGACAGAAAAGCAGTACGATAAATTTTCAGTTCTCTCAGATTTGATTTTCAAAGTGAGTTAGCTTGGCTTTTAAAAGACTGTCATTTGTATTCACAAAGTGTATAATCTCTGAGTTGGAAAGAGACTGGCTGATCTAGTGGTTCTCAGCTCTTTGTTGTAGCGTCTTCCTTTAGGGATATGACAGCTTCCCAGATAGTAATGGTAGTTTGCTCCAAGAGAGATTTTTGTTATGGGAGGAGTGTAGTTGGAGAAGTCCTACAGGTAATTTTAATGTACCACCCTAGGTTGGCCATTTTCTGTGCCGTATTGGTAACTAATCAGAAGTATTTATTGAGTGCTTCCTAGTTATTTGGTGTTGTCCTACCCACTAGGAATACATTGTGATCCTTATTCTCTGAAGTATGCTAATAGGAATATAAGACCACCCTACAGTTTGCAAATAATTATACTTTACAATCATTGTTAGGAAGAAAACAAGCAGATTTTAAAGTGAAAGAACTCTGGGCAGGCATGTGTTTAGATCTGAACTGGGTATCAGAAGTGGGAGGAGGCAGTGACATTCCATTCCGGCCTGAAGGGTGAGAAGGACCTAGCCACATCCAGAGCCAGAGAAGGGCATGTCAGAGGGGCGGGAGAGCATCAGTGAAGGCCCGGGGGTGGTAAAGGAGCTTCATGTGTTTGGAAGGAGGCCAGTGAGGCTGGAACACAGGGAGGGCTGCTGGGCTGGGGGAGGGCATGAAGAGGTGGGGAGCGCAGTAGGAGTGATGGGAGAAAATGAGGTGACAGGAGCCAGATCAGGTGGGGCCTGGTGTCTGAGTTTTCCTCTCAGTGTATTGGCGAGCCGTCAGATGACTTTTAGCAGAAGAGCACCAGGGCCAGCACTGTGTTTGCAGAAGACTCTTGCCTGTGGTGTGGAGCAGGAGAAGGAGAGGCCCCCATCTAATCCAGCCCTCCCTGGGTTCCTGACTCCCCTCTCCTTGCCAAATGGTCATCCAGGCGCTTCCGAAACATCCCTGTGGCAATAACGCCCTTTATTGGCTGAAGTACTTGTTTTATGTTCATGTAGCCATGTCTCAGAACATTCTTTTTCATGAGCTGAGCTTTGTGTCCTTTTAGGACCCACTTGTAAAGACTGAAGGAAAGTTATGACCAACCTAGATAGCATATTAAAAAGCAGAGATATTACTTTGCCGACAAAGGTCTGTCTAGTCAAGGCTATGGTTTTTCCAGTGGTCATATATGGATGTGAGAGTTAGACTGTGAAGAAAGCTGAGCACCGAAAAATTGATGCTTTTGAACTGTGGTGTTGGAGAAGACTCTTGCGAGGCCCTTGGACTGCAAGGAGATCCAACCAGTCCATCCTAAAGGAGATCAGTTCTGGGTGTTCATTGGAAGGACTGATGCTGAGGCTGAAACTCCAATACTTTGGCCACCTCATGTGAAGAGTTGACTCATTGGAAAAGACCCTGATGATGGGAGGGGATTGGGGGCAGGAGGAGAAGGGGATGACAGAGGATGAGATGGCTGGATGGCATCACCGACTTGATGCACATGAGTTTGGGTAGACTCCGGGAGTTGGTGATGGACAGGGAAGCCTGATGTACTGCCATTCATGGGGTCTCAAAGAGTCAGACACGACTGAGCGGCTGAACTGAACTGAACTGTAAAGACTGAGTTTAGCCCTCTGAACAGGGCTCTTCCCTCTTCTAGGTGATGCATCTACCAGTCATCTTCCCACCAAACAGACTTCTAGATTTCTTGTCTCAGTAAATTCTCCCACATCCACCTGGATGCAAACTCCAGATGACCTGCCAGGCATCCTTCACTGCTTTCTGGGTCACTCTTAGCCCCACATCCAATCAGTCCCTACATTTTGTAGGTTCTGCCTTCTGAATCACTGTGAAGTCTGTCTGCTTGCCAGCATCTCTGTTTCTGCAAAGGTAGATCAGGCTCCTTCGACCATTACTACACCCTCCTAATAGCTCCCCACTGCAGTACCTCCTCCACGGTGCAGCCAGTGTGATCTTGCCGATGGGTGTTTTGAGCCCCTCATTCCCCACTTTACTGATCCATGTAGGCTTTAGAACCAACTGTAGCTTCCACAGCAGGTAAGCCATGGACTCCCACATTTGGGTCCTCTGCCCACTGTAGCCCTCTGGCCTGCCACTCCCCATACCCCTTCCAGTTGATGCTCCAGCTTTGCTGATGAATACATGGCACCCTTGATGGGTCACATTCCCTCTTACTACTGGGCCTTCACATCTGTTACTGTCTCTTTCCTGCTTTCTTCTTTTAATCCACTCCCTCCTTTGCCTTCATCCTGGCTAACCTTGGTTATCTTTCAGGAACAAAGCTGTTGTCTTCTTCTGAAAACTGTCCCTCATTATTGCCCACCTCCTTGTCTATGCCAGGTATCCCTTCTATGAATTCCCATTATCTCCCAGTGCTTGCTTTTACTATAATGGTTAGCACATTGTATTGTAATCACTTCTGTCCCCCAATAAATTCTGTACTCTTTGAGGGCAGTGATGATTGCATATTCATTATTTTTTAAAAAAGATTATTTTATTGACGTTGATTTACAGTGTTGTATTAATTTCTGTATAGTAAAGTGTTAAGGTGTATATATATATATACACACACATATACTCTTTTTCATATTCTTTTCCATTATGGTTTTCAGTAGATAAAGAACATGTGGTACATAGATAAAGTGGAATGCTACTCAGCCATTGTTGAACCCTAGTTCTCAGCATGATGCTTTACACATAGGTGATAGTTAGTCAGTACTGCTTGAATAAATGAGTAGACAGATTCATTTATATTCCCTCTAGGTTTTGTCTCTGAATTAAATTCTCCCAACTCATTCAGCTTTTCTGCTACATTATTTCTAGTCCCCTCACCCTTTCACTCTTCTTTGAATATCTCAGTGTCCCCTTAAAGTGTCATACCCAGGTGACATACCCAGGTAGTATCACACTTAAATTTTAAAGGATCTTTTAAAGTGAATTTTAGATAGCTCAAGTCACAGTTACCAGATAAAACACTGAGTCAATTGGGGCACAAAGAAATTGCCAGCATATATAAATGTAATTTTTTACCAGATCAAGTTGGTAGCCAGATATTGGCATAATGAATGAAATCAGTTTTTTCCTCTGTTACTTTTAAAGCATGAATTGGTCTTTGCCTTAGGTGGATGACTGTTTATTAAATTGAGCTTACGGGACTTACCTGGTGGTCCCATGGCTAAGACTCTGAGCTCCCAGTGCAGGGGGCCTGGGTTCAATCTCTGGTCAGGTAACTAGAGATCCCATATGCTACAACTAAGAGTTTGCATGTTGCAACTGAAAGATCCCACATGCTGCAACAAATACCTGGCATAGCCAAATAAATAAAATTTTTTTTAATTGAGTTTACTCATTCACATGGTGTTCCTAGGCCATAATTAACTGAGTTCAAGTCCACTGCCAAGCATGACCTTTCCTGAACATCTTGGCTTTCTCCTATAAAATTAGGATGATTAAATTTTCCATCTATCTACTGCTGGTGTTTAGAAGATTGATGAAGTTGTATTAAGGAATCACGTTTTGTTTCTTGGATGAAAGGTGTTGTGTAAATGCAATGAATCAAAATGTTATTATTTCAGGTTGCATGACATAATGGAATATCTGTAGAGAAACATTGCCTGGGCATTGTTTGGTTATTTCTGTTTTTATAATAATTGCAAATATTAAATTGGGACTATTTATGGGAATATAAGGATCCAAATGTTTTCCAGGGAAAAAAAAGTGTATTTATGTTAGAGAGAGAGACTAGAGTGATCTTGAGCAAGGTCTGTACCTTGGGTTTCTTTATATATGAGAAGTAAGTCCACTCTACAGGGTATAGCCACAGGGGTATAGTTATTGTGAGCATTAGATCAGGATACTGCTGCTGCTGCTGCTAAGTCGCTTCAGTCGTGTCCGACTCTGTGCGACCCCATAGACGGCAGCCCACTAGGCTCCCCCGTCCCTGGGATTCTCCAGGCAAGAACACTGGAGTGGGTTGCCATTTCCTTCTCCAATGCATGAAAGTGAAAAGTGAAAGTGAAGTTGCTCAGTCATGTCTGACTCTTAGCGACCCCATGGACTGCAGCCCACCAGGCTCCTCTGTCCATGGGATTTTCCAGGCAAGAGTACTGGAGTGGGGTAAATAATAGCATTTAGCACAATGCATGGCACATGCTCATCACTTGGGAAATAGTAGAGTCTGTTATTTTATTTTCAGCTGGTCTCATTTTAGGCAGTTATTTTATTTTTTTAATATATTTCAGATTAAGTCCTATTCTGGAGAATTCTTAACTGCTGCTTAGTGCATGAATTCTTAGACTTGGGAGGATGTTATTAAAGTTTAGAATCATTGGTTGAAGACACATTTTATAAAGTCTGGGGAATATAGAGACTAGGGGCCCATAGTTTTCATTTGAGAAATTTAAGAAGTATTTATTAAGAAAAGTAATTATAACTTGGAATGGTGAGTGTGGTCAAACTTAAAGTCTGAGGTTTTCTCAAATATAACTTATTAAGGGTAACAAATGAATGTGTGTGAGTGTGTGTGTGTGTGTGTGTACTACCATATAATAACAACCAGTGTAATGACCACCATTTATCAAACACTTAGTATGTGTCAAGTCACTTGGCTAGGCTCAAGGGTGAGAAGGAAATGGAATATATAGAGATGTGAGTAAGATGTGGTCTGTGTTCTCAGGGAGCTTCCAGTCTGGGAAAGGGTGTGGAGGAAAGAAAGACATCTGCAGATAACTACCAAAGGGAAGAGTTAGTTTGGCAGATGGGGAGAGGGTTAGAGTAGATAGATTAAGGATAGAGTTAACACACTTTAAATTTCAATTAAAACATTGATGGGACAAGGTACTATTTTATACACCACTCTACTAATTGAGTGAATGTGTACAGGTGTAACTCAGTATGAAGCTAGAAGGACTTCATAACATCCTTTGGCCACTTTCCCTAAGCTCATCCATATAAATTTTTACATAGTCATATATTCCAGAGAAGAACATTCCCATTTGTCTTACATAATTCTGGAAACTGACTCTCATACCTGTAGGAGAAGAAAGGAAACAGAAGGCAGCTAAAATTGATTCAATGCCTCTGTGTACAGAACCCAGTGCTAGGCTTTTTGTCGTATTTAATCTTCTTGGTTGCACTATGACATTGATATTTCTCCCACTTTATAGAAAGAGGAAATTGAGATTTAGAGAGGCTAAGTATCTTGTTCCGGAGCACACAGTGAGTAAATACTGCGATTATTTCTGCTACACATTTGCTTCTCAGGAAGCTGAATTGTAACTCTTAACTATAATAAAAAAAAATCAGAACTTAAATTATTTTATCTTTTTGAAGTTCTGTAGTCTTTGCTCTGAACATTCTAAGAGTGCATTCTTAAGTGCTTGGTAGTGCTCAGCATAAAATAGCCACTGAAAGGCTACCCCGAAACAGCAGAACTAACAGCAAGGAGAGGTCTCTGAAGTAGTCTGTGCAGCAGTCTAGCTTCATTATTATAGTAGGCTTCTTTATTGCTTTAGATTACCAACGGGCTTCAGTCTCTTACTGATGCCTGTGCCATTTGGCTAGTTACTTTAGAAAATATTTTACGTAGGGATAAGGATGTCAAAAGTGTAGTCTATATCTACACCTAAAGCAAAAGTGTATTTTAGTCTAGAACGTTCAGTGTTGTTCAGAGGTGTTAATGAATTTGCTATTAAAAACTATGCCTTTCCTTTTCAGCTTAAAGAAGTCTTCTGCCGAACTGAAAAAAATATTAGCCAATGGCCAGGTAGGTTTCATTACAGATTAAGATTTTCTGGTAGTAGTAACTTAGTGCTGTCTAGGTTTTTTAAATCCATAAACTTAATAAACAGATAAAGGGTCTATAAATTTCTTCTTGTCATAAGTGAATTACATGGCTTAATTTGATTGGCAGAACAATTTGCAGCACGTTTTTCAAACTGTGCTAATGGGTTTCACTCCCAGCAGATTGAAGTACCATGCACACACCCTGCTGCCAGCTCAGGGTAAAAAAAGTTAATCAGTTCTGAACAAGTGTGTCAACCCATGGGTTGTTGAAATGGCCCTGCATCCTGAGGTGACTGTTTCTTTCATTATCTTTAGGGAGAAAAAGAAAAACTGTTAACTTTCTCACCTTAGTTCCTTCTTTTGTCCTGAAACTAACACTGGCTTTTTAGAGGAACAGAGTCACAGCAGACCTTTGCCATTTAAAATTCCTGGCCTTCAGGAACCCTCAGTTTGTCCAGTTGACTGGTCATCCAAAGCAGAATGACCTCCTCCCATCAGTGAGGGACAAACGGGCCTGCAGGCCAGTTATTTCTCACTAATTTTGATTCAAGTAAATGGACACATCTGAAATAGTATTGTGCTTTTAAACATACACTGGTAAATTAAGCTACCTACAGGGTCCTCGATTCTTCAATAGCAACATAAATGCGCTTTAATGTTTGTTATAGAGGAAGCCCTTTGATAGCCTTGGAGGCAGGCGCCTGTCCATTGCGATCAAGCCTGCCTATTAGGCTCTATTGACTGAGACATCTGTGTCACCGCAAATAAAAGACTCTTATTGATTTTCTTAACTGCTGTTCACTTCCCGTCCATGTTTCGAAGGCTGAAATCTTAATTATCTCAGATGCTTCTTCAGTGCCTTCACATGCTGACCTCTCCAAGCCTCATTGGCATTTCATGAATCAAGTGCTTGTAGTGGAGCATGTCAAGAAGACAAAGCTGGGTCCCCGTGCTTGTCCTTTAATATCACCTGTAACTTGGTGGCCTAATAGATGTGTGTGCCTTAAAATGATGACTGTATGGTGGTACTTCTGGAAACCTTACTTATTTAGCATGTAATCTCTTGAATATAGTTAGAAAAAGTAAATTGATTTGGTTTTGACATCTGATTGTCATCCAGAGTGTGTGAATTCTAGTCCTTAACTATTCAGTGTTCAGCTAAGGAGAATCTGGTGTTGTATGTATAATCTTATTGGTCCCCAAATTTTAGATCATGTTTATCTAATAGTACTTTAAGCAGCCAAAGTTTTTGTTTCGGTTGAGGTCCACATATATATCCCCCTAGTGCCCTGCATGTTTTCAGACACAGGAAACAAAACCTGACTAAAAGCTGAAATATTGAACCTAGGATATTTATGTATCTCCAACATGTTTGCATTCTAGTTACTAACTGTAACTTATGAGTTATTTGTGTTCTTCAGCTGGAAAATATATTTCAAAATTGACATAAATTAAGAAGCTTTAACTACATTTGTTCAACCCAGGCAATGGAAAATAACCTGTCATAGATTCTTTAAAAAATGAAAAACAGTTTATTTTCAGGGCAAAAAAAACCAAACATTCTGAAATGTTCCTAGTATTCTGAATCTAATGCCATAAATATCTTAGTGCCCTCAGTTAGGAGATTCTCTTTGGTGGAGAATTGTCACGGCAATGATTTTTGACACTTAAAGATTGTTTATTGCTTTCCCTGGGGAATGTGATAGCCCCATGTTAAACAGCTTGGGATTTCCTTACTTTTAAGGATTAGCCATTTTACGTTTACTTTTATTCACAAAACAAAACAAAGAACTCCCACCTTTGGAAGTCTTCAAAATACCTCCTCCTGCTCTTAATTCCTCAGTCCTTGGTGCTATCAGGTAAGTAAAGAGTGAGCGAGATTGCATTGCAGTGAGGTAACATGCTCCATTGTGGCGTCAATAAATTTCTGGGCTGAACACTGACACCACTTGCTATAGAAGATGTAAGTCACATTTAACGATACTTTAACACTTAAGCGTAGTCTTTTATTTTAGTGGTTTATGCTCTCAAGCATTAATAATGATTTGCCTTTCCACTAGCCTCCACTTAGATTTAATAAGGAATTCATATTAATGATTAAAAGAAAGGGACATGATTCTTCAAGATAATCAAATATTGACAGGTTAGAAATAGCTTTCTGCCCGGGTTCATTGATATAGGTTATGTGATATAAATATTTATTTCTTTTCTGTCACTCAGAGTAAATGCCACCAATTGATTCAGCATTGATATAGTGTCAACAGTTCATAAGAAACATTTGACTGGCTTGTGTTTTCCGATTAGTCTCTGCTGTATAAAGTGGGATTTACTAAATCTCTCCAATTGTCTGCTCATAGAGTGTGACTGCTTTCTGAAACCATTATTGCTTCGATTTGTGAAGCAAAGGTCTGGTGATAGGACTGGTTTCTGTCAGACCTTTACATATAAAAGTAGGATTAATTGAGCATTTTTGTTTTAATGATTTGTAAGCGAT
This sequence comes from Oryx dammah, assembly GCF_014754425.2. Lineage (NCBI taxonomy): Eukaryota > Metazoa > Chordata > Mammalia > Artiodactyla > Bovidae > Oryx > Oryx dammah. Next base: position 3,863,175 of record NW_024080602.1, on the reverse strand, counting down.
AGGTACTGATTCTTCTTAATACAGGCAGACAGTAAACAAAGAATATTTTCTTTGTTGATCCATAATTGAACTCCATTTCATTTTCCTCATTAATTTCATTAATACTGTATTAAATCAAACATTTTTTAGGAAGTTTAACATTTAGTCATTGGAATGAAGGCACTGTTTTTCTGTAATCACTTTATGATGGAGGATTCCTTTTTTTCCTGCTTGAAAAAAAAAAATAAGGTATTTTTGGCATGTTTTATTGAGTGCCATAAGTCAGTACCACTGCTGTGTTTTTCCCACTTCAGTTATAGTGCAGTGTCATCTGTTTAACATTGGCCCTTGATTTGAGACTGATTAGAAATGGCCCAGTGGGTCAATTTAAAGGATTAAAAAAGTGCCGTTACTCCAAGGATGTATGACTTTGACCTTCGCATCTCTAAAGTTGTGTTTCCTCGTTTTTTTTAAAATAATTTGTAGGAGATAGTGACAGTGTTTTTCTGTTCCTAATTACTCAAGTATAAATGTACTGTGAAGTCGGAAATCTAGAAATAATTCTAATCCTGCTACATGTTTGACTGTTTTGTGAACTTCAGATACCTTTAAAAAACTTCCTGTGTTTGGGGGGAAAAAAAAAGGAAGAAAAATAGTATTCAACGTAAAATTAGCTTTAAAAACTGTCCTATTACCAATATATAAAAAACACTTAGATTCTTCCAATTCATCTTAGGTCTAACCTAAATGTGGATGAGAGTGTGTGTGTCCAGACTGTATGACAACTCGTCTCCCCACACCAACAAAACCTCCCCACCCTTCCTGGCGCCCCCTCCACCCCCCCGCCTCTTTTTCAGCAGCCTCAGAGCCCAGTGCCCCTCGCGCGTCACTCAGGTCATTTGCTAGCATGGCAGTTGACACATAATTGTAACTCTCGGGGTTTTTTTTCTTCTTCCTCCCTCACATCTGTTATTCTGCCTTTTATTTGCCCCTTTTTTTTTTCCAGTTGAAACAAGGAAACTGACTAATACTGAAAAGTTATTTGGTATCTTTAATTGTATAAAAACTCTTTTACCTCTTATTTAAAATAAAAGAGCTATGTGATTTCTCTTCTTAAAAACAAACATTGTAGTTGATGAAATTGCTCTTAACTTTTGAGTGCCCTTCAGTTGATTATTTTCCTTTCTATGGGCCAGTGACCACTGATGGAGAGGCTGTCCCTCCATACTTACCCATGAGATCAAATGAGATCACGGAGCAGAGTATCCTGAAAGAGTCAGTTCTCACCTTGACTAGTTACGTGACACAAATGAATTGGCTTATAAGCTTAAAATGTTGTAAAAATATATGATTTTTATGTTACCTGATCTCAACTGTAATATTTAAATACTGTACTTTGTAGGCTTATAAATCCCACTTTTGTATCATAATGGGCTCTGTTCCTAGGTTTCATTTTAGAAAAGTTGAATTAATATGCTTTTCTAAGCTAAAGAAAGCAGATATGTTGTTAGCTATTTGTTTATCCCTTTAATGATTGTTTCATATTTAAGATCAATTAAAGTAACCCATTTTGATCAGAGATAGACAATTCTTAAAATTTTTTGTAATCAGTTCATAAGCTTTACCCTAATAGTTTTCCTTTCTAAAACTTCTGACATGATTAATACATACATACTGTATAAAAATTAGAAGGTTCCCATAGGCAAAAATATCTGATATTTTTAAATAGAAAAATCTACCAGTCTATTTACAGTCTAGGCAGATTTCTATATAAAGCTTTAAAACATTGTAGAAACAATTTTTTATGGATACTGTTTTTTGAGTGACATAGTTCTAGAACTTATTCTTTAAAACCGTTTTTATCTTTATGATACTCTTACAGTCTTTCGCATTATCTGAGGGAGTCCGAATTTCCACCCTTGAATTTGCCTGAACATTGTATTGGCACGCTCATAACACTTGTCTGTACACAACCCCCCTACACCCTAGATAGCCTCCGTAACATCCCCATATCGCTGAAGCTTTCAGCCTAGCCCCTGCCTTTTTTCTGTCTACCACTCCTGGTTACGTTGGAGTGCTAGGTGGGTGACTGCTCCACTTTTTTTTTCAGCCTAGGGGTTTTTAAGGTAAAAAAAGACTGATGTTGGGATTATAATGGTTGAAGGTACTTAGAGACCTACCCCTTTGCTTTTTCTGCCTCCAGCAAAATATCACAAAATCAAGCCCCCTCTAAAGTCCTAGGTCTCTCACAGTATGTTATTGGAATGTGTAATATCACTGAGTCTTGATACTTATATTTTTCTAAGAGGAAACTACTGTTCCTTATACCTGGAAAGTTCTGATGGTGTGGTGTAGATGGAGGTGATATAATCGGACTGTGATGTCTCTAGGTCCCAGATCCTATAGCTGCATCCAGCTTACCCTTAAATCTCATTGCTGCCAATTCAGGATTTGTGGACATTGAATGAACTTTCTCCTAGAAATTTACTTCAGGCCATGATGAGGATACAGATTGTTCAGCAAGTTACTAGTACAAATTAGGTTGTTGCAGTAATGTTTAGGCTACCTTGAGGAATGTTTTCAAGGAAGTAGCCTATTTGTACCCGCCAATATATACTGATATTTACGTACGTAAATATTACATATTTTATACTGTTTGATCAAGGTAAACCCGGTAGCAACTCTGCTAGTTTGTTTAGCATCTCAAGTTACTTTATGTGCAATTTCATGCTGCTTTAAAATTTGTCATTTGGTCCAGAATAATGAGATTTTCTTTTCTTCATGCCACATATTTTATATAGATTGAAATATGTTTTATTTTCTGTATTAGTGATTTAAAGGAAATTAAGAAAAGGATTTCCCTCAAATAGAAAAATTTTGTCAATTTTTATGACTCATCTGTCATTTTGCCTCTGACCCTAAATGTAGTAATTAGCTGGTTGCAAATTACATCAGTTAGGTTATACTACAATTAAATTAGGTGCTGAGATTGGCCTTTATACATTAATCTGTCAATATTCTTTTACAGTTTGGCAGAATGGCTTAGAAAGGAAGCTGTTTCTATAACTTCCACTGTATTCCTAATTATCACAGTTCTCTGAAGCTTCAACCTCAGAAATGTATAGAAGGAAAATATTTCCCTTGATAAATGGAGCCTTGTTTTATTCCACTGGTGAAAGTTTAGAGTAGAGCAAAATATTTAAAGCTTTACTATAATGGTCTGAAAGCAAACTATTTTTTTTCCAGGTGATACTGAATTAAAAACTCCATCCATTTTCTGCCCATGCAAGGCAGTGCAATTCCTTGGAAATTGATTTTTTTTTTCAAGGCTTACTATGGCTTTTCCCAAGCTTTAGCTATATGGAAAATAACATTTTATTGAATCCACTTAGTGAATAAAGTTGGCAGTTAATTTTTAAGCAACTGGACCAGTGTGTAGAAAATTACTGAATACCTTAAATAGAATCTGACTAGTCTTAAAGTCATTTGATAAATAATTACTTAGGGAGTTGTTTCAAACTCTAAAACATTATATTGTGGGTACTAAAATAATTTCACTTCTATTCACTATACAAATGAGAGTAGTATTTGTGGTATAATAGTTTTACAGAATCTGGGAAAATGTACATGTTGCTTTATATAATAAATTAGAAAATGACTTTATATGAATCACATGCTTACTTGTTTTCCTTTTATGCATTACAACATTTTACTATATGTGGCTTTTAAAGTATGTTGATTTGGCACTTTTCCACAAGATTTCTACCCAGCTATTGCTGGGTACTAATTTATCATTCCCCCCCCCGCCCAAAAAAGCAGTGTCAACTCTAGGAAAATCATTAACATTATTCAGTTAGTTTGTTTAATGTTAATTAGAGGGTCACTTGAGTTTTCAGGGGCTGATGTATTTACAGATTGTGCATTGGATTACTAGGGGTGTGTGTGTGTGTGTGTGTGTGTGTGTGTGTGTGTCTTGCCAAGTCTGACTTTGGTTACGTGCAGTGCTGTTTGGCCGTGGTTATTGTAGTGCTGGAGACTGTTCTTATCGGTATCTCTGACCTGACCCTTTTGAGCGATGTTATATCATTCCATTTTGACACCTTTTATCAAACTTTAATGAAATGACCCAGGCAAACAAATTGTCATTAAACTTTCCATCACTTTGTCCCTTGGTATCATCTTTTATAAATTGGACAGCAAATGTTGTATTGATCTTTTCGTTCTTGCAGCTGAACTTGAAATGACCCAGACTGCTTGTTGTTTATGGCCCAGAGTTGCTTTTCCTTGACATTTCCATCCGCAGCATGACACCCTTTCTGTTTTTCTTTCTTTCTTGTGGAGATGAATGAACAAGACATACGGTATCGAGACACTCTTGGTCACGGCAACGGCGGCACAGTCTACAAGTGAGTAGTCAATTTTGTTTAAACTTTCTCTCTACTTTTGCCAGATGTTGGTATCCAAGTTCTCCATGGCAGAGATTTTTAAATGACCACCAGCACTTAGATTTTATTTCCACATGTGACTCCAAAATTCTGTAAAGCATCTATTTTCTCAGAAATTGCTTGGAAAAGTGCATTTATATTGCCTTTTTAATATTTCTGAGTCTGCATCTCTCCTGGGTGAGCATTTAATAGTCCACCATTAACAAGTATACCTTTAACTGGCCTGAAGTTTAATGCATTTTTTTCACTCTTTTAACACCATTATTTTTTTTTAACTTGCCAGCACCCTATGCTAGTCCCCTGCCTGTTTACACCTATGCCCAGGGGAAGACAAACCTTATAAATACCATTGCTTTGCCCTGTGTCGACACTTAGTGATTCAAAAGCCTCTTCCTGTTGTGCTTCCTTCTCTCCTTACCCTACACCCCTGAGAGAATATCTACACATTGATGAATATGTTAAGTTATAAAATTCTCCCAAATTCTGGTTGCAGTGATCTTAGCCTAAAGGAGTATTCATTTTCATATTAAAAAATGCTAACCGTAAAAAATACTTCTCTCGACAGGGAAGTCTTTCTCATGCAGTAGTGCAAAGTTTAAACTACATAATGTAATATCTGGTACTTAATAGTCTGCAATGATGTATGAAAAATATTCCACTAGGAATTAAAAAATCCATATTCTGTAAGAAAGCCCTGAGGGTGTAATAAAGCTTTCCTCCAGAGAGCTGTTTTCCATATATACACTACCCCTGCATCACATTATAATTGTGTTTTTACCTTAGATATTTTACTATTGATATTAATATATATTTGCAAAGTTGTACAATAATTAATTTATGTTCTTATTGGTTACTGATTTTCTTAGAATTTTGAGTTCTTACTAACCATGTGAATATAGTTAAAAATTGCCCTGTTGCCCTTGAACATGAAAGGTCACATCCTAAAATTCCAGAATATCATCAACTCAGATGCAACCTTGGCATAGAATTAGATTTCTCAGGTTAGAAGCTCCTTCAAAGTTATCTGATCCAGTTCCCTCCCTAGGGCTTTGATCCTCTCTGTAGGTAGAGCCAGGAAATGTCCTTTCTCCTAAAGTCCTTTAACATAGTCCTTTAAGAATATATGTTTACATATTTGAATGGTTTTTCCTATAGGTGACTGAGTATGGCGAGTAGTTGATCTGAATGTTAATTGCTTCCACTATGCTAATTCAGATAATTAAATAATAACACATTTCATTAACAATCCTTGGGTCTTACCCTCTTGCCCCTTAAAATGTGCGATGTCTAATTTGTCTAAAGAATTTGAGGTTACCATTGTCATTTCCTGGATCTGTACTATCATTCCTCCCCATGCAACCCCTGCTACTGCTGCTAAGTCACTTCAGTCATGTTCGACTCTGTGCGACCTCAGAGACAGCCTCCCACCAGGCTCCCCCATCCCTGGGATTCTCCAGGCAAGAACACTGGAGTGGGTTGCCATTTCCTTCTCCAGTGCATGAAAGTGAAAAGTGAAAGTGAAGCAGCTCAGTTGTGTCTGACTCTGTGCGACCCTATAGACTGCAGCCTACCAGGCTCCTCCGTCCATGGGATTTTCCAGGCAAGAGTACTGGAGTGGGGTGCCATTGCCTTCTCCATGCAACCCCTAGTACTGCATAAATAGCATTTCTTCGTTCTGGTCTTCTCCTCCTCACTCTTATCTGACTTGACTTTTTACCCTGTCCTGAAGGTTCTTGGGTTCAGGTACCATTAGAAATAAGAAGAAACACGTATACTCAAATTGCTTCTCTTGAGTTCCCTAAAGGGAGCAGTTTTCAAAGTCTCAGCCTTTCTTCTTCTTAATGCTTTTATGCTAATGTTCAGGTGTAATAAAACAGAAAAGTTTTCTAGCAATTCTTTGAATGCCTTTTATCAGCTTTGAATAGAATCTAAACACATTTCTTTAGATATCTAACCTACTTAATTGTGTTGTTTCACCAAATGTTTGACTCTTGAGCATGTTAATATTTTTAAATTGAAGGCCTGCTGTGAATTTACTGTCCTGGTTTATTCTAGAGAGGAGAAAACACAAGACCAAACCCCAGCAGATAATTTTTATTGGAAATAATATTCTATGTGTTAAAATTTTAATTTTTTATCTTAAATCAGGTTTATAAAAAAAGGGGGAGATGGCATACAGGGAAGTAGAAATAACATGCCCATCCAGCAAGGGAAAATTACAGCATAAAATTATGTTAGTGTTGTTTTTCTTTAACTGTTATCCTTAATTGTAGTAAAAACATAAAAATTACCATCTCAGCCATTTGTAAGTCTACAGTTCAGTGGCATTAAGTGCGTTCACATTGTTGTGTGACCATCAACACTGTCCATCTGCACAACGTTTTTGTCTTGCAAATAATTTCCCATTCGCCTGGCTAATATTTTTAGCTAAGAAGCATGGCTAGAAGTTTTCTTTTTATCACAGTCACAGTATCCAGGGAGGGTCCTTAGCGTGAGTTCTTTAATTTGCTAGGATGCCACAGTGACATTAGCAACTTCTCCTGGGTGTATTTGGTTGTCTTCCATTGCTAATGCTCAGAACATGTTGTAAGATTCAGTATGTTTTTGACAGTGGTTGTTTATGGAGGGTGAGTGGCGGTGTCACGATCATTTCAGTACTTTATGTCATAGATTTCTTATGAAAAGAAGACATTTCACTTATTGCCTAGGTGATTCTTAAGGAGGAGAGAGAACATGAAGATCTAAAATTACATAACCACTTGTCATTGATCAGTTCAATTCAGTTGAGTCGCTCAGTCATGTCCAACTCTTTGTGACCCCATGGACTGCAGCACGCCAGGCTTCCCTGTCCATCACCAACTCCCAGAGCCTACTCAAGCTCATGTCCGTCACGTCATTGATCGTTGTCATTGATCATTGGTCTTCATTTCTGTCTGGGCTTCAATTTGTGGTGTTCTCATATTTCTGGCTTTTAGTTCAGCACAAAGAAATGGTATAATCATCAAGAAATGAAAAGCCACTTTACTAAAGTCTCTATAAAACTGAGTGTTTGATGTGTTATGATTGACTTTCTCCTATACTAAGTTTACCTTAATGATGTTGACTATAAAAACTGTGATTTTTCAAACAAAAATGATTACATTACAGGCTATGCTACATAAACTAGATGAAGAAAATATTGGAAAATCCACTCATTGGTAACAAAACTGCCTAATGGGCCTATTTTTTTTTTCTTATAAAGAATAATAAAGCTAATAAATATGAAGCAAAAGTTGATATTTCAGTCTTATTTGCTCCACTTGAGATGTTGTGAATTTTAAGGGATACGATATTGTGTAACTACAATATATATTATTTAATAGTTGATCACATTTTCATCCTTTCAGTTTGGATATTCTCCTCAGTTATACAGTATGAAATTCTGGGCCTATGTATTTGAACCAAATGTGGATTCTGTGTATAACCCCCTGCTGAACTCATGATAGCGATCCAGCCAGGTAATTTTAAATTGTGGTATCTCTTGGATTATTAGTTTGGATGAAATGGATCAATTCTAGGAGAAAGAAGTATTTAGGAAAAGTAAGTGAATGTACTTTAACTGCTTCATTTCCTAAAGTACAAGTTGCTCCAAAAAATAAATCAGGAAGCACACATGTACTATTCCCTTCTGATAGATTCACAATAAATTCTGAAAACTTAGAGGAAATAGAAAACAGTATGTGTTGTGGTTAAGTATAGGGACTCTGAGTTTGAATTCTGCATCTGCCACTAACCAGCTTGTGTGATGCTGGGAAAGTTACATAGTGTCTTCTATCTCAGTTTCCCTATGCATAAAATGGGGATAATACTAATACCTATCTTATAAAAGTGAGCTTCCCAGGTGGCTCAGTGGTAAAGATTCTGCCTGCTAATGCATGGGACGCAGGAGGCTGGATTCGATCCTTGGGTTGGGAAGATTCCCTGGAGGAGAAAGTGGCAACCCACTCCAGTACTCTTGCCTGGAGAATCCCATGGACAGAGGAGTCTGGTGGGCGGTAGTCCATGGGGTCACAAGGAGTAGGACAGGACTTAGCAACTGAGTACACGTCTTACAAAATTACTGTGAGGTTAAATTAGATGTTCCATAAAAAAAGCTTAGTACTGTGACTGACAATGTTCATGATACTTACATGAACTTACTACTGTTCATGATAGAAATGAACAATGATAGAGCATTAATCCCTGGGCTTTCTATGCTTACTTGGCCATGGGATTCTTTTCTTGAGCAAGATCTGAAAATATCTCACAGAATTAAAGTTGTATTCAGTTAACTTTGAGAAATTCTGCAGTATGATACATAATATATTTCTGTTTCCTTTTGTTCTTTAGTTGCTTTATGAATGTGGTTTATTTTTATATCATATATTATTTTAAATAGAAAGATTTTTCAAAATTTCAAGGTATATTCTCTTTTATTGTAGTTTACTTCCAAATTGCTATAAGACAGCTGGTGTAATGGCAAGCCTGTTTTACCACTGGTAGAAGCTGGGGCTCACAGTCATGTAGCAGAGCCAGCACTCTACACAGCATCTCTTCCTTTCACTCTGTTTCTCCCCGAGGCAGTGTTTCCTCAAGGTCAAGCAGAGTCCATTGCATTTACTTGTATTTTCTAGTGTACCCGGCTCAGTCCTAAGGATAGAAGAGATGCTCTGTACATGTTGGCTGGAATGAGAATGAGGCCAGTGGAGGTTTTTTTCCAAGCAGGTTTTAGCAGAGTTTTTAATTGGATCCTCCCCCATATCTAGCTAGTTTTAGAGGCTGCATAATTTTGAGCCTGCATAATTGTTTTAGAACATGCACCAAGAAGCATAGGAATTTCTAAACTAAAAGCATATGTTTGAATGATTAATTTTCTTTCACATATTAAAAACTGAGTATTTGGTATCCGCTAACTCAACATTCTAGTTACTGTCCTTTTTTTCTTGGATAGTAAGTCACGTGGAAATGAAAGTAATTAATAGGCCCAGTTACTTTGAAAACGTTCTATGATAATGAGCCAGGCACTCAGGTTTTTTGCTTCTTCAGTGCATTGTTTGAAGGAGTCGCATAAGCTCTGGGTCCAAAAATGAAGTAGTATCTACCTCTTAGGACTTAGGCCATGCTGAGTCAGTTAGCCAACACACACTTAAGGTTCATCTGTTCTCTTTCTTTAATGCAATTGTTTAGGCTAAGACTCTTGCTGTCAGCTTTCTGGCCATGTATTCTAATCTCAAGGTAGTGGAAAACACTAGTGAATTTTCTTTCTTTTTTTTTTGAATTTTCTAAATCTAGCTGCTTCTTATGGTACAGTTAAGAGTGTAACCTGGGTTTGAAGTAGAATTTTCTCAGTGGTATAATCGGTAGCATGTATGCTAACTACATGATGTTTCAAAGATCGGATATATACCATTATTTAACAATTAACTTGGCCATATCTAGAGATAAGAGAGGAGGGAAGGGTTAATAATTCTCAAAGGTGTTGGTCTTGCCTTCTTTCTGTTGTCTTACCTATATTATGAAATATTTGTTGGGCAGTAGGGTGGGGATGGTTCTTGTAGACGGTAACTCAGATCATGTGAACTATTAAATTGTATTCTACCCTTATGATATGACTTACAGGCCAACTAAAACATTTTTGTTTGAGGACTGGACTTGTATCAGCCCATTGCAGTTAACATGATTTATTTCATGAAAATTAGAAGCTGTGGTGGTCAGTTATAGAAAATGAAAAAATACATGAATTGTTGCCTAATTAAATGCTGTTTAATAAACAAAATATTTTAAAACATAGGTTTCCTGAAGGGAAAGTGCAACCAAGAGGGTCTTTGATGTAAATATTGGGAACCACATAATACCGAGAAAAGCTCTGATTTCCTTTTTCACCAAACAACCCAAAGGTGCCAAACCAGAAACAGTCATAGGCCTGACCCCAGTTTCTCTAACAACTGCATCAGTGACCCCACTTCTTTTTGTTTTCCTCCCTGAAGTGCATCTTGTAAATTAAGAGTAGTTTTTAAATGGTTTTGATATTGACCCAAGAGCTAGGGTGATTGTTTGATTTATTTTAACTTTAAATTTCCAGTCAAATGAAGTGCCTTTTCCTTGCAGCCAGGATCGTATTTTAAACAAGCAAATAAGACATCATCTTAATGTAAAATTAAATACTTATATATGGCTGGATTGTATTATAGTATCATGTGACAAGCAAGGATATTAAATATTTTCAGAAAATCAATGAGCATTTGTCAAATAAAATTAATTATGTACACTTCCCTCTCTCAGCATTTACTGTTACAGGTTTGTTTCATACAGTAATGTGTCTTGTATCGATTAGAACCTGAAGAATGAACCTGAGCTCCTGACTCTCGGCACCTTTCCCACCTTTGCTGCCCCATCTTCACGTTCCCATAACTTCACCCACGCTCACATTCATTACAGCAATGATGGATTATTGGCATCCAGCCAACATGACAGGATGTCACAGGTCGCTGAGCAGAGATTTTCAGACTCTGTTTCCACCCAAATTAACTATTATTGAAATAGTTTATTGAGATTGAAGTATTGATCATTTTCTGCTAACCTTGGCTTAAGGGAAGGAAGAAGAGGCGGGGGTGTCTCTGAAAGACACTAAATTTCATTTTTAAAAATCTCATTTATTTAGCCTTTTCTTCTTCCTTTTTTTATAGCCCTTATTGTTTTATTGCTTGGAAAAGGGTATCTTGGCTTTATTTTTATGACAGTATAATTATACTTCAGAAATGCACTTGATTACTATGGGTAACAAAGTTGTTCTAGTATATTGGTTTGGCCAATATTGCTACACAAACAACTTTTCAGTCAATTGAGTCTGGTAAAAATCAATACATTATGGTAATATTTCAAGTAAGAATTTGCTGAATCGAAGTATTTCAACTCTATCTCCTTTTAGGGAAAAATAGTTTTGAAGTAGCAAGACTTCTTTCTAATATTTTATTTTAATAAAAGTGCTTTCTTTATAGAGAAATATAAAGTCCTCAGCAGAAGTGGTTAAGAACAGATAAGCAGTGGCAAACTTCTGTTTTTATAGGGTGGAAGAGGTCTAGTTTCCATTAAAATCTATTTTCTGGCTGCATTAAGAGCGTATAGCATCTGGGTTTGACTTTGTCTCACAGGGTTAACTTTTGGATTTTTGTGTCTGGTTCTGGGTACTGACTTTCCAGAGATATGGACAGTTCAGAGACCACTCAGAGGAGCATGGGGAGAATAAACAGGGGTCTGGGACGTTGTGCCATCCAGTCCTCCTTCGTTCATTAGTGGGCACCTTCTGAGCGTGTGCTGTGTGGAGGGCGCTGCGTCAGCTGCTGGGGAGAGCAGGCGCTCATCGGCCTGTGTCCAGATGGAGGGAGACATTTTGTCGATAGGTAAGTAGAGGGCCTCACAGTCTAGGCCATGTGTCTCTGTGGTACACAGGCCCTTGCGGGCCAAGGAGGGAGTGACGACTTTTAGCTCTTTCCTCAGGAGGATTCAGAAAGGGCCTCATGGAGGAACTGTTATTTGAGTTGAAAAGTGATCAGAGGAGTTGGCTGCCTTTTATCTGAATAAGAGAAAATCAAGAGGTCCCATGACAACTGACATAAAGTCTGAAGGGCATTCCTGTAGACAGAGGAGCAGGTTTTTCTGAAGGCTTACCTCAGATTGCTTGTCTTGAATGTCTGTGTGACAGTGCCTTTGGTTAGAGTGAGCCATGTACTCTTCCTGCTACTCTTCCCACCAGCCTGTCCTCCCTCAGTTCAGTTCAGTTGCTCAGTCGTGTCCGACTCTTTGCAACCCCATGAATTGCCTAGAGGTCATTTGGACAGATGTCTTTCCAGGGCCCAGTGCCACTCCTTACCTACTGTAGACACTTAGTGTTTTAGGAATTAACCTGCAGAGGCAGTCTTCACAGTCTCAGGATGGATGCAAAGTATTGTGCATCGCTGGGTGGCTCTGGCTTCTACCTTAAGCAGAATGATACGGCTTAGTGTTCAGGACTGCTGAGAAAAGAATTCACACCTAGACTGGACATGAAAAGACTGCAAAGGTTACTCCTGAGTGTAAAGTTCCAGAATGAAATTTAGCATTCAGCTACCATAAAAATGTTAATGGCAAGTATCATTTGGTTTTGTTCTTTAAGATTTTGTCTTATTGTATATTCGTTGAACATATACTCACCAAGAGTCACTCTGTGCCGAAGCCGTCCAGTAGTGAGTAACACAGGTGGCCAGTGCTCCTGGAGCTTGTTCTACGGGGGCAGACAGACAGCAATCAAGAAAATGAATACCAAAGTAAGATGATATCAGACCTTACAAGTGCTGTAAAGAATGCTCAGCAAGGCTTGTCTGAGGAGGGGATCCTGGAGGAGCCGGTCATGGGAGAATCTGGGAATCCAGAATCCAGGCAGAAGGAACTGCTGTGGAGAACGCCCTGAGATGGGTGTGAAGGTGTTGTGTCTAGGAGTGTGGTTGGAATTGGAGTAGAGCAAGCTCAGTGGACGGTGGAGAAATGGGAAGGAGCCTGATCATGTGGAATCTTTGAGATCTCGCTAAATCCTTGCCAAGAAGCCTGGTCAGTATACTTAGCCCCTTTTTACTAGTGAGAAAGATAAAGCTTGGAAGGGTTAAGTGGCATGCCCATGGTCAAATCAAGATTAGAACTCAGTATCAAAACATCGAGTTGTCCACCTCAAATTTCTTCTGACACTACATCAGTACTTGGCCCTACTTCTCAAGCCAGGTTTTCCTTTTTGTCATCTACACTCTTAAGTTTCTCAATTTTTAACTGAAATTATTTTTCAGTGTGAGATCTAGATTAATATATGATCTTGAAAGTCAGTGATGCACCATCTCTAGTTGTTAATTTTAGGGGCTTTTTAGTAGATGTTAAAACAACCATTACTTCGCTGACAGAATTACGGCAACATAACTTGTTATTTGGTCTATCCTTTGGGTCTCTTTACTTATCAAAAGCTTTGAATTTAATAATTGGATCCTGAGATTAATTCTATGGTTGTGCTAGAGGAGTTGGAGCATTTCTTGATTTATAAGACACATTAAATTTTTCTAAACTATTTTACAGTATCTGATGTGTTAGAAAATTAACGGCTCTTGGTTGGCATATAGCACAAGCAAATATTTGTATACCATAGCATCTAGGGTATTTGCTTAAATTGCTTTTTTGGAAAATAATTCACTGGAAAGTACAAACCGCATTTACTGTGTATAACTTTCTGCCACGTTTTTTTTTTTTTTCTTCATTGCTCTGTCTTTGGTTACCTTGCTATAAGAGACCATGTTCCTGTTAAATTGCTGCCTTACTGGAGTCGAAGTACTGAATTGGAGGAGCAGGTTACTAAATGAGAGGGGGAAACAGCAATAGAGACTTAAGCTCTGGGTATTAAGCATCAAGTTTTTTTAAACATTACTTTGATTTTTAAGTGTAACTTTGTATTATGTTATCCTCTTGACCCTAAAATTTCCATATGTTTCCTAGTCAGTACTACAAAAGAAGGAAAGAAAAAGACAGTATTATTGCTCTAAGCAGAACTGTGGTTTTTGTTTTGTGAATTCAAATAATGAAATGAAGAATGTTCAGACAAAATTAGAACTTGCTTTAGGGCACAATCAGTATAGCATTTTAACAAGCTTAGTGTACTTGGAAAATATACATTGTGTAAGATTCTCAAGCATACTGATTCTATTATGACTACTAACTATAGAAACAAAATGTAACAATATACTATAGTCAATAAACAAAGCTCTGATTAAACCATAATTAAGTTTTCTGAAAAGTTATCTTAAAAACTATGAATAAAATATATTTTTATGTTGTCTGCACAACAAAATATATAGCCAATGAAATTTTATAATTGTACAGAAAATGATAGGTGGGATAAAATTACAGAGTGAATTTTTACTACAACACATGTGCCCAGTTTAGTTTCTGTACACCATTTGTTTTTTCTTCCTTTTAACTTTTTTTGAAAGTTAATTTTTTAGTGTTGCAGAGTGTAAGCCTCAGATAGCGGGCTGAAAAGGCAAATGAGAAGTTTCTCTGCTTCCCTGAAAGCCTAGTAAAAGGTTTTAAGGCCCTGCCTTCATGTCCCTAGGATGCAGAGGGTGCTCAGAATCGAATGGTTGCATTTCTGTTTGCACCCTGGGCCGCCAGCACATGCCAAGGGTTAACGCCAGCAACACTGCAATGTGGCTGGGTAGAATAGGTGTCACCAACATCGTGTAACCTGTGATGCAGTCCTGAAATCAAGGGATTTCTCTGAGGACTTAAAGCAAGACAAGGGCTAGAACCACTGTTGAAAGTCATGCTTTCTTATTTCTTGATGCTTTCCCAGTGCCCTTTTTAGTAAACAATTGCATTTTGATTCTGTGAGGAGCTAAAGTAAGCAAACTATGTGCAAGCCTAAAATTTTCTGATGGCATTTTCTAGCACATATACTACAGCTGTATGTTGTATTTTTATTTTTTGCATCAGGTACGTGTACCTTACAGATGACTCATGTGAACAAACAGCTGTCTTCTTTCTTCTCACCTTTCCTGAAATTTGTAATCTTTGAACTAAGTGATTAACCCAATATTTAAAACATTAATTCCTGTCTCCAGACTTCAGTCAGTTCCACATATAGTTCTGCAGAAATTGCATCTTTGGGTTTTTCTCATTGCTCATGATTTTGTGAGTGCTTTTGTGTATGTATTTAAATAGTTGTTGGAGTCTTATAGATGTTTTGGCCTCTGATCTTTACAAACAAGTCTGGTTTCTTCCTCCCATGCAGACCCCTCTCCCTTTCTCCTCTCGTTAATCTTACTTTAAAAATATATGTGATGTCTTTAAGCCTTAATCTCCTGAATAGATTGGAGAATCAGCTCCTCTTGACTAATCTCAAAGGACTTTGTAAAACAAAATGTTACTTAATTTTTGGAGAGAATGTTCTAATGCAGTTTATATATTCTTGGAAGTTGCTACAGATATCTCAAAAAGAAGAGCATCGTGGAATTTAGTTTAGAATCGAAATACTTCCTTCTGTTGTCCAAAACATAGAGGCAAAGATTTTTCTTTGCTTAAAGATGACTCTCCCTGGATGGTGTAAGGTATGATGGTAGTTTGAGTGTTGTTCATTTTTTAGGTTACAGGAAAAAGTCCCTCCTGGTTTGTTTTAACCCTAGTCATGATATGCCAGTTTCATGAAGTCTGTTATGCAGAAAAGTGCACAAAATGAAGATAAAGTGCCTCTCTTCAGCCTGACAAAAGCCATTCCTTTGCAGAATGGTAGCTGCAGCGAAAGTAAATAAGTGAATGGACAGCAATCACAGCCTAGTTGATGAAACTGTTCAATTAAAGCACAGGCATTTACATGGTGTAATTTCCCTAAATTGCCAATGAGCCCCTTTAGACACAACCAGTGTTCAAATTGATTTCAGCATTGATTTTGGCTGAAGCTGATAAATTTCTGCTTGTTAGTTAAAGTAATTTTGCAGAAGACTTTGTACTGCAGTATTGAAGTGTTCATTTAGCTGATGGTTAAAAGAGGAGTTATTTACAGAGGCCTCTACTGTTGTTCTGAGATGGGACAATTCCCCAATCATCTTTTACTTTTAATTTTTTAGGCTTCAGTATACCAATCAATAGGTGATTGAAACTGATTAAAACTTATCCAACCAGCTGCCTATGGCAGTTTAATTAGAAGCTGGATGATTCTTAAATTAAAGTTGTCTTATTTTCATTGCATAGCCATCTTCCAGAAGAATAAGAGACTAACAGTGCTGAAAACTTAAAGTTTGGCTTTATTAAAGTATCTAGCAACTATTAAATCACTCAATAGCTATTCCTGAGGCAACTCAGAAATGTATTCAGAGGTTTTTGCCTTTAAAAGGTTAAAAGTAATAATGTGCTTATTTGCTAGCCAAGAAGAATTTTTTGTGTCAAAGGGATAATCTCTAGGATAGTGAGATATATGGAAGAACCACCATTTGTGATGTATATCATATTACACACACAAGATGAATGTTTGAGCTTTACTTTTTAAATACTGCAGTACAGGATGAAACTAGCCATCATGATGTTCTGTGCATCTCCCTGCTGAAAACCATCAGCTTTGAATTTGTATTTTTTTGTTGTGTTTTGAGGCCTTGATTAAAATCAATCTCCAGAGAATGAAACCCCACTATTTTCAAATAAATACATGTTGACGTTTCACCAGTATTGTGGGCAAGGTTATAGAAGAGAGATTTTTGTTTGTTTGTTTTGTTTTCCTCTCCCAGGGAAGCTTCCCCTTACTCATTTTCTCAAGTGTGGGACAATTTCTTGAGTTTTTAATGGAAATGGGTTAATATTTCTGTCATAGGGGACAGATTACATCTGGTACTACAGGGAAGAAGGGGATAAATGGCTCACTTTTCAGAGGTGCATTTACTCTTTGACCCACTGGGGTACTATTTAGTGTTCTAGGAGAGGTAATTTAGTAAATTGTACCCCAGTGGCCTGAAAAAGTTAATGCAACTCTGAAAAGTGAGTCATTCAATCGATTTTCCCTATTGCTTTTTAAAAACCAGCACTGACCATATCCAGAGAACCTTGAAGACAACTGGAATTAGAGGATCTAGAAGCAGCCCATCTATGTTCACACAGACTTGTTTGGGACAAGCATTGGATTTGGCTGCAGAGGAATTTGAACCCACAGCCCAGTCCAAAGCTTCAGTCAGTTCAGTTCAGTTCAGTTCAGTTCAGTCACTCAGTCGTGTTCGACTCTTTGTGACCCATGGGCTGCAGCACTCCAGGCTTCCCTGTCCATCACCAACTCCTGGGATTTACTCAGACTCATGTCCATCGAGTCGATAATGCCATCCCTCTCATCCTTTGTCATTCCCTTCTCTTTCCACCTTCAATCTTTCCCAGCCTCAGGGTCTTTTCCAATGAGTCAGTTCTTCGCATCAGGTGGCCAAAGTATTGGAGCTTCAGCTTCAACGTCAGTCCTTCCAAATATTCAGGACTGATTTCCTTTAGGATTGACTGGTTTGATCTCTTTGCAATCCAAAGGACTCTCAAGAGTTTTCTCCAGTACCACAGTTCAAAAGCATCAATTCTTCAGTGCTCAGCTTTCTTTATAGTCCAACTCTCACATCCATACATGACTACTGGAAAAACCATAGCTTTGACTAGACGAACCTTTGTTGGCAAAGTAATGTCTCTGCTTTTTAATATGCTGTCTAGGTTGGTCATAGCTTTTCTGCCAAGCAACAAGCGTCTTTTAATTTCATGGCTGCAGTTACCATCTGCAGTGATTTTGCAGCCTGCAAAAATAAAGTCTCTCACTGTTTCCATTGTTTTCCCATCTATTTGCCGTGAAATGGGACTGGATATCATGATCTTCATTTTTTGAATGTTGAGTTTTAAGCCAACTTTTTCCAAAAAAGGTTCTCTAAAGCTTAGGAGATAAGAATCTTGAAGCAGTTGTTAACCTCACCAAGCCTTGCTTCCCTTATCTGTAAAATGGGGCTAGTAAGAATATCTGCCTTACACATTTTTTAAACCATAAAGCACAATTGAATGTTACTTATTAGTAGAAGGAGGTTTTCTGAAATAGCCATTTTTATGTCTCATTTTGGAAAGTGACTTATTTTTAGCTTTCCACTATGAGCAGAGATGATATTGTAATCAAGCTGTTTCAGGAAAGAAGTTTCCTAGCTAGTTAATCGTCAAGATACTCTTCTTTCCCTCCCACATGTGTTGCCTCATTTTTTCCCCATCCTCATCATGAGGCTTTCTCTTGCCTCTGTTTTGCCCATTAACATTCTTTCAGAAGCTTTGATCAAGAGATCACTATAACTATAGCTTCCTTAATCTCAAAGGTACTTGGGCCATGTATTAAAAGACATTAGCTTTTAACATCAACTCTAGTTGATGTTAAAGGCTTGAATAAGGCTGTATCACCTTATGAAAGAAATATGGAGGAAGTGATGACCACATTAACTTTGAGACAGATGTGGGAGTAAAAAAGGAGAACCAAAGTAAATAGAAAGAAGAAGAAATCATGAAATGTAGAGTTAAAGTAGCTCTTCTCTGGTTGGAACTCTTTCTAACCCTGCCAAGTTTTCTATATTAAACATTAGGTTGGTTTGTGAGCCCTGTGTATGATCAGCATCTTGAATGAGTTGTTAATATGTGTGGCCTAATAACATGTTTGATTTGATACTTAAACAGTCTGGGGGGCCCTGTTGCTTAACCATAAATCATTTTACAATCAGTAGTCAGCATTTGTAATGGGTTTTTAGGCAGAAAGAACATTGGCATAGACTGCTATTTGAACTAGTACAGTTTATATAAAAGCTTTTTACAACTGCTGTTTACTTTGGATTTCCTGTTTTAACAGCTAGAGCCTGGCTAATGTGTTTATCTATTATGGGAGACAACAACTGTCAGTGTTGATTTCCCTGAAACTATTTGAATTTTTTTTTCCTGTGGATGGCTATTTTGTTATGTGACATATTGGTAAATCCACCCCCAAAGAAACCTACCAAGAGAATAAATCTCTAAAATGATCAAGCAATAAAACAAAATTTTCGTTAATTGAACCATAGCTAGTTTACATTTGGTTCTTGAAAGCATGTCATTGCATTAAAAGACAACATCCAGGGTTTTTTTTTTTAAAATTAATCTCACAAAATAACAAAATATTTTTGTTTTGTTTGTGTATGTGTGTATTTCTTAAGCCAGAGCTTAACTACTGGTTTCACCATTTTAGTGACTGGCTTGTTAAGTTTTCCATTCATTTGGAGAATTTCCAACAATTGATAGTGCTCTATAAATAATTCACAGTAATTGCATCCTGCTTTTCACTAAGCTTTTATGCAGCATGCTCTGTGAGAGTGGAGCTTAAGTCAGTGGCGTTTCTTCCACATGGTGTGTGAGAGAATTGCCCTGCCCCCTCACAGGTAGTGTTCTTGTGTTGCTGTCATGATTAAAAGTCATCATATGTGCAATTACTCTTGAAATCCTGGTTCCAGGAGGCAAAAAAAAAGGGAGGAGGCGTATTTCCCTAGTCATTTTGATGACGGTTTTACTAACAGAATGACACTTATCACATGTCATATTATAATTTATGCTGAAATATGAAATATTTGCAGTCAGATCATAAGTCAGTCCCCCATTCTTAAATTATATCCTACCTCGCAATTAGAGAAGCACAAGTATTCCCTATTATAAATTCTTTCTTCTCATAATTGAAAATAATTTGATTAGAAAGTATTTATAAATTAATATGCAGAATAGTGTCATAGAAATTAGATGCCTACTTTAATTGTATGAGATTGTATAAGCTTTATCAGAAAATATATGATGAGCTCTAGGTTATTTATTTTGTGAACAGGAGTCATCTGGGCCGATTCATATTTTTTCGGTTCTCTTAGAATTTGAAATTCTAAGCATAAATAATTTCAGTAAACATTGTAAAATACAGATGCAATTGATCTTATGCATGACATAAATTTGTGTGGGAGTCCAGATGTTGAAATGTGAACACAGGTTGCTTCTCCCTTATGTCCTGTGTGAATGTAGGACTTTTTAACATTTCATTTTCAAATTTCTCCTTTTCCTTACACACTTTTAAAGATTCTTATAGAAATTCTGTTTAGTTTTTTGGATTGGTGTATCTTTTAATAAAATCTAATTAGGACCTAGACGAAAGTTAACACAGCTCTAACCTTGTGTGTGTTGTACTAGACCCATCTTCATATAGAAAATAATAAGATTAGTTGCATTTGTCCCAAAATACTGCGTTTGAAGTCAGTCACATGTTCTTTTGGATACTTGCCCCGAGCAAGGTACTGCACTTGGCCGTGTCGGAGATGTAACACCAACATTCAGGGCCTTGGGAGTACTGTTCTGTGGGTTCTGTTGCTGGCAGACGTTCTGTACCTTCTCATCTCCTTTACTGGTTTCTTCTCAGCTCCCTGATTTCTGGATTTGAAGTTGTTCAGGTCCATTCCTCATACCTCGTCTCTGTTTAATTTAATTCCTAATTGAGGGACTTCCCTGGTGGTCAACTGGCTATGACTCTCTGCTCCCAGTGCAGGGGGCCTGGATTTGATCCCTGGTTAGGGAACTAGATCCCATATGCTGTAACTGAGAGTTTGCATGCACAACTAAGAATCCCGTGTGCCTCAACTGAAGATTCCACATGTCACAACAAAGATTGTAGATCCCCATGTGCTTTAACCAAGACACACGCAGCCAAATGTGTATGTGTGTGTTAGTTGCTTAGTCGTGTCTGACTCTTTGCAACCCCATAGACTGTAGCCCACCAGGCCCCTCTGTCCATGGGATTCTCCAGGGCAGAACACTGGAGTGGGTTGCCATTTCCTTCTCCAAAAGGAACTACAGAAAGAAAGAATGTGAAGTTGCTCAGTCATGTCTGACTCTTTGCACATGGACTGTAACCTACCAGGCTCCTCCATCCGTGGAATTTTTCAGGCAAGAGTACTGGAGTGGGTTGCCGTTTCCTTCTCTAATGCAGCCAAATAAATAAATAAAAATATTTTTTAAAAATTCCCAAGTGAGATTTTGTAGTTTCATGGCTTTACATATCATCTCTATGTTGATGAAGCCCAAATGTATATCTCCAGTCCTGTCCTCTGCCCTGAACTTCAGACTCATATCTAATTACCAGTTGAATGTCTTAGGCATTTCAAAGTTACCCAAAGTGGACATTTCCTCTAAAATCTGTTCCTTCTTAGTTTTTCTAATCTTTACAAATGGAAACTTCATCCTACAGGCTGCTCATGACAGAGACTTTTCAGTCACTCTTCTTTCTTCTTTTTCTCCCAGACCATCCGTTATATTAACCCACAAATCTTGTTGGCGTTTCTTCAAAGCTGTTTGAGCAAGTGGACCACCTCTGACCTGCCACGATATTCTAAGCGTCTATTATCTCTTGCCTCCCAGCTACTGTTCTAATTTCTGTCCTTAATTTCCTACAAAGAATTCTCTTTACCCAACAGCCAAAATGAACTTTCTGAATATAAACTCTCCACGTGACCCTGTGACTTTTTATATCATTCAAAATGATAGCCAAAGACCTCACCGTGGTCTAAATGGTACTAAACAGTCTGTCTTCCCGTTACCTTTCTGACTTTGTCTCCCACACCTGGTCGTCTTTCTTATTCCACTTCCACACACGTCAAATACACACTTCCACCTTAAGGCCTTGAACTCCGCATGTCCTCTGCCCACAGTCCTCTCCTTCTGACTGTCTAAATGGTGTGCCCCTTTACTGCTCACATGTAACTGAATGAGAGGTACATTCCTTAATTTCCTCCTACCTATAATATCTTTTTAAAAATGCCCCTAATCTTGATCACTGTCTATATCCCTACCTTTAGTCTTTTTTGTTGCACTTCTGCTATGTGACATATTGTGTATTTATTTGATTATTGTCAGTCTTGCCCCACTAGAAAGTAAGCTCCAGGAAAGCAAGAACCTTGTCTGGTTTGTTCTCTACCCCAGCCACAATGCCCAGCATTGTGCTTAACAGTTGGACATATGCATTATTTATTAAATACGGAAACTAGGTATCTAAGCGGAGAGGGTGTCATATACTCTGGTAGAATTTGGGGATATAGCAGTGAAGAGAATGGACCTTGACCCTGACTTGAAACTTGCAATAAAATAGGATAAGATACAGACCCTATATTAAGAATTTACAGATTGTTTGGTAATTAGTGTTTACAGTATAGTTAAACCAAGCATATACTAGTGAAGTTATATAACACTTTTTAAGAAAAATAGTATTAGCAGCAACATGTGGCATATCATAAAACATCAGAGTAGTTTATGCCAATGGATGAATTGGCATCAACCACAAGATAGGGAAACATAAACCATAGGATAGGGAATATGATATGTGGAATTTTAGTACATTCTTCTTCTGAATTCCATGTTCAGCATTCACAGTATCCTGAAGTAAACTCATTTCAAATCATTCCCTGTGTATACTCTGTCTGTACTGGGAAGAACACAAGCAGTAAATTGAAATAGACCTGAATTTGAATCTTATACCTGCCATTCATGAATTCTTATTACCTTAATATCGCCACATCTGTTTCTATTATTATCTGTGAAATGTGGCTTATGTTACATACAACACATAGAAATTAGAATAATTCTGTGGACTGTTAGAAATTATTAGTTCCCTGTTTCATTTTTCTTTCTCCCCTTTCCTGACTACACCATTTACTTATTATCTCACAAATATTGAGTATCTATGATGTGCTAAGTATTTTGCTAGATACTATATATACATTGTTGAATGAAGTTGACGTGGTCTCTGCTCTCATGAAGCTAAAAAGTACAGGATTATATATTTAAGGATGACTAGATAAGAGTCTGGAGAAGGCAACGGCAACCCACTTTAGTACTCTTGCCTAGAAAATCTCATGGACAGAGGAGCCTGGTAGGCTGCAGTCCATGGGGTTGCGAAGAGTCGGACATGACTGAGAAACTTCACTTTCATTTTTCACTTTCATGCATTGGAGAAGGAAATGGCAACCCACTCCAGTGTTCTTGCCCGGAGAATCCCAGGGACGGGGGAGCCTGGTGGGCTGCCATCTATGGGGTCTCACAGAGTCGGACACAATTGAAGTGACTTAGCAGCAGTAGCAGCAGATAAGAGTCTTCTGTTTCTGTTAATAAACACCATAATTCTATGATCTTTGCTTGAAATTTTAGGTTTAGCCTCCTCATCCCCATGTGTCATAAATTATATCTGGCCAAAGTCTTCTATCTATGTCCCCTTTTCCACATCTGGTAATACTACCTGGATTCATATTACCCCCTCTTACGTACACTATAGTAACACCATTCTAAGTGCTCCTTGCTCTTTCAAATAGTGCTGTGGTAATCTGCAGCCAGAGTAAGAATTTTAAAGTCTGATCATACCACTCTTCTGTCCAGGAACCTTCAGTGGCATTTATTGGCCAGCAAATTGTAGATAGCACGTTTGCACCAATAATACAGAAAGCTGAAGGACAATGGTATCCTCTCAAGATGAAAAGGAAATAACTGCCTCAGTTAAATTATCACTCAAGAGTGGGGAGGGACTCACCTGGTAGTCCAGTGGCTGAACTCTGTAGTGTCCCTTTTGGGGTGTCCGAGTTCAGTCTCTGGTCAGGGGACTAGACCTCACATGCCATGGCTCAAAAGATCCTGCATGCCTCAACTAAGGCTTGGCACAGCCAAATAAATAAATAGTTTTTTAAATGCTTTGTGGTGACCTAAATGGGAAGGAAATCCAAAAAGGAGGGGATATGTGTACATGTATCGGGTCTTCCCAGGTGGCACAGTGCAGGGGGCTTCAGAGATATGGGTTCAGTGATTAAGTCAGGAAGATCCCCTGGAGGAGGAAATAGCAACCCACTCCAGTGCTCTTGCCAGGATAATTCCATGGACGGAGGAGCCTGGCAGGCTACAGTCTGTAGGGTTGCTAAGAAGTTGGACAACTTGCAACCAAACAGCAATAACAATCCAGGATAGTAGAGGGAGAGAGATGATAAATGGAAAAGGTGATAGAAATAAATCTATATGTATCAATAATTATAGATTTATGTTGCCAGTTAGTAGATTGGTTAAGTTGAACTTAAAAAAATACAGCTATCTGCTATTTTTGACTATTTTAGCATATGTTTCTAAAACATGAAGTCAGAGTAAGATTGAAAGGAAAAGGTTCGGGAAAAGATATTAGGCAAAAACTAATCAATAGAAAGCTAGTGAGGTTATATTAACATAAGACAAAGCAAATTTTAAGGCAAAAAGTTTTGTGGGGTTTTTTTAGGGATGAAGATAGAAAGGACTACTATATGATGATAGAAGAAAAAGAATATATAATAGTTTTAAGCTTGTATATAGTTAATAACATAACCTTAAAATACATAAAGCAAAAAGAAAAAAGCTTGACAAGGAAAATTTAATAAATCCACAATCATAGTAGGAGAATTGTCTTTCAGTAATCAATAGATGAAACAAATAAAAATTAAAGATATAGAAGACTTTAACATCATCATTAACAAGCTGACCACATGATCATATAACACTCTTTTCAATCATATTGAGAGGATAGAGAGGTATAGAGAACTTAAGAACTGATTATATACTAGGGCACAAAGCAAGTCTTACAGGTCACTTTTTCTGACTATAATACAATTTAGAAATTAATAATAATAATCTTAAACCTCTTATTCATTTGAGAATTAAAATACACACATCTGAGTAATTTATGGATTGTGTAGCACATTATAATGGGACAAAAATATTTGCAACTGAACAGGGAAAAATACTATATGTGAAAACTCATGAGTCCAAGTCATACTTAAAGGATAGTTTTTTATATATGTGTTAGAAAAGAAAAATTGGGTATTAATAGGTTTAGAATCTATTAATAAAAACTAATAATTTTTTAAAAGGGCAATTTATTCATTCTTCCAACAAATATTTATAAAATTTGCCCAGTACAGTGTTAGGCACTGGAGATACCATATAGAGCAACAACAACAAAAAGTCCCTGTTTTCACAGAGCTTGCTTTCTAGTGGTTGGAGACAAATAATAAATTGTGTAGAGTGTCGATGAATTCTGTGAACAGTAAAGAAAGAGAGAAGGAGCTGTTTTACATAGGATAGTCAGAGAAGTAACATTGGACCTGAAGGAGGTGATGGAACAAGTCGAGTGGGTATTAAAGGAAGAGTGGTCCAGGCTGAGATGTAGGTAGAAAGAGCCTGAGGCAGAAGGATGTTTTGTGGAGCAGAGTGAGTATGATGGATAAGGGAGATTTGCAGAAGAGAAAACGGAGCTTTTTCAGTCTGTTTTAATGGTTTTACTCTTAAAACACCCAACTACCCTGGAAACTTTCTAGCTTCCTAACGTGTAACACCCACTTACTCTGTGCCAGGCCTTGTCCTCTATGTTTTGCTTATCTCACTAAACCTCACAAGTCTGTAACTTAGAGACCAGTTTCCCCTTTTCAGAGTTAAGGCACGAGAGACAAGGTGAGGTTTGATAACAGTCTGTGTTCACATTAAGTGTCAGAGCTAGCATCAGAACCCAGGCAGTGTCTCAGAGCATACAGCCTTCCCTCCTCTCCCTCCCCTGACAGGTTGGCAGTGGTTGCAGAATGCTTCCTTGCTGGGAAAGATTTAATGTGATGGTCTTAGCCTGATTGAAATAGGGCAGCACCTTTGTAAGTTTTGAATTATGAGTTTCCCTGCTCTAGAATGCAGTTAAGAGAACTTAAACATTACCACATATTTTTTTAGTTCCTAGAATACGTGTGTTCTGCCTCAGTTCCAGTCTTGTCTTTGCCATTGACTGTGTATGCTTGGACAAGTTTTTTAACCTGGCTTTTAGATATTTCTACCTTAAAAGGGTGGGATTAGATAAGACAGTACTCAATGTTACTACGCAATACATTGTCTGAATTTGTACCACCAAAATTAAAGGTTGGTGTCAACTTTTTTGTTTATTCATATGGAACCTATTGTTCCAAATGGAAAGAGAAAGTAGAGAAAGTATGAAAAGTATAGATGTTCTCTTTGCTTGTCTTCTTGTTATTTTAATACTCAAAAAATTTATACCAGGCTACTTAGCTTTTATAGTTCTAAAGTGTGTATAGATTATGTGCTCAATTTTAAGGGCTGAGACTATTCCCAGAAGTTCTGTGCTGGTCACAAAGTGGAATGCTCAAGGACTCAGCACTAAAAGTAACTTATAAAAGTGCTTCCTTCATGCACTCAATGGAACAGGTAATTACTGTGGCAACAGCAAACTAATTTGAAGTGTTAGCTGTTAATTAAAACAATGCAGAGGTGTATAGTTGTCTTTTGGCGTAACCAGAGCCTCCATTCAAACTTCATTAATCACTTTACAGTTAATGTGTTGAGGAAGGTCAAGACAATTGAGATGCAGTATCCACTGAAAGTAAACAAATTCCTTGTCTCTGGGTAGAATGCCATTGGCAAAGTTAAGGGACACACTTGACTCCTACCTTGCATTGCCTTTGTCCTCCACTTCTTCTTGAAAATTAAATGTTAATTTGGTACTGTCATTGCACTGTAAACCAAACCACACAGCATTTTTATTTCTCGAAATCGAACCCAAACTTCCACAGATGAATAAACGTGCATCATAATTAAATCATCAAGTTTCCCCTTTTAATTCACTTGGAAATAGGAGACCCTTCTTTTGGAATAGATCAGCTTTCTTGATAAGCTAATTAAGTTGCCAGACTGTCCAGTATGGTATCTAGTATGTACTAGCTTATTTGCTAATCATTTCCCTATCACTCCCATTAGTCTGATATATCCAGGTGTTGCTCATTGTCCAGTGTAACAACACTGTTTTGAGTCCTTGTGTACGCATTCAATTATATATCTTTACATTTCAGTTTTTATAATATAGAGTGTTTTAAATGTTGACATTGGAAGACACTATGATAATTTGAGAAGAAAAATGGTATATAATTGTTAAATGTTCTGTATTATATTGCCTGGAATAAAGTTGCTGCTGCTAAGTCACTTCAGTCGTGTCCGACTCTGTGTGACCCCATAGACGGCAGCCCACTAGGCTCCCCCGTCCCTGGGATTCTCCAGGCAAGAACACTGGAGTGGGTTGCCATTTCCTTCTCCAATGCATGAAAGTGAAAAGTGAAAGTGAAGTTGCTCAGTCATGTACGACTCTTAGTAACCCAACCCCATGGACTGCAGCCCACCAGGTTCCTCTGTCCATGGGATTTTCCAGGCAAGAGTACTGGAGCGGGGTGCCATTGCCTTCTCCGAACTAAATTCCTTCAAATCACACTTCACATTGGCTTAGGCCAACAACTCTGCTGTCATGCATTGAGAAAAAACACAGTGTAAGCTTTTATATATTAATTTATGGCGCGAGTTCAGACATATCATGAATTAAATCATGACATGTAGTTTCATACATTGTAAAAGTCTGACGTTAACACAGATACTAAAGTAAATGGTAATTTGTTGTAAAACCAGTATAATACAGGGGTTCCACTTTTGAAAATGTGTATCACTTTAAAGTATAACATTTTTAAAAATTATTTAAGTTTTATAATTGAATAGTGTTTATGTATAATAGGGAGGTTGGTGTTTAGAAAAAGTCTTTAGACACTTGTATAGATTAAAGTATTCTCTGGTAAAGTGAACAATTGATGATTTTTATAAGCTTACCTTTCCTTTAATGAGATATATCTGAATTTCTGTACAATTAATTGATAAAATAAAGGCTAAGTTTACCTTCCAAAATTGTCTTGACCTTTGTCTACTCAAGTAGGAGAAGCAGAATGAATTTTTTATAACAGTCCTAAATATGGATATATATACATATTGATATATGTTTTTTCTTAGTTGTACCTGAATTTGTAACGTTTTATATGTGAAAAATTACAAATACTTGTCAGTCAGTCACTTTAAAAACACTTGTCAATGACTGCACAACTCTGCTGCTGCTGCTGCTAAGTCACTTCAGTTGTGTCCAACTCTGTGCGACCCCATAGACGGCAGCTCACCAGGCTCCGCTGTCCCCAGAATTCTCCAGGCAAGAACACTGGAGTACAAAAAATCTTTAATTGTATGTTTAAAACAAGTGAGTTTTATCATATATAATTACACCTTAATAAAGCTTTTAAAAAATTTCAGAGCAACCACATGATTATTTCTGCCAAAATAACAGAAAATGGTGTTTTCATTTTTAATAATGATGGAATATATGTTTTGTTTTTATTTTATGAAATAAGCAATTTTTGTAATAATTCTGTGTGGTAATAGATGTAAACTAGATTTACTGTGGTGATTATTTCAAAGTATATACAAATATTGAATCATTATGTTGTACACCTGAAACTAATATAATACTGCATGTCAATTAAATCTCAATTAAAACAATAAAAGAAATGAGAAATGTTTACTGCTAGGTCATTACCCAGTAAAATTTGGAAAATGTGGTTTGCAGCTTAGCATGTAAAGATGGGAAATTCCTGAGAAACTAAATTTCTTTTCACCCACATCTGTCCTACCCCAGTTACACCTTAACATGAGTTGGATTAAGAGAAGACCAATTTGATCTTGGCTAATATGTAAAATCTTTTGTGGAGCAAGATTTTAATTCTTCCAAACTAATTTGTTTCTTTATACCTATATGACAGAGAAGGCAATGGCACCCCACTCCAGTAACGTGCCATAAAGAGTGCTTGTTTATGTTATGTGGTTTGTTTTGAAATTTTTATTTAAAGCATACTGTTTCTGTATAGTGGTCAGAATGTGCAGTCAGTGCAGTGCATGGGCACACATTTCATTTCACACAAAAAGTCTTGATGAGATGTAATGGTATTTTATTTCTGCAAACATAATCCCCTTAGTATTTTTCACAAATGAATGTATTCCTATTGCTTGATTTAAACTGTAATTATTTCACTGTATCTGATCATTTGAACTGGCCTCTGAAGGTTTTTTAAGAGTGTACTTTTACTTGTTTTATTTTTGGTTGCGCTGGGTCTTTGCCGAGTCGGCTTTTCTCTGGTTGTGGCAAGCAGGGGCTACCCTCCAGTTTCAGTGTGTGGGCTTCCCTCTGCAGTGGCTTCTCTTGTCGCAGAGCATGGGCTCTAGAGTGCACAGCCTTCGATAGCTGCAGCACCCGTGTCAGTGGTCGCGGCTCCCAGGCTCTGGAGCACAGGCCCAGTAGGTGTGGCACATGGGTTTAGTTGCTTCGTGGCATGTGAGATCTTAGATCAGGGATCGAACCCATGTCTCCTGCACTGGCAGGCAGATTCTTTACCACCAAGCCACCAGGGAAGCCTTGTTCTGTAGCTTTCTGAAAAATATTGAGAGGTGCTAGCTTTAAGAAAAAGATAGCTGTCATCCTTGATCCTTGTAACTCTATGACTTCTTACATGAATTTATATCTTTAGCTATGTGTTTTGAGATTATTTTAATGAAATGTAGGGATGCAGTTTATCTATATATATAATTGAGATAAACGAAAGGGAAACCTCCCATTTTATGTGGATCTGTACGGTGTACACCGCCACATACCGTGACTGTATCTTATAAGGGATCTGGAGCCAGAAGACTTGGGTTTGATGTCTAGTTCTGCCTCTTATTAACTTGTACCATTGATAAACTGCTTAGCCTTCTCTATGGTTCAGAGTTCTGAGCTCTAAAAAGTGGATAATAATATCAGAATTAACTTAGAGTTATTTTAAGGTAGTACATAATGAATCACTGTGTAAACCATGAACCTCAATAGAAATGTAAATTACCACAGTTATTAGTGTTCTCTGAAAGTATCATATTTCTCTTACTGAGGATGTATTCAGATTTATATTATGTCCATTTTGTAGGTTGTTTAGTAATCCCAAATGATTTTTTTTTCTTTCCATAGAGCATATCATGTCCCAAGTGGGAAAATACTAGCTGTAAAGGTAAGTGCTATATAAGTTTTCTGAAATTCATGAATGTTTTGATGCTTACTGCTTTCTCTCCCACCGCGACCTCTGTTAGCTTGAATCATAGGTATTGTCAAAGAGGAAATGAAGTGGTTTGTTTGGGTGGTGGCTGGTGGAAGCTCTGGCCCTTTTGTGACCTTCAGGATCCCC
This sequence comes from Oryx dammah, assembly GCF_014754425.2. Lineage (NCBI taxonomy): Eukaryota > Metazoa > Chordata > Mammalia > Artiodactyla > Bovidae > Oryx > Oryx dammah. The sequence goes on along the minus strand of NW_024080602.1, from coordinate 3,833,060 downwards.
GCACTGTGATTTGACTCATCATCTCCTACGCTTCTTTCCATGTTCCCTGCTCAGTGCACCACTGTCTTCCTCATCTTAGAGTTCAAAAACTCGGTAGTTGTTCCCTTCTTTCTTTCTTTCATCTGCCACATCCCGTAAGTCACCATGTCCTGTCAGCAATTTCCCTTGAAATGGGTCCGTGTGCCACTTTCTTTCTGTTCTCATCCTCATTGCCTTTGCCTTGTATCAGGCTCACATACCTCGTACTTAGACTTTTATAACTACTTCTTCACTGTACCTTTCACCTGGCCACTGGAGTTGAGAAGATGAACCCTGGACCTGATGCATCACTATCTTGGCATCCCTCAGCCCCAATAGTGTACAACATAAAGCCTATGATGTCTGCCTCCCTTCTTTACGGCATTCTGAGAGACCCTAACCACTGCACGGGCGATGAAGTCATGTGGCAGAAAGTGAAGAACTGAAGAGCCTCTTTGTCCCCGTAAGACAACATGACTGTGCCTTCCAGGAGCTGGGACCTTTGGCCAGACCACCTCAGTAATCGAAAGCGTGTAGCTTCAGGCATCATGGGATCTCTCCTGGATCCAATCAAGAGTCCTACTGGTCCCTGTCTTTAAATTCTATGAGAAACTATGAGAAGAACATTCTTACATCAGGGTTACTGACTGAACGCAGCCCCTGTTCTACGGAGTGGAGACACACGGATGAAAACGAGGAAATGGTGAAAGGGCTCCTCACCGTGCCGCCCTCCATCCCCCCGCCGGCCAGTGCCAGGCCCCTCTGGTTCAGCCCCCATGCCCTCTGCCCTTGTCTTCTGTTTCTGCTGCAGAGGCTTCATTGATCACTTCCAAGAAACCGTCTCCTCATGTCTGAACAAGAAACTCATCCCTCTGGCTGAGTAATTCCAGTCTCTAACCTTCTGTGATTTCAAGACTGTGACCAGGACTCAGAGCTGAAAGCTGCTGCTAAGTTGCTTCAGTCGTGTCTGACTCTGTGCGACCCCATAAATGGCAGCCCATCAGGTTCCACCGTCCCTGGGATTCTCCACGCAAGAACACCGGAGTGGGTTGCCATTTCCTTCTCCAATGCATGAAAGTGAAAAGTGAAAGTGAAGTCGCTCAGTCATGTCCGACTCTTAATTAGAGACTCCATGGACTGCAGCCTACCAGGCTCCTCCATCCATGGGATTTTCCAGGCAAGAGTACTGGAGTGGGGTGCCGTTGCCTTCTCTGAATTAGCTCAAAAGATTGTTTAGAGGCAGAGGGTTCTGCCCACCCTGTGAACAATGAATTTGGTCCCCAGAGCCCAACCTTATTCTGGATTCTATGGTGGATAGAATTATTTTGTTACTTTGAAATTCTTTTTGAATATGGAGATAATAAATCAGGAATGTATCTTCCAAAAAAAAAAAGAAAGTGAAAGAGGAGAGTGAAAAAGTTGGCTTAAAGCTCAACATTCAGAAAACTAAGATCATGGCATCTGGCCGCATCACTTCATGGCAAATAGATGGGGAAACAGTGGAAACAGTGGCTGACTTTATTTTGGGGGGCTCCAAAATCACTGCAGATGGTGATTGCAGCCATGAAATTAAAAGACGCTTACTCCTTGGAAAGAACGTTATGACCAACCTAGGCAGCATATTAAAAAGCAGAGACATTACTTTGTCAACAAAGGTCCATCTAGTCAAGGCTATGTTTTTTCCAGTAGTCATGTATGGATGTGAGAGTTGGACTATAAAGAAAGCTGAGTGCCAAAGAACTGATGCCTTTGAACTGTGGTGTTGGAGAAGACTCTTGAGAGTCCCTTGGACCGCAAGGAGATCCAACCAGTCCATCCTAAAGGAAATCAGTCCTGGGTGTTCATCGGAAAGACTGATGTTGAAGCTGAAACTCCAGTACTTTGGCCACCTGATGCGAAGAACTGACTCATTGGAAAAGACCCTGATGCTGGGAAAAATCGAGGGTAGGAGGAGAAGGGGACGACAGAGGATGAGATAGTTGAAGGGCATCACCGACTCAATGGACATGGGTTTGGGTGGACTCTGGGAGTTGGTGATGGACAGGGAGGCCTGACGTGCTGCAGTTCATGCGGTCGCAAAGAGTCGGACACGACTGAGCAACTGAACTGAACTGAACTGATGGGACTGGATGCCATGATCTTAGTTTTCTGATTGTTGAGCTTTAAGCCAACTTTTTCACTCTGCTCTTTCACGTTCATCAAGAGGCTCTTTAGTTCTTCTTCACTTTCTGCATATCTGAGGTTATTGGTATTTCTCCCGGCAGTCTTGATTCCAGCTTGTGCTTCATCCAGCCCAGCATTTTCTCATGATGTACTCTGTGTATAAGTTAAATAAACAGGGTGACAATATACAGCCTTGATGTACTCCTTTTCCTATTTGGAACCAGTCTATTATTCCATGTCCATTCTAACTGTTGCTTCCTGACCTGCATACAGATTTCTCAAGAGGCAGGTCAAGTGGTCTGGTATTCCCGTCTCTTTCAGAATTTTCCGGTGTTTAGTCTAGAGCTAACTTTCCGCAGTCGACTGAAGCAGTAGTCTTCTGAATACTCTATCCTGATGCCTTGGCAAATATGGGGTTTTCATCCTTCCTGGTGGGAACACAAACTCTGCCTAGTGTGAGGTCTGAAGGTCTGGAGATCGTATCTTCTGATTCTTTCTTGGGGTTCTTTCCCTGGCCTCCTGTAGTTTCCTGACATCCATGTGCTAATCATTACTCACCTAAAGACTCCAGGTGCCCTCTGCAGCTTTCTGCAGCTGTCTCCTTTTGCTCTTCTTCCAGTAAATTCTAGCTGCCTTGGCCTCCTCAGAACTCCCAGTTCTCTCAGTTTAGGGAGGTGGTTGAGTTCCCCTAGGATCCCCTCCCTGCATGGGTACTAAAAACTCTTGTCTAGTCACTAAGCTGGTCATAGGACTCATCTCTTTGGTTTTCTGTCTCTCAGAGATCACTGTCCTATTTTAGCTGATGTCTAATTTCTGGAAGCCTGTTGATTTTTTCTGTTTTGGTGTTATTTATTTATTTATTTTTAGTATCTTTCCCGTTCTTATCACTGTGCTAATCCATACATTTATTTTTGCCTCTTGGCAGACATGTCTCTTGACCAGCTTTTAAATTGTTGTCTCGAAAATAGAAGCTACAGAAGTCCAATAGATAGTACTATCCAATAGTACTATACTAAGCAGGTGTCTGGGCTTCCCAGGTGGTATAGTGGTAAATAATCTGCAGGAGATGCATTGGGTAGGTAAGATCCCTGGAGTATGAAATGGAAACCTGTTCCAATATTCTTGCCTGGAGAATTCCATGGACAGAGGAACCCGGCAGGCTACAGTCCATGGAATTGCAAAGAGTGAGACACAAATGAGCATCTGAGCACACACTCACACAGAAGCAGTGTCTACTCTGGTGACTCACTGATAAAGAATCCACTTGCCAATGCAGGAGACCCAGGTTCAATCCCTGGGTCAGGAAGACCCACCCCACCCCCCGCCCCCAACCCCGGGCAAGGAAATGGCAGTGCACTCTAGTGTTCTTTCCCAGAGAATCCCGTGAACAGAGGAGCCTGGTCAGCTACAGTCCATGGAGTCACAAAAGAGTCAGACAAGACTTAGGAACTAAACACAAAAAACTCTGCTAAGCACTCTACGTACATTTTCCATGTTTAAAGCTCACCGTGACCTTTTGCATTTATTACTGTTATGGATCCTCACTTTACAGATGCAGAAGCTGAGGCACAGAATACATAATAGCTTAGTCCCGCACCTGATAAGTAATGGAAACAAGCTTTGAACCCAGGGAAGTCTTGCCTCAATCAAGTCCATGCTGTTAACCTCTGTTCTGTATTTCTGTTCACTACTTTGGGATTTGGGTTCTTAAAGCATAGCTCTGGTCATATTTCTTCCCTTCTCAAAAGTCTTCAAAGGCTCTGCATTACTTCCAAGTAAAACTAAAAGCTCTATGGGATGAAACTCAAGATCTTGCACAATACGTCCTCAGCCTACTTCTAAAGCATTATCTTATGTGTCTGAATTCTGTGCTTCTTTTAAGTTGAACTCATTGCCTTATCTGAACCCAAGTACTTTCTTACTTCAATACTTTTATTCATGTATTTCTTTCTAATTAGAATGCCTTCACCAATGTCTCCAACCTGTCCAAATCCTCGCCATCTGTCGCGGGTCAGCTCCGAAGCTTGCTCCTCCTTGAGCTGACTTGAATAGATCCTGTCACATCTGGTAGACCTGTCACTTACCACCTTCTCCTTCAGATCGCTCTAGGATTCTCTGAATGTGTCCCTTATGGGTGTCATCACATGGTGACTTCTGGTGTTCTAATAGTACGCAAGTTACATTTTCCCCTAGTACACTGAAGTATCTTTGAAAGTGGGGAACAGGTCTTGTTATCTTCTTGTCTTAGTCATTGATTTATGTAGAACCTTGCATTCAGAGTGTAATACAGAGCACGCCATGTCAGGACTTGGTGTTCAACACATAATCTGTTGAACAACTAACTGAATAAATAAACTTTAGTCTTTCATTTGTTCTTTAGCTCATTCATTCATGTTTTAAAGTAATATCCTAAAAGCAAGTTCGGTTCAGAAGCAAAATATCCCATAGTGTTCTTTGTGTTCATTGCTCTCACCCAGAGTATTTCTTAGCATTTTTTATATTAAGGGCTGAAATGAAAGGTTAAGAGTTAGAAGCACATTTGATCTTTTCCTGAACCCCTCCTGACTTCTGTGTGACTTCGAGCATGTCACTTGAACCTCTTAGTGACCTCAGCTGTGAAACCAGGCTGTCTAGTGTCATAGAGGGATTGCGAAGAGCAGCAAATCACAGTCCTTGTCCAAACAGAATCACCTGCAGGGCTCTGATGCCTGCGTAGCATGATGAGGGAAATTTAATTTCCCAAGTCAAATGATCATTTTCACCCATACTTTTAATGTCATGTGGGATCAATTAGATGAGAGTCCTTGAAAATCTGTTACTTTTCTCTTCTTGCTCAAAATATTTCTAATTTTTGTTCTTGTGAATGTTCTTATTTTTTACACTTTTTTGCCCAAAGGTTATTGCAGTGTCTAAGCATATTAGTGTTTACCACTTCAGACTTCAGAGGTGGAAAATATCACTTCAGATATTATAAAAAGCAAGTTGAACTTTGGGAATAATAGAAGTACCCTGAATTTTTAATTTATATCACTGAATTTAGAAAAGAAAATTGCCTCAAAGAGAGTACTTTGAAAATGTCACTAGTGCTATTTTAAAGATAACTATTTGATGACTGTATCTAAATACATGTTTCTAACTAGCTTTTGGGGGGTGACAGTGGTGGGAGAAATGTAGTTAAGCAAGATGATTGCAAACAAGTAGAGCAGAAAACAAAAATACTCTTAGCCATTTTGCAAATAGAACCTTTTTATACTGTTAATGTATTCTGTAAAATCTTTGAAAGAATAGAGCTTAAAAGATTCCCTTGTACTACATATTTTCTAATTGGGAAAAACCCACTGTATAGGAAATTTAGCCTTCTATGTAGCACATGCTGATTATCATTCTTTGACTGCTTTGGGTTTCTGCTGCTTTTAAAGTAGCATTTAAATGGACCATTTGATTAATCATTTGTATACTGACTGTAATCCTCCCAAATTTCCTTTCTGAGTTGTACATACTGTAAAAGACAATTATGTTGCCACAGATTAAATAAGTGAATTAAAACAGAATAGCAGCTTAATTTGACCTGTGATTTTGCTCTCCTTCCCTTTAGTGGAGCGTGTGCCACTCCAGCAAATAAATGAAGTCATCCATGACAGCTTGTGATGAATTGCCGTATTTATACTGTATATTTTAATAGCCTCACACTAATTTAAATTGAGCACAGAGTAAATTATAATTCAGTCACTTGACTGCTTATATTTAACTTGACAACTCATCCTTATTTGTCCTGGAGGTGTAGTGGAGAACAGCGGAAATGCACTCAGGTATTTCAGTTTCTCACTTAACCCTTTCTCCAGGAAGTGCTTCATGTTCAAATTCTCTCCAGTTTGAAAAATTGAGCTCTTCCTAAAGAGAAGAGAAAATAATCATGAAGACTCTTGGAGTTCATACTTTCCTTGTTCTTCCAAAAAAATTTAGTATTTGTCATGCTTTTTTTCCAGTTTTTCCATTTTAGGGTAGATTTTACTTTCCTTCTCAAGTTCCCAGAAATTACTTTATTCACTTTTTTACCATTAGGAAATCTCCACTATTCTGGATTAAAGCAAATTTCAAGAATGATCAAGACCTTTTAGAGTGCAAGGGATTGGTCCCACAAATACACTATTACTCCCTACAGTTTAGGCCAGTGTGGCAATTTTATTTATTTTGGTGTTTATGTCTTTGATTTTAAGTTCAATTATAGAAATCAAACAATTCATTTCCTTCCTGTCTAGAAGTAACTTCTTATTTAGAGAATTAAGTACCACATCACTCAGTGGGCACCACTTGTTTAAGACTGTGTGCTGGGTGCTGGGTACAGAGGGAGGGAACCAGAGAAAAATGCACAAGGCTTAGTTGTTGCCCTTCACAGGCTTACAACTACTGTACTCTCTAGGCTTCAGTTTTTAGGAGCCAGGGCATTAATGCGAAAGGCAGCGTGTGATGGGAGAAAGATAGAGGGTCTGATGGAAGGCTTTAGGGCCTGATGGAGGTGGTGGTGGCATTCAAGCTATGTTTAAAGCATAGAAAAGGTATTATGGCCAGTGGCTATGGAATGGAGCGAGAAAGCACACCTCTAGTGGAGGGAGCCCCTGGACTAGAGACTGGATTGGGGGAGAGCACGGGACATGTGGACTGGGAACAGTCATCTGGTTCACATGTAGAGTGGGTTTGTGGTAAGGAACTGGAATAACAAATTGGAGGTAGACTGTGGAAAAATTCCTTGAATATCATGCTAGAATTTCAACTTTATTCCAGACTATGGAAGCCTAATTAAGATTCTCTGTAAAAAGAATGTGTTCTTGGCTGGTAGTTTTAGGTTATTCCAAGATTTTGGTTAGCCATATGGAATCATGGTGTTTCTTGATTGGGGGTCTGGAGATGCAGATCTTTGGTAGTGATACTGCACACTGAATAAACAGCATTTTTTTGAAACTTTAAATAAGGGAATCTCAACCTTACTGTGGGCTACAAATCAGCTGGCAAGTTTTTAAAAATGCAAAGATATGGGCCCAACCCCCAGAGATTCTGATTCTCTTATTCTGGGTAAAGCCTGTGCATCATCAGGCTTTTTTTAAAGTGTCCTTATTGTATATAAGTACCTCAATATAAAGGTAATTATAATGTGAGGCCAGGGTTGAGCACCACTGCTTTAAATGATGCTTTATTCCTTTTAGCAGAATTTTTCAGGCTGGAACCTTCCCTGTACTTGACACAGAGGGTCAATATTAGCTCTAATATTATATGGTATAGAATTAAAACAATAGATGAATTAATTTTCTTGCTAAATTTTATACAGGAGCAAAAATGTAAGTGAATATTGTAACAAATGACTATTGATTGAGAGAAATGTTTAAATGTTTTCTTGGCAGTTTTGCCTTACACTTACAATCTAGTTTAGTGAGAGCTTTTATAAATAACCCTAAAGCAAACTCTTGATAGAAACTGCTGTGCCTTCTTGTACTCATTCTACCCTCCCCCATTGGATGTCAATACTAGAAAATTTGTATTTTTAGAGATTATCCTTTTCTTTCCTTGCTCTGTCATCAGTTTACAATTGAAAATTTATGTTTTTCCTCCACTATGATTATATATATATGTGTGTTTGTGTGTGTTTATATATATATATATATTTTGTAATTATAATACAAAATATAGATCAGTGTTGGATGGTGTATAATTACTGTCCTTGGTAATCCTGAATAAGTTTTTATCTAGAAATGTCTGGAATCAGAAACTCTGCCACAAATCTTTAAAACTATTGTCTAGTTATTTTATTATCATCACTGTTCTTTTTAAGTAAAAAACAATTCCCTTTGAATTGACTTCACAGTAAATGCTAAGTAAAATTTGAATGGTTGATGGTCTTCTTTCTTAAAATAAGTGTTCAAAATAAACTAGTATTTGTTCTATGTATGTTTATAAATTATTGTACATTTCTGTGTTACGAATTTGACTGAGTGGTTGATATTTTAAGGAAAACCATAAAGCCTTGGAACATACTGGAAAGTGTGTGGTCCTTGGAATCAGAGAGAGGCCCTGATGTTGCCAGGCCTCATGACTCCTCAGAGCTTTGGTTTCTTCCTCTTTAGAAAGAAAGGAATTAGGTGAAATAATTTCTGAGGTTCCTTCAAGCTCAATTTTATAACAGTTGTGGCAAAGAAAGATTACCCAATTGGAAGAGTATAAAAACCTAATATATTTAAAAAACTCCTTATTTCTCTCATAACTAAAAATCTACTTTAAATGTTATTTTTACTTATCATTCTCTTCTGCGTTGCCCAGTATCTGAATTACAAGACAATTAATTTTTAATGGTTTCAGGGTCACTCCGGTCTTCCTCGTCTCAAAATAACCAATGTGGCCAAAATAGGGTGTGTAAATTAAGGGTGTTATAACATAACTGACTTTTGAAGCCATTAATACTGACCTTTGAGACCTGGCTTTTTCCTTGATCCCATCAATCACTTCTATACCACCTCCTCCAATACAAAGTGTTAGACAGACGTGGACACAGTTTGTATTACCAGAGGTTATGGTGGTGGAGAGGAGAAAGGTGGAATGAATAGGGGAAACACCATATTTTTTAGTTTTTATATTTCATAGTGAATATGGCTAGATTTAATTTTAAGGTGAATAAATGTGTGAATGTTGATTCCTTTATATGTTTAGGTCATACTACTAGATATTACACTGGAACTTCAGAAGCAAATTATGTCTGAATTGGAAATTCTTTATAAGGTAATTTTTTTTCTTGGTTATTTTTCCTTATAAAGTATGCCTGTGGTATTGGCTTGCAGGCTTTTAACTGCTTTTGTCTTATTTTTGTTACAGTGTGATTCATCATATATCATAGGGTTTTATGGTGCATTTTTCGTGGAGAACAGGATTTCAATATGTACTGAATTTATGGATGGTGAGTTTTCCCTTTTATAATACTTTAAAAGTGATTTTGAGAGTAGAATACTTTAAAACCTGATGTTGATACAGGTATCAAGTAGAATTAAAAATAATTAAAATATACTAATAAGTACCTCCTTTATGCTCTAAAACATCTTAATGTTAAGGGTTCCTAGTGTTAAATATTTATAGTTGAGCTATAATTTCAAGAATGTAGTTTCATTTACTTTTATTGAAAATTTAAATAGAACAGATTAAATGCTAGTCTAATCGGTGGTTTGATATTTGATTCTTCTATACAATCTGTCTTCACTTGTGAAACAGATGTTCTGTTCTTTTAATGTTTCAATAGCCCAAACAGATTTTCTTTTAAAGAAATCTATTAACCCAATGTCCTATGTCTTTCAGAAAGAAATCGGTTCTTAATTGCAAGATAAGAAATTGTTTTCTAGCACAGCTGTTTAGCCAAGATGTGTTTAGTTTTCTTTGGACTCTAGCCCTTTCCTTCCTTCCTTTATTTTTTATTCATTTCTACTTTGGTAAATCTTTTTTGATCTGAATATTATGGCAAAAATGCAGGTTTCTTGGTTCCCTGTCAGTGAAATGATGTCGCCATTGTTATTGTTTACCCATTTGAAATGAGATTCAATTTTTTAATGTCCAGCTCATTAAAACTCAACATTTGGAGTTCCCTGGTGGTCCAGTGGTTAGGACTCAGTGCTTTCACTGCTGTGACCTGGGTTCAGTCCCTGGTTGGGGAACGCAGATCCCTGAAGTCAAGGGATGCAGCCAAATATATATAAATATATTTTTTATATATATATAGTTCATTTGAGGCATTTTCATTATATTAATAATACAGTTAGTTCATTCCCTATAAGACTTTTTAATGAGCCTACATTGATACCTTGATACTATAAGAATGTGGTCTAAATTTGTTATAGTAGATATCAAGAATTAAAAGTCTTACAAACATAGTAGTATGACAATTACTCTTCAAGGAGACCAGCTAGAAAAAGTGAGTTCACAGAGCCAGCGAGTGTGTGCATGCTCACTCACTCTGTTGATTCTGACCGTTGCAACCCCATGGACTATATGTAGCCTGCCAGGCTCCTCTGTCCATGGAAGTTTTCAGGCAAGAATACTGGAGCAGATTGCCATTTCCTCCTTCAGGGGCTCTTGCTGACCTAGGGATCGAACCCGCGTCTCCTGCATCTCCTTGCGTTGGCACGTGGGTTCTTTCCCAGCGAGCCACCTGGGGAGCCCTTCACAGAGCCAGTACGTGTCATTGTTTTATGGCTTTCTGTCACCCTTTTTTGACTCTTCAATTTGTGTTACATTAAAAAATTTATTTATTAAGATGGTATGTTCAAATTCCATAAAACTCATCCTTCTAAATGAAGGATGTGCATTTGTACAGTTCAGTGGTTTTCAGTACAGTCACAGGATTATATACCATTACCACTAATTCCAAAATGTTTTTATCACCCCAGAAATAACCTCCCCACCCATTAGTAGTTGCTTCCTATTTCTCTTCCCTATAGTCCCTGGCAACCATTAATCTACTTTTTATCTCTATGAATTTCCCTATTTTGGACATTTCAGATAAGTGAAATCATACAGTATGTGGCCATTGCGTCTGGCTGCTTTCACTTAGCATGTTCTCAAGGTTCACCCATGTTATAGCATTTATCAGTACTTCATTCCTTTTTTTTACGACCGCCTAATAGTCCATTATGTGCATGTACCATATTTTGTTTACTCTTTCATCCGTGATGAGCACTGATGCTCCTTAGAGGGGAAGCTTTCAGTCATTCATCATCCAGTATGATTCAGCTGTGGGTTTTTGGTAGGTGTTGTTTATCAAGTTGTGGAAGTCCCCTTCTCTTCCAAGTTTATTGTATATTTTTTATCATAAATCAGTATTAGATTTTGTCAAGTGCTTTTTCTATTGAAATGATCATGTGTTTTTTTGTCTTTTATTCCATAGTTATAGTGTGTTAATAGATTTTTGCATATTGAACCAATCTTGTATAATCCATTTTATATGTTGCTGGATTTAGTTTGCTAGTATGTTGCCGAGGATTTTTACATTCATATTCTTAAGTGATATTGATTTGTAGTTTTTCTTGTAATGTCATTGTGTGAGTTTGATACCCAGATATTTCTGCCCTCAAAGGATGCGTGTACAGTGTTCTGTCCTCTTCCATTTTTTGGAAGAGTTTGCTGGAAAGATTGATGTTAATTTTTCTTAAAACGTTCAGTGTAATCCACTGGTGAAGCCCTCTGGTCCTGGGGTTTTGTTTGTGAGTAGTTCTTATGGTCAGGTGGCATCTGCTGTCTATTACTAGGAGAAGTCCAGTACTTCTGCCCATTGCGTCTTGGTACTGGCGTTGCCAAGAAAAACACAATCCAGGCAAGCACTGGACCGAACAATTCTTTAGTCACATAATAAAGTGAGAGACAGAGCAGGATCAGCTTCAGTAGTGGGTGTCAGTTTCCCGTGGCCAGCAGCAGGTCCCTCCTGGCAGTCTGTGGAGGGCAGTTGGCCTGCACATATCCATCAGTGTTGCAGCAAAAGTAGCCCCCACTCCACCTCACTCCCTTGGAGTCAGAAATGCTAAAAACTGAAGGTATGCCTAAGGTCCATTGAGGCACATGCTTAAACAGGACAGAGAAGTACATATTGAGCCTAAAACAGGGAAAGGGTCCAAAACAAGGAGATAAACCACCACAGGCTATATGGCCTCTTTATCTCTTAGTAAGCAACTGTTCTAGCCCCAAGGCCCATTGTTACGTGGCCAAGTAGGATTTGCAAGACGGTGTGCATAAGACTGTCTTTTCCAGAAGTTTTTTTTTTTAAATTGTGGTATAATACATATATAATTTACGTAATATTAGCCATTTTAAAGGGTGTAGTTCAACAGCATTAAGTATATTCACATTACTGTGCAACCACTGACACTGTATATCTCTAGAACACCTTTCCTTTTGCAAAACTGAAGCTCTATACCCATGAAAGTATGACTCTCTACGTCCTGTTCCCAGCCCCTGGCAGCAAACATTCTACATTTGTCTCTATGAATTGGGCTACTCTGGATGCCTCATCTAAGTGGAATCTCACAGTATTTGTCTTCTGGGGACTGGCTTGTTTCACTTTTCATAATGTCCTCAAGATGCATCCAAGTTGGGACATACGTCAAAATTTGCTTCCGGTAATACTGAATAGTATTGTGATGTAGCTTTTAAGATTACCAACCAATATCTTTACTAGTTATAGGTTTAGTCAGCATTTCTGTTTCTTCCTGAGACAGTTTTGGTAGTTTGTGGCTTTCTGAAAGTTTGTTCATTTTATCTAGATTATCTAATTTGTTGGTAAACAATTAGTATTCCTTTATAATCATTTTTATATCTGTAAAGTGAGTACTGATGTTCTCTCTTTCATTCCAGATTTTAGTCTTTTGACCCATATCCCTTTTTTCTTCAGGGTAGCTAAAAGTTGGTCAGTTTCTTTGTCTTTTTCAAAGAACAGACTCTTGATTTCTTTGATTTTCCTCTTATTTTTTTCTGTTGTCATTTACCTTTGGTCTAATATTTATTCATTTTTTTCTACTAGCAGTGTTTTTAGTTTGCTCTTTTTCTGTATTTTTAAGGTGTGAAGTTAGGATATTGATTTGAAATCTTTCTTATTTAATGTAGATGTTTTATAGCTATACATTTCCCTCTAAGTACTGCTTTAGCTGCACTCTAGAAGTTTTCATATGTTGGTGTTTTTTTTTTTTTCATTTTCATTTACCTCAAAGTATTTTCTAATTCGCCATGAAGATAATCCCTTGTGATTTCTTTCTTAGGAGTGTGTCATTTTCCATGTTGAATTTGTCCTTCTGTTGTTGATTTCCAATATTCCACTGAGGTCAGAAAACATACTTTGTGTGATTTCAGTCCTTTCAAACATACTGAGGTTTGTTTTATGCTCTAAAACATCGTTCTGGAGCATGTTCAGTGTGCACCTGAAAAATGCATTCTGCTGTTGTTGGGTAGAGTGTTCTTCAGATGTCTGTCAGGACTAGTTGGTTTATGGTGTTAAGGATTTTATTTCCATGTTAATCTTTAGTGCAGTTGTTCTGTCTGTTGTTGAAAGTGTGGGGTATTGAGGTGGGGTATTTTGTTGCCTGTTTCTCCCCTCAGTTCTGTCAGTTTATGCATCAAATATTTTGGCATTCTGTTGTTAGATGCATATATGTTTTAATTGTTATATCATCTTGAAGGAGCACCAGCTGAACTCTGCCTGTGCAGTGACTATCAGGCAGCTGGTGTTTACTGTGTTGGCAGGCTGCTGATTTTCAAGGCTGTACTGAAGGTGGAGAGCAGGCAAGTTAAAATGCCACAGAGCTTGCTGTTCTTACCAAGATTCAAGCATAGTCCTGAACAAATAATTTTGGGGTTGCTACAGTCCTTTGGCTAATTTCCAGAGTTCTGAAAAGGTTGATTCTGACAAATTTTGTCTGTTCTTTCATTGCTTTTGCAGAGAAGGGAATTTTCAGAGGACCTTATTATAACTTGCCATTTTCAGTGATATCACCTTTTAATACATTTTAAAGCTTTAAATCCTTAACTTAAAATATTCACTTTGTAGTCTATATTTAATACTGTTTCTGAGACTCATCACTCTCTAGGCTCTTAAACCCTTCTACTGCTTTTGGCAACTCCCTTTACTCCACGCTAACTGGTCCCTGAACAATTAAATCTCTCACTTCAGTTTTTCTCATATCCTCATCAACTCTTCTAAAACTTGATTCCCCTCCCCCAGATTTCACCTGGCTCTTTCTCATTCAGAGACAATAGTGAGCTCTCACAGGTCCTCACTCTTCCACCTGTAACTTAGTCACAATTGCACACACCTGATTCACCTCTCACATGAAGAGCAGCTTAACGTAAATCTCTTTACATGTGCACCCCCTTGGAAGAGTTTCTTCATTAACCACCCTCTCTTTTTTGGACTTTCATCCTCTCTGTCGTACAACAAAACAGTCCTCAAAAATATGTGGACCAAAAACTGTACCATCCTCTGTCAATCCTTCTCTTACTATTGCAGTAAAACTTCACAACTTTCCCTCAACCTAGATCTGTCATTTCAGTGTAGCGTTTCATTGTTTATTTTAATCATATATTGTTTATTTCCAGATATCAATTGAGCATTTTATTTCAGACACTATTCTAAACCTGGGGGTGCAACAGTGAACAAGACTTAATCCCTGTTGGTACAGGACTTAAATTCTAGAAGGGGAGACAGACAAGAAACATACAGTATGTTCTCAGAGAGGAGTAGGTGTAATTAGAACCTAAAGCAGATAGATGATGACTAATAAGGAGAGGAGGTGCTACCTTTGACAGTCAGGGATGGCTTCTTTATGGGAGTGGCATTTTCACAGAGGCTGAGTCAGTGAGCCAGCTTAGGGAGGATCTTCAAGGCAGAGGGAATATCAAGTATAAATGCTCTAAGATGGTGTAATCTGGCCCCACAAGAAAGTCTTGGTGGTTTGGGAGGACCTGGGGCCAGACAAGAGGACAGAGAAGTAGGCAGAAGCTAAATTGTGTAGGTCTTATAGGTCCTGGTGAGGAATTTTTGTTTCAGTCTGAATTTGTTAGGATGTATTAAAAGGTTTCAAGGAGGGAAGTGATATGATATGCTTTCTCATTAAGTCAAAATTAAGTTCACTCAGAAATAACCAAATATATCATGTGAGACTTTATGTACATGTATTTGAATTACCATCATGGGAGTAAATTGTTTCCCCCACAACCCATGTTGCAAAGAAAGAAAGGACAGTTATTTTTTTCAACAGGAAGAGGCTAAGAGAGCTTCTGAAATTCTTGCTTGTGGCTTCAGATTTCAATTTTTTTAGTATTAATAATTGTTGCTGTTCAGTCACCCTGTCATGTCTGACTCTTTGCAGCCCCATCCAAAGAGTGATTCCATCAGTGATGGCATCCTTTGCATCAGTGATGCCATCCAGCCATCTCATCCTCTGATGCCCCCTTCTCCTTCTGCCCTCGATCTTTCCCAGCATCAGGGACTTTTCCAGTGAGTCACTGTTCACATCAAATGACCAAAATATTGGATCTTCAGCTTTACCATCAGCCCTTCTGATGAGTTTTCAGAATTGATTTCCCTTAAGATTGATCGGTTTGATCTCCTTGCTGTCCAAGGGACTTTAGGGCTCTTCTCCAACACCACAGTTCAAAGGCATCAATTCTTTGGTGTTCTGCCTTCTTTATGGTCCAGCTCTCACAACTATATGTGACCAGTGGGAAGATCATAGCCTTGATATAAGGACCTTTGTCAGTAGAGTAATGTTTTTAACATACTGTCTAGGTTTATCGTAGCTTGCCTGCCAAGAAGCAATCTTCTGATTTCATGGCTGCGGTCACCATCCACAGTGGTCTTAGAGCCCAAGAAGAGGAAATCTGTCACTACTTCCACCTTTTTCCTTTCTATTTGCCATGAAGTAATGGGGCCGGATGCCATGATCTTAGTTTTCTTAACGTTTAATTTTATTTTTTTTTTTTTTTAAATTTATTTATTTATTTTTAATTTTTACTTTACAATTCTGTATTGGTTTTGGCATAGATTTAAACCAGCTCTTTCACTCTCTTCATTTACCCTCATCAAGACCCTCTTTAGTTCCTGTTTGCTTTCTGCCTTTAGAATGGTATTATCTGCATATCTGAGGTGGTGGTTATTTCTTCTGCCTGTCTTAATTCCAGCTTGTGACTCATCCAGCCCGGCATTTCTCATGATGTGCTCAGCATACAGGTTAAACAAACAGGGTGACAGCAGACAGCCCTGTCACACCCCTTTCTCAGTCTTGAACCAATCAGTTGTTCCTTACAGGGTTCTCACTGCTGCTTCTTGACCCGCATTCAGGTTTCTTAGGAGACAGGTAAGATGGTCAGGTGTTCCCATCTTTTTAAGAGCTTTCCACAGTTGGTTATGATCCACACAGTCAAAGGCTTTAGCGTAGTCAATGAAACAGAGGTAGATGTTCTTCCAAAATTCCCATGCTTTCTCTATGAACCAGTGAATGTTGGCAATTTGATCTCTGGTTCCTCTTCCTTTTCTAAACCCAACTTGGACATCTGGAAATTCTTACAAGATTTTAAGCATGACCTTACTAGCATGGGAGATGAGTGCAGTTGTTCGATGGCTAGCACATTCTTTGGTATTACCCTTCTTGGGAATTGGGATGAAGATTGATCTTTTCCAATCCTGTGGCCACTGCTGGGTCTTCCAGATTTGTTGACATATTGAATACAACATCTTGATGGCATCATTCTTTAGGGTTTTGAATAGTTCTACTGGAATTCTATTTTAATATTTCCAAATTAATAATAATAATAATCATTATTTTAAGGAAAATGTTGAGATGGATATCACAGTAATGTTGCTTTGTTCATTAGCTACATATCTGTGTTTATTCCACATGCAAGATACTACTTTGTATTGTAGCCCTTTATTAGGATAAGCAGAGACCTTACCCCATGAGTTCCTTTGACTTAATTTAATGAAGATAATAGCCCCACTTCATCAGCAGAACTGTGTAGTTGTTTGGCAGTTGAGATGAGTTTTTTGCTATTCCATTAGCATTCTTCCTCCTAGTTCTCATGGTAGATAGTAGCATGCAAGGAAATGACTGACAAAGGCTGGGAATGCAAGAAAGTGACAGGTCACAGTGACCTGGACCAATGATCTTGGAATCGTGAGGAAAAGGATCAAACCAAACATGCAACAGATAAATGAGTCTCTACATACCTTGCATACCAGTATCGAAGCTAAGATTAATCTATCTCTCTGAGTGTGTGTCATATAGTCTCATTTCAGTGAGACTAAAAAGTTCACATGTGATTCTCAAGCTGTGTGTTATGGGGAAACCTTTAGATCTTTGGAGTTCTAAGAAGTCAAAGACTCCAGGCTTTCCTGCGTTCTGGCCTCAACTGACTCATGGCTATGACTAGAACACCCCACTCTCCAAGACTCAGTTTCTCTCCCCTGTCAAATAAAGTTATTGGACTGATCTTTAATGTCCCTCCAGCACTAATGTGCTGAGATTTGATGAGTCTAAGGATTGCTTTTGGGGGATGGCCTATACGATAGAAATGATAGTGAACCTCAGTAAAAATTCAACTGAAAATCCTCTGCCATGTTTAACCTGATAAGAATTATTTAATATCATGAGAACTCATCTGGCTTAGTAGGAGCTCTTGACTCTCTTTTTAAAAATATATATTTGTATGTATGCATTTGGCTGTGCCAGGTCTTAGTTACGGCATATGAGATCTCCAGTGTTTGCTGTAGCATTCAAACTCAGTTGTGGCATGTGGGATCTAATTTCCTGACCTCGAACTCAGGGCCCCCTGCATTGGGAGTGTGAAGTCTTAGCCACTGGACCCTAGGGAAGTCTCAGAACTCTTGATTCTAAATGGATCTAATGATTGTGTCAAAGACAAGATGAATCTGTGATGACAACAAAGCCAGCTATGTAAAGATTTCCCCATATGGATGGCTAAGGAGAGTGGGATATAACTGAGATTAAATAGATATTTACAAAAACCAGTGAATTACTTCAAAATGGGATTTCTTTTTGGCTTGTTCTACTAATAATGGTAATAACCTAATCTTTGCCTTTTTTGATTTAGCTTGTTGACTATTGTCCTGTTAGCTAATTAGGCCCTGATTTATAGCCTATGTAAAAGTAAATCTCCTCTTAGGACTTCTTAGTAGTGTATGTGAATAGATTTGCACCTGCTAGTTTTGAGCCACTCGAGCTGTTCACGTCATAGGGGATTGGCCTGCTAAACTCTCTGAGCATTCCAAATACCAACATGTAAAGCTTGGTATTCGTGAGATTTTTTTATCCTTGGAACTGCCAGTTCATCTGAAAGATCAATGAGAACATGAAATGTTTTCTCTACCATGTTTTCACTTTTATTGCATATATAATAAAAATGCCATTTTAGTAAATAAATATGGTTCACCTCGTTGCAGAAGTGTCTTTTTCATTCTCTTCCCAGTAATACCCAGAGACAAAGCATAAGGTTTAGTCATACTGTGGATTTCCAGCTTCTCATCAGAATCTAGAAAATACAAGCCAAAGCTGCTGTAAGAAGTGATCATTTTCCTCCTTTAAACAGGATAAATACAAAGCCAGTTTCTTTATATATTGAATATATGTAATATTTTTTACAGGGAAAAATAATTTTTTCTCTGATGTTGAGCTTTAGGAAAACTTCACATTAAAAAATTTTGTATTTGCCAAATAGACTTAACTGTGTTTGAAAAGGATAATATGCTCCATGGTATTATCTTATGAGGCATACTTACAAATCATCTAGTGGTAAATTGTTAAATTTGAATTTTTAGCCTATAATAGAAACAAAAATTGTTTCTCAGATATCTTGGGTAATCTTACAGTCTTTCAGCTCCAAGATTCCTTCATGGAGCTGAAAGACTGTAAGTCTCACCCTTGACTCAAAGAAATGTTATTGCATGTGGTTAAAATAGTTCTCATATAATCATATCATTAGTAGGAGTAAAGTAGTGTTTCTTTGCATAACCTCCTGAAATTCTTGTACTACTTGTGTAAGATTAAACATCTAATAAGCATGCTAAGTTGCTTCAGTCATGTCCGACTCTGTGCGACCCCATAGACGGCAGCCCACCAGGCTCCGCCGTCCCTGGGATTCTCCAAGCAAGAACACTGGAGTGGGTTGCCATTTCCTTCTCCAATGCATGAAAGTGAAAAGTGAAAGTGAAGTCACTGAGTCGTGTCCAACTCTCAGCGACCCCATGGACTGCAGCCTACCAGGCTCCTCCGTCTATGGGATTTTCCAGGCAAGAGTACTGGAGTGGGGTGCCATTGCCTTATACTTCCAAATGAATATTGGTTCCTTTGAAATAGTTTCCTGGGAAAGTTACGCAGTTATTGTAATCATGTTATTATTGCTGCACATGATTTGTGGTCCCTTCTTTTGAAACTGTTTTCAGAGCAACTTAACCTATCTGGTAAAATTCATAGTGATTTCAATTCACTTATTTATGTATCTGACAGATACAGAATATGTACTCTCTGCTAGTTGTGCTAATTTCTAGGCTGATAAAAAATCAAAATGACATGACTTCTGTCTTTATTATGTTTATAATCTAGTCATTTTATTTTTTAGAAACCACCAAAAGCTCAGTTTGGTAAAGGTGAAGGATATTAGTGAATACCATTTTAGTGAAAAATATTATGACTAAGGAGATTTTTTTTTTAACCTCATAAAGTCATTTTCAAAATAGTATCAGAGAATTTCCAAAAAAACAAAAAATTATTTTGTTCTAAGATAACTTCTTTGGAATATGTTAATTGCTTGCCATAGTACCTAATTTGAAAGTTAACATACATTTAGATAGATGTTAACATTGCCATTTTACTTTATTAATTTTTATGTGTATTTTGAACATTATACTTACCAGTTTCTGTTTGGTTAATGTGAAAACTCTAAGATAAGGTCCTGGTTTACCTTTGAGAAAACTGTTAACACAGTGAGATCCCTAGATATGATTGTCCTATCAATCTTTAGTTTTGTGTATGTATTTAGGTTTACATAAAGTACAGATACTTAGCTGGTCCTTCACTACTTTCTTTCAGTTTTTCATGTGTATGATTATACACTTGAGAATAAGATGAAAGTGTCTAGTTATGCTTCATCTGGAATTATGATTGCATCATAAATAAAATTGGACTAGAAAGCTAATTTTACCCTAGACATCCAATTCATGTTGTAAGTAGAGGAAAAGATAGTCTCACAGTGGATGTCAGAGGAGGGGCCCAGTGTCCAAGGGGGCACTGTTCTGGTAGTTTCATTTGTCGTAATACAACATGTTTGTCTCCACAGGAGGATCTTTGGATGTATATAGAAAAATTCCAGAGCATGTCCTTGGAAGAATTGCAGTGGCGGTGAGTATATGGCTTCCACTCTATGACATATGGATGATTTATTTGTGTTAATCAGGCATTATTCTCCTTATAGCCTTAGAGGATTTTTTGTTTTTCTTTTTCTTCAATCCCTACTGACTGTCAGGATCTTCTTAACTCATCATTTTTGTCCTTTCTTCCTTTTGTAGACCACCCTATAATAATGACGTAGAAACATGACAGTTTTCAGGCTTATGGATTTTTTTTTTTTGTTTGCCACACCATTCGGCTTGCAGGATTTTAGTTTCTGGACCAGGGATTGAACCTGGGCCCCATCAGTAAAAGGGCCAACTCCTTACACTAGACCACTGGGGAATTTCCTGCATATTCTGACTTGTGCTAGTTCATGTGTTTGCAGGGATCTTACTACTCTTATTAATCAGTAAAATTTCCACATTCTTCAAAAAGAAACCTGTTTTATTGACATTTTGTAGTTACAGGCATACAATTAGAAAATATGTTTAAAGCCTAAATTATTAAAGTAAAACCATCTGCAAGGAAATACTACTTTAGTTCTAAAGATTTTTATATACGTTTTATGTACTTGGTTTTTAATTTTTTCACCATCTGTATCTAGGAATTTATTCCTTTGTTTTCCATTTTTCTATATTCACTAATAAACTGATGAAATATATCAACTAAATTAACATTATTATTTAAACTCCAGATTTCAAATTTGGAATAACATAGGCTAAACAGTGTCTAAGAGAAGTCATGGGTGGTGTAATAGTAAACAGTTGCTAACCTAAAGGCACTCTGATAACTTAAGCAGTTTAATGTAGAACAAAGTGATTATACCATGTACCATTTAATTAAATGGCTGATTTTCGCATTCATTATACATCAAACTGACAACTCAGATCCTTTAATCCAACATGGACCCTTATTTAGGCTTAGTTCATTGTAATTCACAGCTTTCCTTTTTTCTTTCCAATTATTAGTGTGAACTGCCCAGGGTGATGAGAACTTTCTTTTCTGATGCTACTGCTGCTAAGTAGCTTCTAATCTACATGTTTAGGTAGATGAGTATGAAATTCGAGTACTTAAATCACCATTTTAGATGAAAATAAAAATGTTTCATTTCCTCTTTTCATCTCGGGGGGAATGAATGCTTTGTGGCTTTTGGCAGTTCTTGGCTCTAAAGTTTAATAACACGTATAATAAAGGGCAAAAAAAAAAAAAGAGGGATACCAATTGGAAAAGAAAAAAGTATATGAGTTCTCTGTACTCAATTATCTATCAAACTTGGCTAAAATAGGAATCTGCCTTCTTCAGAAGAGAAGCTTGTTCTTCCTGGAGTTCATAAATCTTGCCTCCCTCTTGTGTAGGACAGCCACACAAGGCCATTGCTATTTTCAATTCTCCTGAAGTGGGAAGCCTGTGAAGTGAATGGAGTCAGAAAAAAAAAAAAAATCCAACTCCAATACGGGCTTACCTATTGGGTAATCGAAAATATGACAATGGTTTTAGTGAAAAGCATTTGAAATAAATAAATGCAGTTAACCTTCACGGTAACTATAGATTATTGTACATATTTTAAACATGTGCAAGATGAGGTACAGCAAAGTTAAATAGCTTGCCTAGAGTTCTGTAATTAATCAGTAATAATCAGAACCCAGGGCAATTTAACTCTGGGCCCCATACTCTTTCCCTCTGCTTTCCTAAGAAAATGAGAAAAAAAGAGGAGGAAATGTAAGGAATAACAACATTTAAAAGTAAAAGACAGAAATACAAATGAAAGAATACAAGAGTAACAGTATACACTGCTTCAGATTATTTTCATGTCTTAGAACCTCATCTTGGCATCTCTCCCTCCCCACAGTAACTTTATTTTCTGAATTCTAATAGTCTGGCATGCTGTACAGGTCCACAGATCCAAGGTTCATTACAGAATAGACCCCTGTCAGCCTTTATAATATGTTGTTCACATTATCTCTTGATGGATGTATGGCAACAGAGTATTTTCCCAGAAAAAGAAGTCCATATAAACTGGTTGATTTCAGCCTTCCAACTTGCTCAGTGATTTTTTTCCACTTTGTTTGAATCTGGCCTTCCTATAAAGAAGAATGCCTTTCTGCCTTTCCCTGCCATCTAACACAGTTTATTTTTCCTCTTATTTCTGAAGCAGTGACACTGTGTACGGTGAGTGCTAATGTTGATTGAAGTTGTCCCTGAAACAGTGTGCACTTGACATGTCGAGGAGTGAGTGATTGACAGCAGATATAAGCACTTTTAGTGTCAAGGCTTTGTCAAGTCATTGTTGTGGAACCTAGCTTGCTGAATACCAATAATACCCTCTAGATTTTCAATGAACAGATTGCTAGCTCCCTGTACACTTATTTTTCTTCTAAAGGAAAATGTAGTCTATTTTGGCAAAGTTGGAAGAATATTTTCTTTTTTGAATCTCCAACAAAACTTTTAATTTTAGCAAGTATCATAAAATCAGTATTTATTTTGCTTTTCTCTGCCCAGTAATCTGAATATGGTGGATTGACTTCGCCTTGTATGTTTTCTGAGTATTCCTTTTCTGTGGGACTAATTTTTAGTGGGGAGCTAGCTTTAATGGGAAAGCTTTATTACATTCAACTAAGCTTATGTTGAGAAATTTAACCTTGTTTCCAGAACTCAGAAGGTGATTACTAAATAAGATGACCTTGTCCTTTGCTCAAAGAAGATATTGTTTTTATTGTTGATGTTATTTTTTTTACAAGCATTTAAGGAAATATTTTTGTCCTGTTTCTTCCTTCTGTATTAGTTATTGCTATTTTAATATTTTCTTTTTTTATTATCTTACTGTTCAGATTACATTTGTTTTATTGTAATGCCACTTAGTCTGAATTCTGGAAGAAATAATTTACTATAGATATGTATTCTGTTCTCTTCAAATAGACAAATATATCATAGAATTGATTATAATGCATTAGCAAATTTTTCAGGAGTACATTCCACTCAGAATAATTAAATATGTTAACTTCTGCTCAGCATTAATTGATATAGATTTTATCTTCTGCATTTTTCATATTTTTAAAATTGTTTTTCCCTTTATATTTCTATTTTTAATATTGCTCTTAATCTTTTTTGATCAACTAAAATCCTTGCGTATTTAGCCCCAACTCTCTTTCCATCATTCTCAAGATATGTAAATTGCCAATTACTTCTCATAATGGTAGTTTTTCTTATATTCCTGACTCACCTAAAAATGTCTGTAATGATGGACATTTAAAAATTCTTGCAGTAAATTTTTAGTAATAGTGTTGTGTCCTTTGTATCTGATGCCTAGTTATGAATAGTCAGCCTTCAGGTTGTTAAGTTCACACTCACGTCCATACAGGATCAGTGGGTATGAACGAAAACATATGTATCTCCTTTTATAACAATTTCTATATAAAGACTTTTGAGACTTTTAATGATTAAATTTCCCACATAGAAGGTAGCACTGTCGCCCATGTACTGAAGGTCTCGGAAACATCTTTTCAGTATCTGACTCGACTAATTATTCTTAATTCGGGCTATTAAATTTTATTAAATTTTAAAAATCCAAAATCTAACTCAGATGTTTTTATTTTCTCTCTTTCTTTCTTTTACATGCCTTTCAATATTGTCTACATGCTTCCACACATACGCTTGCATCAGCCAGTCAGAATGGCTTGTGAGGATCCATCATCTTGACATACTTTGTTGTTTCCTACCCTAATGCCATTTAAAATGTTTTATGGGAAAGTTTTTATTTTGGAATAATTTTAAACTTCCAGAAAACTAGTATTTGGAAATACTAAGAATTCCCAAAGATGCTTCACCCAAACCCCCCAATTGTTAACAATTAACCACATTTGCTTAAACATATGTATGTTTGTGTGTGTGTTAGTTGCTCAGTCGTGTCCAACTCTGTGCAACCCCGTGGACTACAGCCCACCAGACTTCTCTGTCCATGCGATTCTCCAGGCAAGAATACTGGAGTGGATTGCTATGCCCTCCTCCAGGGCATCTTCCCGATCCAGGGATCGAACCCAGGTCTCCTGCCTTGCAGGTGGAAGCTTTACCGTCTGAGCCACAACATGGGCTTCCCAGGTGGCTCCGTGGGCAAAGAATCTGCCTACAAGGCAGGAGATGCAGGTGGACACG
The DNA here is from genome assembly GCF_014754425.2 of Oryx dammah. NCBI lineage: Eukaryota > Metazoa > Chordata > Mammalia > Artiodactyla > Bovidae > Oryx > Oryx dammah. Next base: position 3,808,815 of record NW_024080602.1, on the reverse strand, counting down.
AGTTCAATCCCCAGGTTGGAAAGAGCCCCTGGAGAAGAGCATGGCAGCCCATGCCAGTATTCTTGCCTGGAGAATCCCTTGACAGAGAAGCCTGGCAGGCTACCGTCCATGCAGTCACAAAGAGTCGGACACTACTGAAGTGACTGAGAACACACTAAGCCTGTGCACCACAGCTACTAAGAGCGCACACATGTGCGTGCACACACACACACACACACACACATACATATACATACACACACACATTTTAAAAATGTTTTATCATTTATTTTTATTTTTGGTTATGCTAGGTCTTTATTCGGAGAAGGAAATGGCAACACACTCCAGTATTCTTACCTAGAGAATTCCGTGGACAGAGGAGCCTGGTGGGCTGCTGTCCATGGGGTCGCACAGAGTCAGACACGACTGAGCGACCTCACTTTCACTTTTCACTTTCATGCATTGGAGAAGGAAATGGCAACCCACTCCAGTGTTCTTGCTTGGAGAATCCCAGGGACGGGGGAGCCTGGTGGGCTGCTGTCCATGGGGTTGTAGAGTCGGACACGACTGAGCGACTTAGCAGCAGCAGCAGCAGCAGCAGGTCTTTGCTGCTGTGCTCAGATTTTCTCTAGTTTCATCAAGTGGGGGCTGTTCTCTAGTTGTGGCGCTCAGGCTTCTCATTGCGGTGGCTTTTCGTTTCGTGGAGCACAGGCTCTAGGGTACACGGGCTTCAATAGTTGGGACACATGGGCTCACAGCTTGGCGCACAGGCTTAGTTGCCTTGCAGCACATGGGATCTTCCGAGACCAGGCATTGAATCTGTGTCCTCTGCATTGATAGGTGAATTCATAACCACTGGACCACCAGGGAGGCCCCTGTATAGATTATTTTCCTGAAACATTTGAGAATAAGCTGTACGTATCATGACCTTTTACTCCTAAATACTCCAGGTGTGTTTTTTTAAGAACAAGTGTATTCTCTTATATCACCTCTATATACTGATCAAAATCCGAAAATTAGCCTTGATACATCATTATTACCTAATCAACAGTCTTTATTCAGGTTTTGCCAGTTGTCTAATAATACCCTTTATAGACCAAAAGACCGGAGAAGGCAATGGCACCCCACTCCAGTACTCTTGCCTAGAAAATCCCATGGACGGAGGGGCCTGGTGGGCTGCAGTCCATGGGGTCACTAAGAGTCGGACACGACTGAGCGACTTCACTTTCACTTTTCACTTTCATGCATTGGAGAAGGAAATGGCAACCCACTCCAGTGTTCTTGCCTGGAGAATCCCCGGGACGGGGGAGCCTGGTGGGCTGCCGTCTTTGGGGTTGCACAGAGTCAGACACGACTGAAGCGACTTAGCAGCAGCAGCAGACCAAAAGAAAAAGTTTTCTGGTCCAGCACCCAGTCTAGGATATACATTATAATAGTTGTCATGTCTCTTTAGTCTCTGTTAATCTAGAACAGTGTCTCAGTGTTTCTTTGTCGTCCATGACCTCGATGTTTTTGAAAACTACACTGCCCCAACACTCTGATCATATATTTTTACCTTGGCCTGAATGCTTTTTTCCACTTTCCCACACATCAGTGGAATCTGCACTTCAATAAAGCCCTCCTGACTATTGTCAGCGGAAGCAGCTTTTACTCCATCCGTTGCCTTCATTAGTTAAGTTTTTTAAAATGTCTCTCCTTGGTGGGAGGGAGACTCAAGAGGGAGAGGACATAGGTATACCTACGGCTGATTCATGTTGATGTTTGGCAGAAACCAACACAATACTATAAAAGCAATTATCCTTCAATTAAAAGTAAATTTGAAAAGGAATGTCTCTCCTGGGTCACAAATGTCGTGACTTAATTTTTTTCATATGCAGAAGTATAGAAAATAAGTGAGACTCTTTGTCCCTTTTTCCTGTCCCTGTCCTTCCCCACCCCGGACACTACCACTGAGAACTTTGGTGTAACTGGACTTCAAGTCACTTTGAAGTGAAGTGAAGTCGCTCAGTCGTGTCCGACTCTTTGCGACCCCATGGGCTGTAGCCTACCAGGCTCCTCTGTCCATGGGATTTTCCAGGCAATAGTCCTGGAGTGGATTGCCATTTCCTTCTCCAGGGGATCTTCCCAACCCAGGGATCGAACCCGGGTCTCCTGCATTGTAGACAGACGCTTTACCGTCTGAGCCACCAGGGATGTGCACACATACTCATTTCTTTCATACCTTATCCTCAGAACATTGTGAGCTTATTAAATGAAGGAACCTGTAGCTTGTACATTCAGTATCCCCACAGTGCCCAGCATGGAAGGTGTTCAATAAATGCTTGTTGGTTAGCAGACTTTTGAAGGAAGAAATTATGGTTGATATGATTGTGTGTTTAAATGTGGAAAATTCCTCATAAAAACCATCATTGACCCGTTTTGTCTTTCTTAAATTTAGGTTGTTAAAGGCCTTACTTATTTGTGGAGTTTAAAGATTTTACATAGAGGTATGTACTGAGCTTATGAGCTCTGACTTATTTGGGGGTAGGGTGGGGAACTCTCTGGAAACCTTGATTTTTAAAGTGAATTAGATGATCTCATATTTAAGCCAGGTGATACATTTGATAGTAAGATGGCTCCTTCATAAATGTTATTTTAAAAAAATTTTATTCCTTAACAGCTCTGATATAGATTATATACTTGGTATTATATTTTTGTGAATAATGTTTACGAAACACATAAAATGGTATTTCACAGTATTTGGCAATGACAGGATCTTATTTTTCTTGACTCTAGTTAATGAAAAACCTTCACTTTCTACCAGTTGCCTCCCTTCCTTTTGTTAACATTTCAAATACCCTCATGCACTGTTTCTTAAGAGGCAGCTTCACAGACCTTGAAAGTGAAACGTTAAGGAATTGGTGAATGCATCAGCAATCAGTCTCCGAAGTCTATTAACAGAATACATGAAAAGAATTACCAGGTAACTGGTAAATGTGAATGTTGCAAAAGGAACCTCCTTTTGCACTTGTTAATATTCCCAAAATGTCTGAATTCATTTGGAGCAAATTATTAAGTGAGAAACAGACTATAAAAAAGCAACTGCAAGTTGGCCTAATGTTAGTAACTACTGTTTAAGTTTACACATCTGTTCAGCCTAGCTTTATGCACATTTGGAGAAGGCAACAGCATACACATTAGATGTGATTAAGGGGAAGTTTTGTTTGTTTTTAAGGTATAAGCTATGAGAGAGAAAACAACTGATGCCTTCAGTTGTAGCATCACATCTGTCACTAAGGGTTTTCTGTTGTGGTTGTGGTTGTAGTTTTAATATCCTAGTGATTCCAAATTTTTGTTTAAATTCTCCTTCCTCTTCTGAAGAGGGTATGTAGATATTGACATGCAAAACTTTCAGTTCAGTTCTTGAAGGTGTTCATGCTGATTAAATGGAATCATAAACCAAGTTTTTCTTTAAAGCCAGTCCACTCTATTTCTGAGTGTATAGTTGGTACAAAAGTTATATGTATAGAGAGTTAACTAAATGTGTCAGTATTATTCTTCCTGGGAATATATAAACATGTGAATACATCTGGTGGGTGAGAAAAAGTGGAGCATTTTCTCCCCCAGGATTAAAAGAGAACAATCTTTAATGTAATACGACTTATATTTCTCCCCTGTACTCCTACTGCCCCACACTTGCCAACCCATAAAGTGGTTGTAAACATTTTAATAGGAGTTAGCATAGTGGTCAATTCTTGTCATTTTATTGATTTTTATGAACATCTGCTATCCTTTTGACAAAGGAACTCAAGGAAGTCATCAATGCTCAGCAGCAGAACCTTCGTTTAAAGGCCTTTGCCATGGAAATACAAATGTTATTATTAAAGTGACCCTTAGGCTCATCCTGTACTCCGGGCACACAACATAATTCTGGCTTACAGGGAATTCTCACTAACAATAACTTTCTGTGAGGACTCTTAGTAGCACTATAAACTATAGTAGATAGGGAATGCTGTTCAGTTATTCTGCAGTCATCTTTGTTTTTCTTCTTTAAAACCATTGGTTTTAGCTTCACTTTTTGTCTGGAGGAATAATGGAATTTTTCATTTGAAATGGTGTCTTGATAGACATTTTCTAATGGATTTATGTCTGGATCTAAAAATAAAGACTGAAGTGTTGGTTAGAGTCGTGTTCAACCACCCTGTAGTCACTGTGGGCAAGTGTGGCTGACCAGAGCCTCTCAGAGGCTGGTAGGTCCTTCTCCCCAGCTCTGGATGCAGTTTGGGTTGAGAAGTGTTCTTTGATCAGTGACGTATGAGGGCATTCGTGGTTTGACTGATTAAGGTCATAGAGGTTTCAAAAAGGAATCCTAAGCCTGTACGTCTCTTTTCAGTCTGTGCTCACCAGTCCAGCACAGAGAGTAACCACTGTAAGATGCCACTGGTTCTGGGTTAAGGTTATCGGGGAGAGGCTGAGTGGGGATTTTGGTAGTGAGCCAACTAACCCTCTCAAGGAATTTCCATTTTAAAAATTTATTTGTTTAACTGAAGTACAGTTGATTTACAGTGTTGTGTTCAGGTATCCAGTGTGTTGTGTTCAATGTTCAGGTATACGATGTTGTGTAGGATACAGCAAGATGATTCATTCATACACAGATTTTACACAAATATACACAGATTTGTACAAAGATATACAGATTCTTTTCCCTTATAGGTTATTACAAAATATTGAGTATAGTTGCCTGTGCTATAGAGTGGTTTCTTGTTGGTTATCTATTTTATATAGTAATCTGTATATATTCAGTGTTAAATAAGTACCAGTAAGTGAATGTGCGTCTGTGTCTCTCTCGATGCAAAGACTGATGAATTACAGTGCAGATGGACAGTTATTCCCCAGTAATTATGGGTATTCAGCTATAGAAACAGTGTGCTGTTGTAGTTTACCTTATTAAATATGTATGTTTAGCTTTTGAGTTTCCTTGTTATTTGTGGAAATTTTACCTTCTGGATTTAAAAGTACATGTTTTTTATTGGAGAGTGGAAGAAGCCAAGTGTCCCTGGAGACTTTTGTAAAGCTTTGTAATGAGAAATTTACTCTAGATTGAGTAGTTGTTAACTTAATAATTTAGAGGTTTTGTCCATATTTAATAACTTGGATTTCATAAAAATAAGATTAAAGATGCCTTTATATTTACCAAAAAGCTATTTAATTTTCTCCTTGATTAAAAAATTGTAGCTTTCTAGATCAGTTCAATCAGGCAATTAAAGATCAGAGCTTTTAAGTTCAGCTAAGGCAATTAAATAGGTAATATACTTTTCTTATACACTTATGCTGTACAGGCTTATTGCTGTACCTTCTTAAAAGCACATATCCTTGTTTTTGCTTTCTCGAAATGAATGGTGAGGGGAGTTCTAGCTGAATATGTTTCATGCTGTCAAATCAAAGACCGTGGTCCTTCTCTGGCGGTGGCTGCAAGGGATCCTGGTACAAGCGCTGTGAGAAGACAGAGCGAAATGAAGACAGGGAAAGACAAACACTAATGAGTGGGCTAAGCCTCCTTTCCTTTGTCTTGTCTGAGTACCTGTCCCTGAAAGCCAGGATCCTTATACTCAGGAACACAAATTTCAGAAGATTAAGAAATGGATATGTATTCAGTAAGAGGACAAGCTGTCTCTCACATTTGAGTGGCTTCCCTGAAGTATAGTGGTCCTGGATTTGTGACTGTTAAAAAAAATGATGCATATAGAAGTATATAATATATTGTGGAATTTATATTATAAAAGATAGTTAATGGCTTCCAGACAAGCTGTTGAAAATTGAGCCTTTCCTATAAAGCAAAACCCCATGAGGACTATAGAGCAGGACGAAGCCTGAGCAGCAGAGTGACAGACCACCCCTCCGTCCTGTGGGCCTTGTTAGTCTGGTGCAGGTCAGTTTATTTGTGTATTGTGTAAAGTGGAAATTTTTTTAGGAATTGAAGTGTATAAGATCCCACCAACCCATAGGGGATCATCATATATTATATTCAGTCAGGTTTTACTGATGTTTATTTTGTTCTTTTCACAATCTAGTTGACGTGATATATATGAAAGTTTTTATAAACTATCAGATATTAATAGTGTAGGTATGTTTTAATTACATAATAACTATTATTAGAATTAACCACTTTATCCTGTTAATAAGCTTATCTCATTTCCAAATCAACCCAGGGAGAGAGTTTATTCTACTTTGTATTACTAGGTCAAAAATTATGAAAATCTTTTCTTCAAGAAAAGCATGTGATATCACATGAAGACATAATTACTAAAACTGTTTGAAACTTCCACCAAGATTAACTACTGTGGAAAAAATTGTCTTTATTAAAAAGCATTTGTATGAGCCCTATAAGTATAGCATGTACTGACTGAGTAAAAACAAAGAAAATGAACAGTGAGAAAGTCTGTTAGGCCAGATCCAACATTACAGCAAATATTGCAGCTTAACTTCAAAACATACATCGCCACTAATGAGGTGAGAGCCCTGCATATTAATAAACCTACAGCTCCAGTCACAGCCATCATTACCCACATCAAACATAAATACAAGATTAACACCTGTGCCATTTCTTTGGAAGATGTGAGAATGCCCTGGCAGTAACTGCTCTCTCTTTCCCTGAGGATAAAAAATAGAAATGGAACGGTAATGAGAACAAAACTTGGATTAAGAAAATAAAATTGGCAGTCAGGCTGGGGTAGTCTTACACAGATGGAGAAGTTTATAGAAAGAAAAAAGCCTAGATAGGTGGTGTCCCAGGGTATTTTTTGTATATACAATCCTGGTTATTTTTATTAATTTTCTCTAATAGGAGAGCTTTTTCATATTTTACATATATATATATATATAGTTGTATTACTCTGAAGGTGAGTGCTGCCCAAATAGATTTGTTTGGAGAAACTAAGTCTCATGGTTTCAATATACATGTTAGAAATTTTATTTTCTACCCTTTTTATTATTTTTTTATAAATCTGGCCTCAATACTTATCTTCCAATTGGTGTTGTCATAGACACCAAAGCCAATTTTTTTAAAATTATTTTTATTGAAGGATAATTGCTTTACAGAATTTTGCTGTTTTCTGTCAAACCTCAACATGAATCAGCCATAGATATATATATGTCCTCTCCCTCTTGAGCCTCCCTCCCATCTCCCTCCCCATCCCACCCCTCTAGGTTGATACAAAGCCCATTTGAGTTTCCTGAGCCATAGGGCAAATTCCCATTGGCTGTCTATTTTACATATGATAATATATGTTTCCATGTTCCTCTCTCCATACATCTCACCCTCTCCTTCCCTTTCCCCATGTCCATAAGTCTGGCCTCTATGTCTGTTTCTCCAAAGCCAATGTTTTTAGTTTGTTCATTGAGCAACTTTTTATCTCAGCTGTGTTCTAGGCACTTGTCTGTGTAGTTGGAATATATTGATTTACATAAAACAAAAGATTCTGACACTCATGGAACTTATATTCTAGGTTGGGAAGCCATCCATAAATAATGAACATAATAAAAAAAATAAATACAGAGTATGTTAGAGGGTAGTTACTAATATAAAGAAAAAGTAGATCAAACTTAGGGGAGGCAAAAGATGGGTTGCAGTGTTCATCAGGTAGGCTTCACAGAGATGAGACTGAAGCAAAGGCTTAAAGGAAGAGAGTTACTAGCCGGGAAGGTATATGGGAGAACAGAGCAGAAGATACCAGTGGGATGTGCATACTGTGTTCATGGAACAGCAGGGAGGTCAGTGTGTCACACTGAGGACATGGGAGAGGGTGCCATCAGCTGTTAGGCAGTGTCAAAGTAACCAGGTGAGTTATAGAGACTCAGTTGTGAAGATGTGGAGAAGTGATCAGGTTCTGAACATATATATAAATGTAGAGTTAGAATTTCCTGGTGGGTTACTTAGGGATTTTAAGAGGAAGAGAGGAGCTAAAGTTGCTTCAACTTTCAACAATAGCTCAATGTGATAAAAATGTTGCCTGCCACATTTTTTTCCTGCTAAAAGAGAGACTTTCTTTAAAATTAAGGAAAAAACTGGTAATGCCAAGTGCTGACAAAGAATACAGAGCAACTGGACTCTCATACATTGCTGGTAGGAGTATGAAATGGTCCAGCCACTTTGGAAAGCAGTTTGATAATGACCTCCAAAGTGATTTGGCAGTCCCATGCCATATGGCTTTATGTATAATAGCTCCAAACTGGAAATGACTTTTAGTGTCTTAAATGACTTAAGTGTCTTTTAGCTGGTGAATAAATAGACTGTGGTACATCCCTACATGGAATACTACTCAACAATAATAGGGAAGAAACTGCTGATTCACACAGTGACACAGATGCATCCTGACTTCCTTATGCTAAGTGAAAGAAGCCAGACATAAAGGGCTACCTATTGTGTCATTCCACTTCCATGACATTCTGGAAAAGGCAAAACTAGAAGGATGCAAAACACATTGGTGGTTGCCCAAGGGCAGAGGAAGAGTTGACTATAGAGCTGTGAGGGAGTTTGGGGAGATGTTGCAAATGTTCTGTATCTTGATTTTGGTGATGGTTATATGACTGTACACGTTTGTTAGAACACTTAAACTTACACCTCTAGAGAGGATGAATTTTCCTGTAAATTATATTGGACCAACCCAATACCTCAGTAAATCAAACTTTCTTTAAAAAAAGGAAGAGAAAAAAGGCACTCTCTTAGTTCTTAGCAGTGCAGCGGAATTTCTACTTTAGAAAGAGGTTTCCTTGCCTAAAGAGACAGACCATTCTTTCAAGGGGTCTGGTTGATTCTGTCTTTATTACCATATCTTGTGATGCCTGAAAAATCCTACCTAGGTTTGGTCTAGCAACTCACTAGCTTGGGAAAAAAAAAAAAAGAAACTCTCACGGTTTGCAATGTCAGAAAGAGAGGGGGTGGCAAAAGAAAGGAAGCAGAGGGGAAAAGAGAAGAAAGTTGCTATTGTCCTTGGTCAACAATTTAGAACATCTGGAAATTGAACAGATTTTTCTTTCCTTAGTTAACCCATTTTTTCCCCCTCAGATATGTGCACCACTGAATTGGCCTGACTTGGGCAGTTTTTAAAGTTCAATTTCTAAGAGGGAATAGGTTTTATGTAAATTCCCAATCCAGTCCTGCTGACCGATTGCCTCATTGTGTGACCCTGGAACAGAAGGTGACTCCTGCTCTCTAGGCGTCAATTTCCTCATATAGATGATGAAAGAATGGCCGGATGATCATTCAGGTTCCGACAAGCACCAGGATTCTGGATTCTTTGCTTTGTAACAGAAGGAAATATGATATCTTAACAAGGTACAAAGCAAGTCCTTTGCTTTGTAAGAAAAACAAATGAAAATCCCTGATAGTAGATTTTTCTATGAAAATTTTAATAATAGTAATAATAACAATAATGAATATTAATTAGGTGCTTACTCTGTACCAGGCCCTGTTCTAAGTACTTAATGTGTACCAACTATTTTGTGTTCCTTCAAAATGGGAAACTCTAGGAAATAAATATTTTAGAACTAAAGAGGCTTAAATGCAAACAAGTAATTGAAAATTAAAGCACTGTGGCTTATCTAAGAATATGGTTGCTTTCTAAATCAAACTGATGGAATCAAATCAAAAGATAAAGTCTTTATGGGAAAAAAAGTTTTTAAACTGTAAAGTATATGGAAAATAAAATATTATCGTGAACAAAAAGTTACAGAAGGGACATATAGAGCCACAACTTAGGTGGAAAACAAAGGAATTCTTTTTTTTAAATCTTTTTATTTTGAAATAATTGTAGATCCACAAAAAGTTGCCACCAGAATGTACAAGAAGGTCCCTCTCAAGGGCACCCTCTTTAAGGAAGGAATGTGTAAGAGAATTGGAGGCTAATGACATAGAAGAGTGTAGGCAGGTGAATGTTATGTATATTTGCTAATACCTTTTAAGTGAGATCAGTGTAAATTTTAAAACTTAGAGTGTTATAAGAATATTTATGTTATATTCCAAGTTATTTTTATTATATCTTATTAAATGAAAGAAAAGGAATGAACTGGTAGAAGTAAAATCTCTGAATTCCTTAGGAAATGAACTTTGATGTCAAGGTGGTAGTGTTAAAAGAATACCTTAGTGTGTTTAAAAGTTGGGAATTGTGATGGGAAAAAGGAATGATCATTTGCTGGATTCTTTAGGGAAAGGATTGTTGGAAAACATTACTATCAATAGGAAACTCACCTGGTTAACTTTAAGTATTGTATGAAGAAATGTAACATACACAGATTTACATAACCTCTTTTGCAGAGTTTTACACAGTTGGTGCTTACCCATAGGTGAGTTTTATTTTTGCTATCTAGAGGACCAAACACAGGTTTTAAAAAGACTAGTTTGAACAACCCAAGACATTTTAAAAGAAACCGTCCCCAGTTAGTTTTATGTTGTAGTACGTGATGATGAGAGGACTGGCATGCACGGGCTCCTTCCCTGGGCTTTGTGACTGCTTAATCAAATGTGTCTGGAAGGAGGCGTTTATGTTAAGCAAGTGCTCATAGTGGGAGCACAGTTATATCTAGGCTCCTATTCAAATCCTTTAAATAGTATCCTTTAAATGTATACATTAATCATATGCCAGTGATGTAGTAGATTGTAACTTATGAGCACTTGTGTTTTTGGAGGGAAAAAAAAAGCTTTAGCCCATTAACTGAGGCAAACAAACTAGTCCAGTGACTCTGGGTTGTTGGTTTTATGTTGGATATATATAACCTGGCAAATATCTGTTACTTGCCACACAAATGAGCATCTCTAAAAATTAAGCCTCCTTCCCCAGTTTGCTCATTCATTCTCTTTCCCTTGAGTAATCACTAGAAATTTCTGTATTTCTAAATGACTTTCAAAACAGGAAACCCCATATAGCATTACTTAAAAGTGTTTTTTTTTTTAAGATTGTATGTCTAGGGTATATAAAAAACTATCAAAACTCAACAGCACTCCCACAAACAATCCCAATATAAAATAAAATATTTGAAGAAACATTCCACTGAAGAGGATATACAAATGGCAAATAAGCACAGGAGAGGATTTCAGCATCATTAGCTGTTAAGACAATGCAAATTAAAGCCACAGCAAGGTACTACTACACACCTGCCAGAATGGCTAAAATTTTAAAAATAGCGATAACATCAAATGCTGGCAAGGATGCAGAGAAATTAGATCACTAATACATTGCTGATAGGAATGTATAATGAAGCAGCCCTGCTGGAAAACAATTTGACATTTTTGAAAAATCTACCATATGACCCAGCATTTGCACTCCTGGGCATTTATCCCAGAGAAATGAAGACTTATGTTCACACAAGAAGCTGTACACAAATATTTATAGTAGCTTTGTTCATAACAGCCAAAAACTAGAAACAGCCCTGACATCATTTACGAATGCATGGTTAAACAAGCTGTGCTCCGTTCCCACCATGTACTATTACTCAGCAGTAAAAAGGAATGAGCTTTGGATATACATAACCTGGATGAATCTCCAGAGAATGATGATGAGTAAAAAAAAAAAAAAAACCTAGTCACAAAAGATTACATACTGCGTGACTCCATTTTTATAAAATTCTTGAAATGACAAAATTACAGAAATGGAGAGTAGGTTAGTGGTTTCTAGAGGCTAATGAGAGGATGCAGGGGTAGGAAGGAGGTGGTGTGGCAGTAAAATAGTGGTGATGGGCACATTCTGTGTCCTGACGGCATCAGTGTCAATATCTCATTTGTGATATTGTACTATAGATTTTCAAGATGTCACCATTGGGAGGAAATGGGTAGAGGGTATACAGAATGTCTGTATTCTTTTATTTATAACTGCATACGAGTCTACAGTTACCTCAAAAAGCATAATAAGAAAGAATATGTGGTTGTTCTATGATTGTCTGTGTTGGGGTGGTATACTTAATCAGAGAGGACTGATATTGTGGACTTAGTTTTTCTGTCACCCATGCATCTGTGATGGGATTTATCATAGACAGAGCCATCCCTTTTAGGACATTTCTAAGACGGTGAGGACCCAGGGAGATTGTCATGCAAGCCACTTTCCCTTCTTTCTGAAAATGAGTATCAGTGAAAACCTTAGGGAAGAGAAGTCATGTTCAATACAGGCAGGGATTACGAATAGTCTGAGAGGGTATTTAGTCCCCTGTAAATACTTCCCCTAAGAAGGAAATGGCAACCCACTCCAGTGTTCAGAATCCCAGGGACGGGGGAGCCTGGTGAGCTCCCGTCTTTGGGGTCGCACAGAGTCAGACACAACTGAAGCGACTTAACAGCACGATGCTTCTGCCTGGCTGGGGATTGCGATTTAAAGTAGATTACGTTGTCGTTGTGTGTTTGACTCACAGTTCTTTATGGCACCCAAATATATGCCCCTCACCTTAATGGTGAGCCGCTGTCCAACAAGCCAACATGAGGCCCTCTGTGGGCTGTTGCATGTTTGAGTGACTAAGCCCTGATCACAGCTTTGTCCTTTAATCTAACTGTGAGTTTAGGGTTTCTTCAGAGGGAGAGGGAGAACAGCTGTGTGCTAGGTAGTTCCTACTGGTGGAGAGTTGGAGGCCACAGTGCGTTTGTAACACTGATTGTGTGCCAATGTATGTTTGTTAGGTGAATAAATTGAATCACAGTTTTCTGGGATTAATTTTTTTCTCCTGGAATTTTCTGTAGTGTAGCTTAATTGGAAGTCATCCTTTGTTCCTCTCTCTGTTACTAAAGTAAGATAGAATATTCTGCCAAGAATGTTTAGCAGTTAAACCTCCATGGCTATCCCTTTCTCCAAAGGCATGATTTAAGGTGATCAGCACCATGGAAATTAAATCCATTCTTTTGCTGTTGGTGAATTAAATTTCTTCTCCATTGGATGCAGTAATTATTACTATCACTGATATTATTTTTTGAGTGCCTTATTTGTACTGTTGTATTAGATCTTTTGTGTGTATCATTTTATTTAAGCTTCTTTATAACCTTGCAAGGAAGGTGTCATTGTCTTCCCATTATCAGATGAAGAAACTGAAGCTTAAAAAGGATAAATAACTGAATCAGGAGAAAAGTGATAATTGCTTGGTAGCTCTAGATTTAGGGTCAGATCAAGATTTAACTTCTGCTTCAGCTTCTTAATACAACTCAACTGTGTGACCTTGGATCAGTTTTAACCTCTTTGAGATCATAGGACTCTGTCTGGCACATAATAGCTATGTTATAGTTCAAATTACTGCTTATCAAGACAAGCAGCAAGAGGTTAAGCGAGAGAATAGTTAGAACCTTCCTCAATCTTCTCTCCTGTATCTACTTTATGTGATAAGTGAAAAAATCTAAAGTAAGCATATGCTAAAGATCAACACAGCTATTCAAGGCCAAAACTGGGATAGTAACCTGGCCCACAAATTCAGATGATATTTATCTCATAAGCATAATGCTCTTTGCTAGGGTTTAAGAGTTAGGATTGTAAACTCTAGTTGTATGGCTTTGAGCAAGTAATTTCACTAACTTGAGTCTCAACTTACTCACCTATAAAATGGGGTTAATAATAACCTATCTCAAGGGTTATGATGAGAATTAAATAAGCTGCAGAATACATATGATGATAAATGCATTTAGCCCAGTGCTTGGCATATAGCAAATGCCAGAGAAGTATTAGAGAAGGCGATGGCACCCCACTCCAGTACTCTTGCCTGGAAAATCCCATGGACGGAGGAGCCTGGTAGGCTGCAGTCCATGGGGTCACACAGAGTTGGACACGACTGAGCAACTTCACTTTCACTTTTCACTTTCATGCATTGGAGAAGGAAATGGCAACCCATTCCAGTGTTCTTGCCTGGAGAATCCCAGGGATGGGGGAGCCTGGTGGGCTGCCGTCTCTGGGGCCGCACAGAGTCGGACACGACTGAAGCAACTTAGCAGCAGCAGCAGAGAAGTAGAATCTGCCCTAATTTTTGTTATGCTTTAGAATAATTTACCACAGTTGGTCTTCTGGACATGCTACTCCAAGTCAAGTCTATAATCAAAATGTATCTTATAATTTATTTATGTGGTATTCTGTTGCTTCCTTTCCTTCTTCACAGAAAAGATTTTGTAATCATAGGAATCTTATGTCTTGAAGTATCTTAGATTCGTGGGAAGTAGGTAGTTAAGAGCTGGGGGCAGAATATAGTTCCCTTCTGACTCCCAGAAACCTGTTCCTCCATACCTGGTATTTCCCATGCATCAACCAGAGAATGTTGCTGGGTGGATCTAAGATCCACTGTGTTTTACTTACTACTAAAAGGAAGGCAGAATTGAGAGGCCTAAGCCTTTTTGTCTCTGGTATTAGTCTTATAAATGCCACGTGTCTCCTGCCTTCATCATATATAAAGAGAGAAAACCAATGTTTGTTGCTTCCATTCAGACTGAATCATGAGACTCTAGATAATAGCTTCCATTTAGGATGGCTAATTATGCTGCTTAATTTTATTTAAGGCTTTTCCAAGAATATTTGGATGGCCTACCCTTTACTGTGTGATGGAATGATTAGAATACCTTTTATATCGCATTGCGGTTTTCTCTTAAGTGTGTTCCTGTTGTGCACAGATGCATTTGTAACGCAGAGTGTCATCATAGTCTATATTTAATTGTACCTGCTGTTCTCATTCATTAGAATGCAGTCCCCAAGAAATAACTAGATAGATATATTAGTTGTCTTTTCATAAGACAATTAAACATAATAACATAATGAAAGAAGGTTGCTGAAGCACACTGGCATAGCGTTACGAGAGCTTACTAGGAGTGAAGACCTGTAATGTGTCCTCCAGCTCCTGGTAAACTGAGTGGTTTCGTGGCATTCAAGCAAAATATTGTAATTGCTTTATAGAGGGAAAAAATTGAAGAGAAGTTTATTTCTGCTTCCATTATCATCCCACAAGAGAACCACATGCTGTATTTTGAAACTGAGCTCATGTTTCCTTAAGGATTGCATGGTGCCCGTTTCTAAAAGCGTTCAGTGAGACTTCCACATGAAAGCACAGAGCAAACTAAACATTTTAACTATAAGACACAATGGAGACCAGAAGGGAGCAGAAGTCAGATGCATCACCAGAACCTGATGTGAATAGATCACAGCAAAAAGAGAATCCTCAGTTTGCATGAATTTCCTTTTCTGAAAAGAGAAAGCATAGAGTCACGTATGCAAAGTGATTTTCTTTGAAACTAAACTTAAAATTGATGTATAGAACCCTATATAAAGTGCATTGGATTACTCCAGTCATAGTTCTGAGAAAGAGATTTTATTTATCTGTTTTGAACAGCCCCCTCAGTACCCAGTCATTTCCTATGGAGGGTTGTCTCCCGCTCTGACCCCTGGTTGTGCTGCGGGTGGGGGCTGGGCAGTGGGCGGAGGAGCCTTTTGTGAAGAGCTGCAGAAAGCACATGCTCCTGTGGGCCTTTATTATCGAGCTTCAGCTTGATGCTGTTTATGTGGGTTGTTTAATGGCTAATTGATGCAGCATGGATAGGATATCGTTTCCTGCATGAGGCAGTTATGGGTGGCAACATGGGTTTGTCTCAACATGATACCAATTTCCACAGTCAATTTGGTCAATTCAGTGAAGGGGAAAGAAAAAAGAGTCAGTCCAGCCTGAAAATCAGTCAAAGGAGTACTAGAGGTTATTGAGGCAACTATGGTTGGTTGATCAAAATTTTCATGTTTGGACCATTTGTTTTCACATTTTGTATACATAGCCTTAGTCATTTTGGGAAATAAATACACAAAAGCAACATTTAAAATTTAGTATCTTTTAAAAAATACTTATAATCACAATCAGGTCTTCTAGAATGTGTTAGTTTTGAGAAGGAATAACCATTTTACCATTGATATGTGGTATATGATTAGTGTAAATAACTCATGTTTTATAATTTGTTATAAATAGAGTGAGAAGGTGACCACAGGGATCACAAAGCACCTGGGAAACTATGGAGAAGTTAAATAATTGTGTTTTCGGGCTGATTTTTAAAACCACTTTGTTGTTATATAACTTACATATCATAAAACTCACCCATTTTAAGTGTGAGGAGTTTTTAATAAATAGAGAATTGTGTTATTATCACTGTAATCCGTTTGAGAACATTTCCCATCATCCCAAAGACGAAGCCACTTGCCCATTTGCGTTCAGTTCCTGTTCCTAGCCCTAGCCTCCAGAAACCACTAACCTGTTTTCTGAATTTGTAGATTTGCCTTTTTTAGACATTTTACATAAATAGATTTATATAACATGAAGTCTTTTCTATCTCACTTCTTTGATTTAGTATAATCGTTTTGTGGTTTACACATTTAGTAGCATGGATATGTCGGCAGTTCATTCCTTTTTTAAAAATGTCTTTTTAAAATTGAGGTATAATTGACATACATTATATTAGTTTCAGGTGTACAACATAATGATTTAATATTTGTATATATTATGAAGTGATCACCAAAATAAGCCTAGTTAACATCTGTTACCATACATAGAGAATTTTTTTCTTGTGATGAGAACTTTTATGGTTTATTCTTTTAGCAAATTTAAAATGTGTAATACAGTATTATTAAATGTAATCGCTGTGTATTAAATTACATCCCTGTGACATACATCGGAGAAGGCGATGGCACCCCACTCCAGTACTCTTGCCTGCAGACTCCCATGGACGGAGGAGCCTGGTGGGCTACAGTCCATGGGGTCGCTAAGAGTCGGACACGACTGAGTGACTTCACTTTCACTTTTCACTTCCATGCATTGGAGAAGGAAATGGCAACCCACTCCAGTGTTCTTGCCTGGAGAATCCCAGGGATGGCGGAGCCTGGTGGGCTGCCGTCTATGGGGTCGCACAGAGTCAGACACAACTGAAGCGACACAGCAGCAGCAGCAGCAGCAGCAGCAGTGACATACTTATTTTAAAAACAGATGTTTGTACTTTAGACTCCCTTCACTCATTTTGCCCTCCTCGCTAATCCCCCCCTCCCCTCAGCAAATACCAGTCTGTTCTCTGTATCTATGAGTTTGTTTTGCTATTGTTGTTGTTGTTAGATTCTGTTTATAAGTGAGATCACATGGTATTTGTCTTTTTCTGATTATTTCAGTTAGCATAGTGCCCTTGAGGTCCACTCATGTGGACTCAAATGACAAGATGTTTTTATGGCCAAAAAATATCTCATTATATATACATCATTGTGTTTAGTACACATATACACCACACTGTATGTACCACATTTTCTTTATTGATGAACATTCAGGTTGTTTCCCTGTTCAGTTATTATAAGTAATGGTGTGGTGAACATAGGGGTGTAGAGACCTTTTGGGGTGAGCACTTTATTTCCTTTGAATGAATACCCAGAGGTAGAATTGGTGGATGTTATGGTGGCTCTGTTTGTAATACTTTGAGGAATCTCCATACTGTTTCCCATAGTAAAAGTGAAAGTGTCAGTCACTCAGTTTTGTCCTACACTTTGCGACCCCATGGACTGTAGCCCACCAGGCTCCTCTGTCCATGGGATTTCCCAGAAAGAATACTGAAGCAGGTAGCCATTCCTTTCTCCAGAGGATCTTCCTGACCCAGGGATCCAACCCACATCTCTTGCACTTCAGGCAGATTCTCTACCATCTGAGCCACCAGGGAAGCCCATTTTCCATGTACCAATTTACATTTCCATCAGCTATGACCAGGGTTCCCTTTTCTCCACATCCTTGCCACCAATTGTTATTTCTTGTCTTTTTGATAATAGCCATCTGAACAGATGTGAGGTGTTATCTTATTGTGGTTTAGATTTGCTTTTCTCTGATGGTTAGAGATGTGTACCTTTTTGTGTACCTGTTGGCCATCTGTATGTCTTGTTTAGAAAAATGTCTGTTCAGACCCTCTATTCGTTTTTCAATCATGTGGACTTTTTTTTTTTTCTGTTAGGTTGTCTGAACTTTTTATATATTTTAGATGTTAACCCTTAATCAAACGGGGCTTCCCCAGTGGCTCAGAGGGTAAAAAGTACACCTGCAGTGCAAGAGACAGGAGACAGGAGTTCAATCCCTGGGTCAGAAAGATCGCCTGGAGGAAGAACTGTCAACCCGTTCCAGTGTCCTTGTCTGAAAAATCCCATAGACAGAGGAGTCTGCTGGACTCCACAGTCTGAAGGATCACAAACAGTTGGACACAACTGAGCACACGTGCAGATAGACAGACTTTAATCAGATACATGATTTGCAAATATTTTCTCTTATTCATTTGGTTGCTTTTCCAGTTTGTTGATGGTTTCCCTTGCTCTGCAAAGCTTTTTAGTTTGATGTAGTCCCACTTGTATGGTTTTTGTTTTTTTTTTTGGCTTTTGTTGCCTTTGCTTTTTTATTTTTACTTAATGTTTTGGCTGCTATGGGTCTTTGTTGCAGCACATGGCTTTTCCTCTAGTTGCAGTGAGCAAGGACTACTCTCTGCGGTGCACAGGCTTCTCCTTGTGGTGGCTTCTCTTGTTCTGGAGCACAGGCTTTAGGGCGTGTGGGCTTCAGCAGTTGTGTACACAGGCTTAGTTGCACCACAGCATGTGGAATCTTCCCAGACCAAGAGTTGAACCCATGTCCCCTGCATTCCAAGACATTTTGTTTACCATGGGCCTACCAGGGAAGTCCCTGTTGCCTTTGCTTTTGATGTCAAATCCAAAATAAATCTTTGTGAAGACTGATGTCAAGGAACTAACCCCTTCTGCTTTCTTCAAGGGCTTTTATGCCTTGAGGTCCTATGTGCAAGTCTTTAACCCATTTTGAGTGAAATTTTGTGTATGTTGTAAGATAATGGTCCAGTTTCATTTTTTAAAGTGTGGCTGTGCATTTTTTTCAAACACTATTTATTTAAGAGACTGTCTTTTATTTCTCCTTTGAATAGTCAGATATTTTTGTCTGCTTTTGGCATCAGGGTAATGCTGGCATCACAAAATGAGTTTGGAAGTGTTCCCTCTTATGCTATTTTTCTGAAGAGTTTGAGAAGAATTGGTATTCATTTTTCTTTG
Source organism: Oryx dammah (assembly GCF_014754425.2). Taxonomy (NCBI): domain Eukaryota; kingdom Metazoa; phylum Chordata; class Mammalia; order Artiodactyla; family Bovidae; genus Oryx; species Oryx dammah. The sequence continues at coordinate 3,789,811 of NW_024080602.1, read as the reverse complement.
ACTGTTTGGTATAGAATTCAGTAGTGAAGCCATCTGGTTCTGGTCTTTTGTTTGTAGGAAGTTTAAACATTACTGTTTCAATCTCCTTACTAGTATTTGGTCTCTTTCAATTTTCTATTTCTTCATGATTCAATCTTGGAAGTTTGTATGTTTCTAGAAATTTATCCATTTACTAGTAGAGTGATATTTGGATTGTATCCAGTTTGGGATTATTATGAATAATGATACCGTTTGTACACAAGTCTTTATTTGGTTCTGTGTTTTCATTTCTCTTGAGTAACTACCTGGGGTGGTATGTATCTTTCTTTAAATATTTGTAATCACAATGAATCAGATCACCTAATGCATATCAGTTTTGAAAAGAAATAACCATTTTCCACTGATATATACTGAATGATCAGTGTCAATAATTAACTGATATTTCATACTTTATTAAAGTTAAAATAGGAATGCAACCACAAAGATTATATGGTAAGTTTACATTTAATTTTAAAAGACACTTTGAGGCTGATTTTTATTTAGTTACAGGCTCTTCTAGAAAGCCGCCTGGGGCATGACACTGATATCCGATTTGTAAGTTCTGCCATTTTCCCAGCTTCCTGATAGTTCTAATAATCCTCTACATGCGTGTATGCTCAGTCGCTTTAGTCCTGTCTGACTCTGCGACCCTATGTAGGGTAGCCCGCGAGGCTCCTCTGTCCATGGGGTTCTCCAGGCAAGAGTACTGGAATGGGTTGCCATGCCCTCCTCCAGGGAATCTTCCTGACTCAGGGATCAAACCTGAGTCTCTAGACTGCTGGATTGGCAAGTGGATTCTTTTCCACTAGTGGCACCTGGGAAGCCCCTAATAATCCTCTAAGCACTTCAAATGAGCCTGCCTTGGAGGTAATCAAGAAGACTGAAGTGGCTGAAATTTATAGAGCAGAATCCTAGAGAGGAAGGAACTGTGCAGAGAAAGAGCTCAGGAAGTTATGTGGAAGTCTCCTTGAGTTTTTGGCCAAGTATCAGCCTCTGCTTTTGTAGGGTGAAATCTTACAAAGCTGGTAGAATTCATATAATGAATTTGCATCTGATCTAATATATCAGATGATTCACATCTTGACTTTCTAGGGTAAGAGTCATTGTCATTACTGATTCTACAGAGCAATAGCTTCCAGTACATATAGTGTATGTTTCTCCCATTTATTTTGTTTATTCGATGATTCATTAAGCACCATTTCTTTGACAGGCACTGCTAAGCACACAGGGTCAGTTAATTTTTATAACAACTTTTGTCAATATAGGAAGATCAGATACACCTTTAATCATATATCATATACTCACACATACGTATTCACTCTCTCATACACATGCACCCTCAAATCCTTTTTTGAAATAAATAAGAGTTAGCCTAAATCTGAATTCATATGATGGAATTTGAAGCAAATGGAATCTTTTTATGTTGGAATTTGCTTCAAACTCCATCACATGAATTCAGGTTTAGGCTAACTAAATCCTCTGATTTAAGTTTCATTTTATCTGGGTAAAATAATCCACCTTATATCTGAGTCATCAACAAACCTAGTATATAGTCAATGAATTTATCTCTTCCATGTTTTCACTTAAAACATGCAAATTCTATAATTCAAGAATAGTTCCAGGAATACTAAAATAATTTTTGTTGTTGTTTTGGCTTGTTTTCAACTTCATTCCAAGCCATAAACAAGAGCACAACAGATTAGGCCAGAAACATTACTTTTAAGAAGACAGTTGTAACTATGCTTATTTTAATGCAATTTCATGTTATGGAAAACAAACAACTGAGAGCATACAGCTTTTCATTCAGCTCGCTTAAAAGCATAGCCTTTCTTCTGTAAGCAAAGCACAAAAAAGATGAGTCTTTAAAGTGACTGATTATAAATGGCAATCATCAGGGCAGATGTAAGTCATTTTGGTTTAATCAGGCCATTAATTATTAGGGTTTATCAATTAGTTTTATTGAAGGCAAAGGAGCTTAAATGAATAGTAGAGCATTGATTTTAACTGAGACATTTTCTAAAAGAAAATACAAATGAGATGTGTAGAATCTGAAATTATATACAGGTCCTTTTCATACCACTAAAAAGTAACAAGCTGCATCTAATGTAAACCATAAACCTTTAGTGAGAAACCAAATTAACTCTAATTCCTTTGCATTGTACATAAAATAACACATTTTAGTGTTTCCTAATTTAAGGTTTGCTTTGGGTTGGCCATGAAGTCAACATTATGTCGGATAAAGTGAAATGAAGGTTCAACGTAAAGTTATCCATTCGTGATATCAGGTATTTCCTATCCTCTTTCACTTTAGAAGAATCGTAGTTGTTTTATACAGATAAGGCTGTATAGGAGTCAGTGTAGATTCCTGTTGGCCAGATCCTCTCAGAAAAAGCAGAGGTGACACAGAAAGTGTGTATATTTGCCCACGTGGGCACATGTGTATGACAGAGTGAGTATGCATGTGTGTGTGTATGATATATAAGATTAAAGGTGATATCTGATCTTCCTATATTGACAAAAGTTGTTATAAAAATTAACTGAGACTGTGTGCTTAGCAGTGCCTGTCAAAGAAATGGTGCTCAGTGGATCAACGAATAAATACAATAAATGGGAGAAACATACACTGTATATACTGGAAGCTACTGCTCTCTAGAATCAGTAATGACAATGACTCTTACCCTAGAAAGTCAAGATGTGAATCATCTGATACATTAGATCAGATGCAAATTCCATTCTATGAGTTCTACCTGAAGGCAGGCTTCTTCCTGAAAGACTAGTTCACAGAACTGACAGTGATCCCATCACATGTGTCTCCTGTCACAATATTTTCCTACTCCTTCAGTGGGATTTCACAGTAAGGTGGGCTTTTTAATGAGGATGTGACAAATATTAAAGTTGCAGCAGTTGTCAGCCTATGTATATTATCAGTAGGTATGATGCAGTTCTGTTTAACAATTTGAGGTGAAAAGTGAAAGTCACTCAGTCATGTCTAACTCTTTGCAGCCCATGGACTGTAGCCCACCAGGCTTCTCTGTCCATGGAATTCTCTAGGCAAGAATACTTGAGTGGGCTGCCATTTCCTTCTCCAGGGGATCTTCTTGATCCAGAGATCAAACCCAGGTCTCCTACTTTGGTTCTCTGCAAGTAAGTTAACTACCTGCCAGTATCAGGTTTCACACTCTTTAAAGGATTACAGTAAAATCACTCAACAACATAATGCAAATATCTGGCATCTAAATAAATATCAGTACATGAAAAAAATTTTTTTTCTTCTGATAGTGAATGCAAGACCATAACTAGAAAAATAATCAATCAATAGAAATGAGACTCTCATGAGGTGGATGAACCTAGAGCCAGAGTTATACAGAATGAAATAAGTCAGAAAAAGAAAAACAAATATAGTATATTAATACATATATTAATATATGGAATCTAGAAAAATGGTATTGATGAACCTATTTGCAGGAAAGGACTGGAGATGGAGATAGAGAGAATGGACTTGTGGAAGGAGTCGGGGAAGGAGAGAGTGGGATAAATGGGGAAAGTAGCATCAATGTGTATACATTATCAGGTGTAAGATGGATAGCTGGTGCGAAGCTACTGTGTAGCACAGGGAACCTAGTCTGGTGCTCTGTGATGACCTGGAGGGGCGGAATGAGGGAGAGGGGAGGGAGGCTATGGAGGGAGGAATGGATGTATAATTATGACTGATTTGCAGTGGCTCAGACAGTAAAGCGTCTGCCTGTAATGCGGGAGACCAGGTTCAATCCCTGGGTCGGGAACATCCCCTGGAGAAGGAAATGGCAATCCACTCCAGTATTCCTGCCTGGAGAATTCCGTGGATTTAGGAGCCTGGTAGGCTACAGTCCACAGGGTTGCAAAGAGTCAGACACGACCGAGCAACTTCACTTCATTTCACTTTACTTCACTTCATGGCAGAAATCAACACAACATTGTAAAAAAAATTTTTTTAACTTAAATTTTAAAAATAGGCAAAAAAATAAATTACTAAGGAAGAAAAAGCCAATCAAATCTAGAAGGAAGATACTAGACAGATATCCAAATATCAAAGCTTGGAGCCTGCTTTGTATGCAGAGTCCAAATCTACTGTGTAAGAGACTTGCTAGTTGTTTATCTGCAGTAATTCAACCCCCATCCACTTTTCTTTCCACACACTCATCTGTGATGCAGAGGCTGCTGCTGCTGCTGCTAAGTCGCTTCAGTCATGTCCGACTCTCTGCGATCCCATAGATGACAGCCCACCAGGCTCCCCCGTCCCTGGGATTCTCCAGGCAAGAACACTGGAGTGGGTTGCCATTTCCTTCTCCAGTGCATGAAAGGGAAAAGTGAAAGTGAAGTCGCTTAGTCGTGTCCAACTCCTAGCGACCCCATGGACTGCAGCCTACCAGGCTCCTCCATCCATGGGATTTTCCAGGCAAGAGTACTGGAGTGGGGTGCCATGCAGAAGCTGGGTCTCTCCAAATCACGTTTTGGAGTACCTTTGGACTGGTGGCCCTTTGTTAGGTTCTGCCAGAAGGGGGCAGTAGAGGGAAACTGAGGTGGGAATCAGAGCCAGTGGTTTCTGCACCTACCTGGTTTCTGCACCTCTTGCAGCATCACCTCAGCATTAGGTCCTGACCCAAGCACCCAGTTTCTTTTAGCACATGGAGAACCAGCCCCATATGCTCCCTCACAAATATGACCTGCAGCTGGGCAGTGACCTCTTCTTGGAGGTCTGAACACTGACTCTTTAGAGCTTCTCTTCTGAGTTCTTGGACCTCCCTGGTGGCAAAATGGTAAAAAATCCACCTGCAATGCAGGAAACGTGGGTTCGATCCCTGGGTCAGAAAGATCCCCTGGAGAAGAAAATGGCAACCCACTCCAGTATTCTTGCCTAGGAAATCCCTTTGACATAGAAGCAGAAATCTCTCTGAGGACACAATAGCTGCTTCCTAAAATTATTACCCTAGTTTCATTTTTCTAGCCCTCCAATTCCTATGTAGCAAATTTCCTATATTAAATTCTTTCTGTTGAAAGAAAAAGAAAAGGGACTCTCCCATTAGCAGACAAGAGCTTTAGAACAGTTACTATATTAATAAACATACTCAAGGATTTCAAGGAAAACATGAGCATTATGAGGAGAGAAGTGGGAGACAAAATGGAAGGGAACTTCTAGATATGAAAAATAAAACACCTGAAGTAAAATTTTCACTTGGTATAATTAACAATAGGTTAGAAATTGCAGAAGGAACAATTTGCAATCTCAATGTTGGAAACATAGAAATTATCTAAAATTACTGCAAAGAGAAAAAAAGACTTTAAAAAAATGAGCACCACCTCAGTGACCTTTGAGACAGTATCACAAAGTCTAGGATAAATATGTAAGTGAAGTCTCAGAAGGAAAGGAAAAAGAAAAGGGAGCAAAAAATAATTTAAAGAAATAATGCTTTCCAAACTTTCCAAATTTGACGAAACCTGTAAACTCAGAGATCTGAGAGGCCTAGCAAACTTAACCAGGACATATACAAGACCGTACCAAAGTACATCAAAATAAAAACTTTAAAGCCAGTGTTTTTTTTAAAATCTTTAAAATATTCAGAGTAAAAGTAATACATTAAAGATTGGAACAGAAAATGGGAATGACAGCGGACTTCTTTTCAGAAGCTATGCAAGCCAGAAGACAATGGAAACACATCATTAACATATTGAAGAAATGAAAATCCTTTAAATCCAGAATTCTAAGTCCAGTAAATATATTCTTCCAAAATAACAGTTAAATAAAGGCATTTTAAGGTGAACAAAGAAGAGAGAATCCATTGCCAATAGATGATCATCATAAAAAATGTTAGAGGAAGTTATTTAGGCAGAAGGAAAATGATACCACACTGATAGTTAGGTCTACACAAAGAAATAAATAGTACCAGGAATGATATACCTGTGGATATATAAAATGCTTTTTCTTTAAAATTTTTTAAAAAGATGATTATTTAAAGCAAAAATAAAGACGATATTGTGGCATGTCCTCTATGACATGTAGAGGAAAGTTAGGTAATAGTATCACAAAGGATGGGAGGGAAAAAATGGAAACAAACTGTTCTAATATTCTTACATTATCAATTAAATACCCTAATATTATTTGAAAGTAGACTCTGAAATGTTAAAGAAACATTGTAATCCCTAGAACAGCCATTCAAACAAAAAACAAACCTTCCAATGGGCTGGCAAACTTTAGCGCACAGGTCAAATTTGGCTCACTACCTGTTTTGGTAAACCAAGATTGTTGGAGCACAGCCATGTTCAGTTATTTACATATTGCCTCTGATTGCTTCTGCCCTACGGTGGCAAAACTGAGTATTGGCCTCAACACCTGAAATGTAGTCCTTTACAGAAAAAGCTTACCAACTTCTGGCATAGAAGCCAATAGTAGAGATCAGTGGAATGCTAAAAAGAGCCAGACTAATCCAGAAGAAGGCAGAAGAAGAAAGGAACAAAGAACAGATGAGACAAATAGTATGATAGTAGAGTTGAACTCAACCATATCACCAATTACATTAAATTTGAGTGGTCTAAATGCTACAATTTATAGCAAAAATGTCAGATTGGTCAAAAAAGTAAGACCTAGTTGATACTGTGTGCAAGATAACTTCCTTAGATATTAGTGACAGGTGTTATCCAAACACTAATCATCGACTTTTTAAAGCAGAATTATTACAGGGTTTATGATATATATTGGAAAGGAAAAAATCACCTAAAAATAACAAATCAATCAGCAGTTGCCAGAGGATGGAATTGACTGTCAAGGGCACAGGGAATTTTGGGAGGTGATGTAAATGTTTCATATCTTGATTGTGGTATACTTATATGGAGGTATACATTTGTCAAACTCATTAAACTGTATATTCAAAATGACTGCAATAAAACTGATCTTTAATGAATAAAATTGATTTTAAAAGGAAAGTTAAAACTTCTTTTCAGACATTCTGAACTTGCCAGCAGTTAAATCAGAAGGAAATACAGCAGGTTATGTTGATCTTTTCTAAATGCTAACATGAAGACCAGTCTGTTTCAGATTGATTTCTAAATCAGTAGATCTGAGGCATAGACACACAGACAACACACATATATGTGTATATGCATATATGTATATATGCACAGACAACACACATGTGTATATGCACATACATATACACACAGATTGGAAAAGGAAATGGCAACCCACTGCAGTATTCTTGCCTGGAAAATCCCATGGACAGAGGAGCCTGGTGGGCTACAGTTTGTGGGGTCACAAAGAGTCAAACACAACCGAAGTGACATAGCATACATACATAGATCTGAAGTGGAACCACAAATGTTTTTTTCTTTTTTAAATGCACAGCCAAGCTTGGAAACTCTCTAGTTACATAATTCTCATTGTTTTAATTATAGGAAGCAAATACCATTTAGAGTATACATAAGCAGTGGTATTATCCTGAAATCTCATATACACTATTTTTGGTCAAAATATATACCAACAGTTCCTTAATATGACTCTTCTGAAGGGTAGAGACAGATCTTACTCATGCTTCTCTCCACAGTGCCTACTATCATATCTGGCACTTGCTAAGGCATCAGTAAATATTTTTTGAATGAGTATTTTTGAATGCCTATAGGTTTTCTCAGAATGAACAATATCATTCACAAATATATTCATTAATAGTGAAATAGATTTATTCTAAAATATATGCCATTGGATGGGAAAAGATGGAGCTCCATGGAGCTCCATCTTAGTCCAAACTCATGCCTCTCCAGGTACACATATTTGCCCATTTATTTAGTGGAAATATTCATTCACGATTTGTTCAACAGATACCATTTCTTATCCGTATCAGGCACCATTCTAAACATAGAATTGAACATAACAGATCACGTCTCTGCATTCATGGAGCTTTCCTTCAAGAAGGGAAGACTGAGACAGAACAGATTTATGTGTACCTCTTATAGGGTGTTGATGATGCTAAGTGTTAAAAGGGGCATTGAAATAGGGAAGAGGGAAAATGAATCTCTGAGGTTGGAAGTATTGCTTTTCATAGTGGATGGTTGAGGAAGGCTTCTCTTAAAAGGGTAACATGTGAGCAGAAACCTGGAAGAAAAAAAAAAAAAAGAAAGCAAAGGCTCAGGCCATGCCTGCTTATATATATGGGAGCAAAGTATTCCAGTGATGTGGAACCACAGAGCAGGAGCATGCCTGAAAAGGCAGCCCGTGAGATGAAGCAGAGCAGGCAGGGAGAGGGGTAGGAAGGATGAGTACAGAGGTAACAGGGGGGCAGCTCAGAGAGGGCTTCAGAAACCATGAGGGCTGCATTTTGCATTGAACTGGGAGACCCCTGGAGGTTTCAGGCAGAGAAATGACATGGTCTTACTTAGGTTTTGGATTTTTTTTTTTAATTTTTTCTATTTTTCAGCCATGCCATAGTGGCATACAGGATCTTAGTTCCCCAACCAGGGATTGAACCTGCACCCCCTGCAGTGGAAGCACAGCATTTTAACCACTGGCCCACCAGGGAAGTCCCTGATTAAGGTTTAAAAAGAATCACTTTAGCAGCACTGTTCATGACAGGCTGTAGAGCAAGTATGAAAGTAAGGAGACCAGTTCTTTGGCCTTATCGGGGAGTGAGTACATATAGTCTGGCAAATACGCCTCTTCATAAACACTGAATAGGTTTTATCATTCTACTTACTGAACTTTGGAAATTACTTTCTTTCAACTAGTATTTTACCTAAATACAGCTTGAATTTACTGCAGTAGCAACAGAAATTATTCCTGAACATAAAGAAATACAACACTTTTTATGACTTGGTTGATTGCCAGTAGATAATAATAATACTTTATAGAGTGTTTGACAGTTTAAAAGCTATTTTACATTCATTATTTCATCTAATTCCCACAATTTTTTAAGATGCAGTAACTTTTATTATCTCCCTACAGAGGTGAAAACTAAAATGTCACATGCCTCGTCCAAAGTCACATTTGGCAGGGCCCAAAAGGCTAAAATCCAAGTCTTATGTCTCCATTGAGTCAGGCTTCTGTCTTCTCACTTGAATCTGTTGATTTTGTGTAACGGGATCTATTATGGTCCAATGTTGCTGGGGAGAGGAACACTTATACTAGCAAATTTAGTGTATTGTTTAGGAAGCTATCAACCAGTGAACAAAATGTTATGCTCACACAGGATAAATAAAAAAATGTGTAACATTCCTCCCCCGTGAACTTATTACTTGGTGATACCTTTAACAGTAAATATGGTAAGTAATTACTGGTTTAAAAAAAAGGGTGTCACATGCTCAGTTCTGAATGGTACAGAGAGTAAATGCCTTAGCATTTCAAAGGAAGCAGTGATTTTCGTGGCCAAGTAGATATGTTAACAGGGAGATGGGATACTTGAGTTGAAGGATGGACAAGAATCAGTCAAAAAATATCAAGTAAGGATTTCTAAACCCAGGGAGGTTGAGGTCGGACACAGCATGAATGATGGCATGGTAGTGGTGTTTTAGAGATTGGTTTCTTTTGAGACAATGGCTAGCCCAGTCTAGTTGGAATAGAGAAGTTGTTTTAGGATGGCTGTATGCCTACTGCTTTCATACACAAACTATTTCTGAAAAGTAAATGTACAAAATCAGGCAGTAGACATAAATATAAGTTAAAAAAAAGATATTGGAGAGCTGAAAATGCCATCTGGTTCTTATTTACACCTTGCCTTTCAGAACATAATCTAGAAATTTTGCTGTTTTATTCTTTTCTCTCTGTTGGTCCACTTAAGTCAAATGTGTGTCTGATTAAAGCTAAGGGTTTGTTCATCTTACCATGCCTTGTGATTTCCAGGCAGCCTCTTCTTCCAGGAGCTCCGAATATTTGTTCATTACCTGTCTCCATTAGATGTGTGGCTTAAGAGTGGTTTAAGGGTGCTGTGTTGTGCTCAGTTGCTCAGTCATGTCTGACTTTTTGCGATCCCATGGACTGCAGCCTGTCAGGCTCTTCTGTCCATGGGATTCTCTGGGCAAGGATACTGGAGTGGGTTGCTGTGCCCTCCTCCAAGGGATCTTCCCAACCCAAGGATCGAACCCAGGTCTCCTGCACTGCAGGCAGATTCTTTACCATCTGAGCCACTGAGAAAGCCCAAGAATACTGAAATGGATAACCTATCCCTTCTCCAGGGGATCTTCCCAACCCAGGAAAGGAAACACGGTCTCCTGCATTGCAGGTAAATTCTTTACCAGCTGAGCTATCAGAGAAGCCCAGTTAAAGGGTATCAGTATATAAAAGAGTAGATTGTCCAAGAGAAAAATATGTAAAGTTGAGAGCCTGTAGTGCGGATTAAATTTGGAAAATAAGACCAGGCTTTAACATTTCTTCCAGTTCAGCAAACATTTATTGAGTGTCTACTGTGGCTGTCTATGATGTGTATTTTTTGTGCAGACTACTGAGGCTGCACATATAACACTATTTCTATGCAGAGTACATCATGAGAAACACTGGGCTGGATGAAGCACAAGCTGGAATCAAGATTGCTGGGAGAAATATCAATAACCTCAGATATGCAGATGACACCACCCTTATGGCAGAAAGTGAAGAAGAACTAAAGAGTCTCTTGATGAAAGTGAAAGAGGAGAGTAAAAAAGTTGGCTTAAAACTCAACATTCAGAAAAGAAAGATCATGGCATCTGGTCCCATCACTTCATGGCAAATAGATGGAGAAACAGTGGAAACAGTGGCAAACTTTTTTTTTTTTTTTTTGGCTCCAAAATCACTGCAGATGGTGACTGCAGCCATGAAATTAAAAGACACTTACTGCTTGGGAGAAAAGTTATGACTAACCTAGACAGCATATTAAAAAGCAGAGACATTACTTTGCCAACAAAGGTCCATCTAGTCAAGGGTATGGTTTTTCCAGTAGTCATGTATGGATGTGAGAGTTGGACTATAAAGAAAGCTGAGTGCCAAAGAACTGATGCCTTTGAACTGTGTGTTGGAGAAGACTCTTGAGAGTCCCTGGGACTGCAAGGAGATCCAACCAGTTCATCCTAAAGGAGATCAGTCCTGAGTGTTCATTGGAAGGACTGATGTTGAAGCTGAAACTCCAATACTTTGGCCACCTGATGTGAAGAGCTGACTCATTTGAAAAGACCCTGATGCTGGGAAAGATTGAAGGCGAGAGGAGAAGGGGACGACAGAGGATGAGCTGGTTGGATGGCATCACTGACTCAACGGAGATGAGTTTGAGTAAACTCCGGGAGTTGGTGATGGACAGGGAGGCCTGTTGTGCTGCAGTCCATGGGGTCGCAAAGAGTCGGACACAACTGAGCAACTGAACTGAACTGAGTTCAAACTGCTTTCAAATGAAAGCACAACCCTATTCTTAGGGAATTCACATTGAGATTGGTGGGGGAGGTCAGGGAATATTTTACTTCCTCCTTAGGAGAGAAGTTACAGTGAAAGTGTATTTAATATGATGGTGGTATAAGGTTTATGTTGAAATTGGGGAAAACTGGAAGCAGAGAGGCAAGTTGGTTTAAAAAAGCTTACACATGCCTAGGCATACTGACCTGTTTTCAGACAGAAAGTCCCCCTACAAGAAGTATATAGTGTGTCTTATCTGAAAGGGCACGCTACAGAGGCATAGTCTACAGCTAACCCCTGACCACTGAAACATAATCATTCACAAAATAATGCTATGTGTTCATGGTTTCCATTAATTTCTTCTCATCTATTCACCAAATATTTATTAAGCATTTCCTGTATGACTGGCCCTCTTCAGGAACTGGTATCTAGAAGTCAGTAAAAGAGTCAAAGTCCCTGCCTTCATGGAGTGTATATTCTAGTGTCAGTTAGGCAACACTGAACGAGCACACGTATGAGAAGATGCCTGTCACATGGGAGGTAGGGTTCAGTAATCGTTGGTTACTGAGTTTGAACCTGAAGTTTGAGCTAAGTACCTACTCTTGGCAAGATATTTTTTGGGAGGTACCCCTTTGCAGATTGGATGGGCAGCGTGAGATTAACTCACAGGTTTTTTTAGATGCTACATAGAAATTCTGAGTCTTTTGTTCAGTCTTAGAGTAATTATGGTCATATATTCTATTGAATACAGCAAGTTGTCTGTTCTAAACCACTTTTGCTGCTGAAGATGAAATGTTGAAGCAGGTGCTATCCTGTACCAACAAAAGTGCTGTGGTCTCATCCTACTTGGATGGTTTTTGTTGGCTCCTTGAATTCCTGAAAAGGCTTATTGTTATCACTGATGATGCTTCACAGAAACCCTTTGTGTCTATTTAGCAGACTGCCTTGGCAAAAGCTATGTCAGTTCCTTTGTTAACTTTAAAAACAGTCAAAATGATATAAGGGACGAGAGGGATAAATAAAAGACTGGTAAGTGCACGCATGCACACACGTACATACATCTTTTAGGTCCATTTCTGAGGATTATCTGAAGTATGGTTTGCATGTAAAACCAGGAAAAAGCAGTACTGCATTCACACTTTCATTGTTTCAATCAGATATAACCTGTTACAGCAAACATTTTGAATGATTTTTTCTTTACTGGCTTCCCTTTGGCTTTACTTTTCAGGTGGGAGAAGCACTTTCACATTAAGAGCAAAACTAAGCCTTCTTGTACAAATTTTTTGCAAGAAGGCTACATTTTCTTATCTACTTTTTCTGAAAGCTGGAGTAGGATGTTAGGTGTGTTTACTGTTGTTGGAAGCCAAGATTTTATTTGACTTTAACATGAAATAAATAAACTCTAGCTTCTACAGAAACAGAAATGGTTGGAAGTGAGGGAGTTAGGACCTTACATTTTGCCTCCAGATAAAATGCTTTGCATTAAATTTGTGATTAGAATTCTAGGTTGAACAGATGATGTCATTTCTGCAATATGGTTTGGTGTGCGTCTGCTTTTTTTAGAACAAGCTCGGTGGATATTGAATTAGTTACATGGGTTTTTCTGGTCCTTTTGTAGATGTGAAGCCCTCCAATATGCTAGTAAACACGAGAGGACAAGTCAAGCTGTGTGATTTTGGAGTTAGCACTCAGGTAGGTCTCTTTTTCCTCCTGATCTGTTCTCGTTTCTGTAACATCTACTTCCTATTTTCATTCTCTCTCTGGATTGAAAAATCACCTAGCTGCCAGACAAACAGAACTCTGCATCTTCTTGTCGGCTGGGATTGTGTTATTCATTTTTAATCTCTGAGCGAGTTGCCTTCATCAGAATATGATTGTTCATTGTTTAATGACAGTAAAAACTGCTGATATTGTAATTACTACTTACGAATAGCAAACTTCATTGATATGCAGCTTTGATATGAAAGCGTTTTGGCCAGACAAAAGGGAGGGCAGAGTGGGAGCTGTGCCTGGGGAGCCCAACTGGCCCACAATAAAAATTAATATTGGGAGCAACAATGGTGGAGGGCCATTACAATGTGCAGCACAAATTTTAATTAATTTCCATTTTGGGCCTCCCCTGAGAACCCCAGTGATAGTGACCCATGAGCGTGCTGTGATGTTGATTTGAATTGCAGCCACCTTTACTCCCAGCCAAACACGAAGACCAAAGGGAAGGTCATCGTTGTATTATGAGTTGTCAAAGTCTGTTATCCCTCCAGCGTATTTAGTGTTCGCTTCATGCTGGTAACGCATGGGGCTTCATTCACATCTTGAGCCATCTGACTAAAAAATGAGAGTGTTCAAATTCTACTTCAAATTGACTTTTTATATCAGACGGGTTTGGGGTACTAAAGCGATAAGCATCCTGCTTAAGTGAATTGTTGAAGGTTATCTGCTATAAACTATAAAGCTGTGCTTGTTTAAATTGGAAATCACATTCAAAAGAAAAGAGATTTAATCATTTTTAATGCCTTTGTAGATAAATTTGTTCCCTTTTACATAATTTTTAGTTGATTTATAGAAATGATGATTGTAGGTTAAATGAGGAATAATTGCCCATTTTATTTCCACATTATCTTTATATTGTTCTAACAGACTGTTTTGTCTCATAGCTGGTGAATTCTATAGCCAAGACGTATGTTGGAACAAATGCTTATATGGCGGTAAGTAAACTTATGCAAAAATAACATTTAAAAGCAACATCTTTATGTACTTGGTAATGTACAGTTCTTGAATTAAATCCACAGCTTTAGCCTAACAGATCATAAATTATGAAGTCAATCCAGTCATGATTCAATTTTTAAGTCTTCCTAAAAGATGTTAGGGTTTATACAGGAGCTACCAACTTCTCTCACTTTGTTGACTTAACTGGTTGGTTCAAATATAAAATTGTTTTGAATGCAATCCTATAGAAAAATTGCATCTCACAGCACATTAGCTACTTTGCCTCATTGCTTATTTAATTAACCTTAAAGTATATCAAAATGTCAGTCAATAAGATCAACTGTTTTTTCCAGGAATAAGGATGCTGCCACACCAAATAAAAATTAAATTATTAATTAAAAATTAAATTATTACTTATGGGCCTCTGAATATAAGGATTTAACAGACATTTTACTATCAAACATTATGTCTGTCTTCTGTTTATTTGAGTTCATGTCTATTAAAAGGTAACTTATTAGTCCCTCTGAAACAAATTTACTAGGAATAAGAAGTAGAAGCATAGAATTATTTCAAATACCAATGTGGGTTTGACCTTTTTCTTTTGCCTGCCTTTTAATTAAGGGAAGTTATCTGTGTTCATAAAATCACTTTTATTTATTGGTTTCCACTTTCATTTCAAGAGTAGGGTGCTGCGGAACGACAAGCAGGAAACTTATTTAGTATTTTGGAGCAACGTTTTGTTTTTATATCTTAGATTTAGTTTTTTGATGAGGGTTCTAGATTTATTCAGGTAGTCAGTTTCACTCCAAGTAGTCTTTATATGAGTTAAACTAACTATGTATGGAACCTTGGATCTTATTCTCAGTGTTCTTTGTTCATATGTTACTTTGTTAAAAGAATGTTAATATGGATAGAACTCTGGATCTTACTCTCAGAACAATACAAAGCATTTTTTAAATTGAGATACCAAAACAGTTAATTTTTGCCTTGCATTGTTTTTAAAGAAAATTCATTATTTCTCATTTTTCTGGATAATGTGACAAAAAATTAATCTGAGTCATCACACCTAGTTTTTAATATTTATTTACCTAGCTGCATCAGGTCTTAGTTGCAATGCATGGGTTTTCCCCATGGCATGTGGGATCTTAGTTCCCCAACCAGGGATCAAACCTGCATCCCCTGCATTGGAAGGCAGATTCTTAACCACTGGACCACCAGAGAAGTCCCCATACCTGTTTTATATAAAACTTAATCACCCTCTTGGCTCTACCAGCTTAGCTGAGATTGGTGAGCCACCTTTATAATTAACAAAGCCATGCCAAATGCCATGTCAGTCTTTGAAAAAACATGGAACACTCTGATTTAAAACAAACAATTAATGAAATAACTTTTCCATTTTCCATCATGTTCTTAGTAGCATTAGCTCTAATAATTAAATTGTGGTATATTTGAATGTACAAATCCAGGTTACAGTTGTACTTCCCAGGTATGCATTAAAGAAATGACTTTTTTTTGCTTTTTGTGTATGGATGTATGTGATGCATCCATCTCTTAATTGAAAATGTGAAGATTAAAATTATGAAACATTAGCTCATATTGCAAAGCTAAAATTGCTTTGCTTCTTGGCCAAGGGAACTCTAGTTATCCACTTTCTAGTTGAAGCTGTAAAAAGTGTAAGCTACCTAGAAAGCAAAGGGTGTGATACACAGATGCTTGGCTCAATTCAACAGGGTCTTGTTGACCTTGACTTACCTAACTGCTGTGAGAACAGAGGTTGGGAGTTGGGGAAGGTGGAAGTAACATTTATTCTGACACAGATGTTAACCCCTGCCTGAGGTGTTGTGATGCTGTATTAGAGTGCTAGCAACTGAGGGACTGAGTGAGGAGTGTACAGAACCTCCCAGAATATGTCTTTCCACTTCTTATTAATAAGTATTTCAAAGTAAAAAATTTTAAGAAGCTTCATTGGAAGATGGCCACTCCCATTTATTTCTGGCAGAGTGGGATAGTTTTGACAGTTGCAGCAGAAAACATATGGCCCATAAAGTGAAAAATAACTGTCTGGCCCTTTGCAAGAAAAGTTTGCCAACCTTTGGTCTATGCCAGTAAAAGCTAATTCTGACACTGAGTACCTTTAATTAATCAACCTGTAATTACTGAGCGCCTTTCATGCAGTTAGCCAGGTATGGTAGCACCACTCTGTAATCCACATAAGATTTTAGCAAAATAGGAAACATGGCATTGTATGTGGCCATGTCATGTGTGACATAATAAAGGCTTCAGTTTTACCATGCATGCCTTTAGAGAATAAGAAGGCATATAATATACGAATTTGATGATTCAAATAGTATGTGAAAAGGGCACTTATAAAAGAGATCTCTTTGGGAGGATGAACAAAGACAGAATTAGAGGGTGGAGTGACATGAGTGGGGGCTGGAAGGTATAGAGTAGAGGACAAATAATAAATTGTGAGTATCTACAATTAGAGGTCATCTAATATAATGCACTCATTTTGCATCTATTTCTTTCACTTTATATTCATACCTGTTTCAGTACAGTGATAATAAAAACGATAGTAATAGTGAACACTTAATTAGAACCATGCACTAATCACCCTTTTCTTTACATATCAGTTCAGTTTAGTTGCTCAGTCGTGTCCAACTCCTTGCAACCCCAGGACTGCAGTGCACCAGGCTTTCCTGTCCATCACCAACTCCCGGAGCTTGCTCAAGCTTGTGTCCATTGAGTTGGTGATGCCATCCAATCATCTCATCCTCTGGTGTCCCCTTCTCCTGCCTTCAGTCTTTCCCAGCATCAGGGTCTTTTCCAATGAGTCAATTCTTCGCATCTGGTCGCCAAAGTATTGGAGCTTCAGCTTCAGCATCAGTCCTTCCAATGAATATTCAGGACTGATTTCCTTTAGGATTGACTGGTTGGATCTCCTTGCAGTCCAAGGGACTCTCAAGAGTCTTCTCCAACACCACAGTTCAAAAGCATCAATTCTTTTTCACTCAGCTTTCTTTATGGTCCAATTCTCGCATCCATACGTGACTGCTAGAAAATCCATAGGTTTGACTCTATGGACCTTTGTTGGCAAAGTAATGTCTCTGCTTTTTAATATACTGTCTAGATTGGTCATTTTTCTTCCAAGGAGCAAGTGTCTTTTAATTTCATGGCTTCAGTCACCATCTGCAGTGATTTTGGAGCCTAAGAAAAGAAAGTCTACCACTTTTTCCATTGTTTCCTCATCTATTTGCCATGAAGTGATGGGGCCAGATGCTACGATCTTAATTTTTTGATTGTTGAATTTTAAGCCAGCTTTTTCACTCTCCTCTTTCACCTTCATCAAGAGGCTCTTTAGTTCTGCTTCACTTTCTACCGTAAGTGTGGTGTCATCTGCATATCTGAGGTTATTGATATTTCTCCCAGCAATCTTGATTCCAGCTTGTGCTTCATTCAGCCCAGCATATTGCATGATGTACTCTAAATATGTTAAACAAACAGGGTGACAATATATAGCCTTGGTGTATTCCTTTCCCAGTTTTGAGGCAGTCTGTTGTTCCATGTCCGATTTTAATTGTTGCTTCTTTACCTGCATACACATTTCTCAGGATGCAGGTAAGATGGTCTGGTATTCCCATATCTTGAAGAATTTTCCACAGTTTGTTGTGATCCACAGAGTCAAAGGCTTTAACATAGTCAGTGAAGCAGAAGTAGGTATTTTTCTGGAATTCCCTTGCTTTTTCTATGATCCAGTGGATGTTGACAAGTTGATCTCTGGTTCCTCTGCCTTTTCTAAATCCAGCTTGAACATCTGGAAGTTCCTGGTTCACGTACTGTTGAAGCCAAGTTCGGAGGATTTTGAGCATTACTTTGCTAGAGTGTGAGATGACTGAACTCTTTAAATCCTCATAATCAACCCTATGAGGTAGATAAATATTGTTCTTTTACAGATGACAACACCGAGGGATAGTGAAGCTAAGTGACATAACCAATTTTATACAGCTAATAAGTAGCAGAGTGAGGAGTCAGACTTATGTAATCAGCTTCCAGGGACTGAACTCTTAACTGCTGTACCTCCCACTCTATCCAAATTATTTATATGTCTCTCCAAATCTAGATTAGTATATTCAGGGTTTATTCTGATTTATTCTCTATATCCAGTCCTTTATATGGTGCTAAGTGAATGAATCAGTTCATGAAACCTGCATTCCAAAAATGATTTGTTCACTAATTATATGCAGACGATTTAAGTTTTTGTATTATCTTACTTGTGTGATAAAGTATAGAAGACCCTCAGATGACTCAGATATAACCCACTAGACTGCTCAAATATTGACAAGAAAATAAATCAAAGAAATAGCCTTGCATGTGTGAACAGTCTCACTTTATTCTCCTATAATCTGAAATGTTAGGTATAAGAAAATGGTAATTAGGACAAAGATAGGGAAGCTTTTCTAAAATTATAAAGTCATTCAAACAAACAAGCAAATAAACAATAACAATTTATGGGCATGCTGAACAGTGGTCCTTGTAGGAGACTTGAAAGTCATCTGGTCCCACCTCCTCGATGGTCTAGAAAATGAAGTGGCATGTTCAGGTACACATTGCATCTTAGGGGCAGGTAGGTAATTAGGTTTAATGGATATTTTCATCCAAAGACAGAAACATTTTCAGCTATATTTTAACAGGATTTCTTCCAGAAGGATTACAAATGGAGTCCAGAAGGTTTTTGGGGTTTATATAAATCATTTCTTGAAAATTCTAATCACTAGAACTTTTACTCTTGTTTTAAAGATAGAAGTCTCTGAAACTTTAACCCACTATTGAGTCATTGTAATTTATTATAATTTTCTAAAATCAAATATAAAATTTTGACATTATTACTATGAATTCCTGAAGTTTTGAAATTAAGAAATCTTATCCAAATACTTGTTCTTTGGGATCAGAAAGTCAGTCTAAATAACTATTCCTATCTTCTGAACATTTTTTCCACCTGGACTCTTCCTATTCTTAGAAAGTATCTTTACCCAGATTATAACCTGTGCAGATTCCATGATCCGGCTTGGTTGGCCATGCTCATGCAGTGGTCGTAGTGATAGTGGTGATGACTGGAAGGAGGCCAGCATTTACTAAGCATCCCCGTGTGGCACATACTGAGTTGAGCACATTACATGGATTTATTTAGTCTTCAGACAACTCCATTAGGTATACATGTTGTCTTTATTTTACAGGTAAGGAAACCAAAGGTGAAGTAACTCTAGCCCAGAATCTCAGAGCTGGCCAAGTAGTGATGGTCAAGATTTAACTAGGATACCAGCTTCTAGTTTCTGGCAGTAGCACATTAGGTTATTTGGACCTACTCTTCTGCTGAAAAATGCTAATTAAAATACTTTTAAAAACCATCTCAAATGCACTGAAGAGCTAAAAAGACAACTGGGCACTCCCAGGATGGTTTTCAGAGGGAAACCTACAACAGAAGGGAAAACAGAATGTTAGAGTACCAAAGCTACTTATTCCTGAGGATATTTTCCTGTATTGCTGAGGATATTCACGTGTGTTGCAACTGTGAATGATAAGGGTCTCAGAGGAGATCTTGCCCATACTATGCTGGAAGCTTGAAGAGCCCCCTACCCCACCAAGTACAAAAGCAAACAAACAAACCAGAACCAAAGCTGCTCTTCCCCATCCCAGGAACAAAAGAGCAACAGGAAGAAAAAGGAGGGAAAGTTGTGGCCACAGATTATCCCTGGCACAAATTTGTACCCCGGATGTTTGTATATGTGACCTGAGTTAGAAAAGGAGCTTCATGTTGAGAATACTGTTTGAAGTAGACACATCAACCTGAGGCCTCAGAAAACCTCTGCGAAATATTTTTTTTCATGAACAAAAACTGTAAAGCAAAGAAAACCAGGCCCACAAAGAAACAGAGCAAACCAAAGAACCAGTAGGATAAAAGGTTGCAAACAGACTTTAGTTCACAAATTTTAAAAGTGACATAGTTGATTTAAGAAAGTCCCAAACAAAACTACTAGATAAAAATGAAAAACTCACTATTTGGTAGCATGTTGAAGACAAGAGAGAATTAGCGAACTGGAAGATAGATTGAGTTAGAGCAGTGTGACTGCAGGACCCTGCCTAACCTGAATGTTCTACCCACATAGTGATCTTGCCAGCTTAAAAAAAAAAAACAACCCATTGTTTATGATATTGAGATATATATATATATATATATTTTTTTTTTTTTAACATACTGTTGTTGTTTTTCAGTCGCTCAGTCATGTCCAACTTTTTGTGACCCCAGGCTTCCTTGTTCTTCACCATCTCCTAGAGCTTGCTCAAATTTGTGTCCATTAAGTCCGTGATGCCACCCAATTGTCCTCTGTTATTTCCTTCTCCTCCTGCCTTCATTCTTTCCCAACTTCAGGGTCTTTTCTAATGAGTCAGCTTTTGGCATCAGGTGGCCAACGTATTGGACTTATTGGAGCTTCAGCTTCAGCCTCAGTCCTTCCAATGAATATTCAGAATTGATTTCCTTTAGGATTGACTGGTTTGATCTCCTTGCAGTTATGACATACTAACCTAAAGTTTTGTGCATACTTTGTTAATTTTCTGAGTAGCCTAACCCTGAGCAGAAATTCCTTTATGGGAAGAAGTAAGGGATGGGATGTACCAGGTATCGTCCTGCTTTTGACAAGTAAACCCTAGGGTCTTGTGTTATGAGAGAATGTAAGTCGCTCAGTTGTGTCTGACTCTTTGCGATCCCATGGACTGTATGTAGCATGCCAGGCTCCTCTGTCCATGGAATTCTCCAGGCAAGAATACTGGAGTGGGAGATTCCCTTCTCCAGGGGATCTTCCCAACCCAGGAACTGAATCTAGGTCTCCTGCACTGCAGGCAGATTCTTTACTATCTGCGCCACCAGGGAAGCCTGTCTTTTGCTATAACTAGAGACAGTTCTGGAATGAGTTAACTAAATCTGGGTCCTAGGTTAATGCCCAGTCACAGCAGTAAGTGGAGGGGTGGAGTGTGCATGCCATCTTGGAGCAGTGCTCTTTTAAGATCCTCTGGCTTTTAAATCATCACTACTCCTTAGTGTTCTCATTAATGAGATGACTTGGGAGAATGGTATTGAAACATGTATAATATCATGTAAGAATCGAATTGCCAGTCTATGTCCGATGCAGGATATGGCATGCTTGGGGCTGGTACGCGAGGATGACCCAGAGAGATGTTGTGGGGAGGGGGGGTGGGAGGGGGGTTCAGGTTTGGGAATGCATGTACACCCGTGATGGATTCATGTCAATGTATGGCAAAACCAATACAGAATTGTAAAGTAAAATAAAAAATAAATTAATTAAAATAAATTTAAAAAAAAAAAAAAAGAACAGACCAGAGTTTTCCCTCTACACTTCAATGCAGAAGTGCTTCAGACAAGAGTCATAGTTTTCCTTTTATTAGGCTTTCCATACTGGTGACAAATGTCATGTCGGAACGTAACCTAGCTTTTGCTTTTTAACTGAAAAATACTCATCACAGATCTCTCAGTAGTGCGGTACCTGGCTGTTGGCTTTGTTTTGCTTTGTTTTGTCTTGGAGGGAAGAGGACAGAGTGGGCCATCTTGGCTTCAAGTGTGAGAACAGATTTGGGTTGTGCAGTCTTAGGCCTCCAAGACCTGGCTCCATAAATTCAGAATGTATTGGGACTCATCTTGTAGCCAAGTTAGTTTCAGCAGCCTGGACACATTTTTCTAGTCCTTACTACTGTACGAATTCTTGAGGGCAGACCTGTGGAACTGGCTGCCTGCTATGTGCCAGGCATGGTACTGGCTGGATATGAGGTAAGAACCCTCCTTGCCTCTTAGAAACAGACTATCAACTGGATGGTTACAACTCAGTGCAATAAATTAATGTGAAAGATATGAAGAGCATTTTAAAGAAGTACAGAGGCAGAGATTCATAATTCAACCTGAGGAGTGGAAGAAGTTTTCACCTAAAAAGGGTGGCCCTTGAACAGGGCCCTAAGAAGGGCCCTTTCTGTACACCAAGCAGAGATGAGAAAGGCAGATCGTCCCCTCTGTAGGAAACAGAGACGTGTTTAGTGACTGGGGCCGAGTTTACTGAAGATTCACCCAGAGAAATAACTTGCTAAAATGAAGGTCTCCCAGAGCCACCTCCAGAGATTCTGATACTGGAAGTTCATTTGTAATAAGCACCTCGGGCAGTTCTATGATGATGAGTCCAAGGCTGTATTTTGAGAAATACTGACCAGGTCAAGACTAGTGTGTGGCTCTTCTGACTTATAGTTCGAAGGGGCCATTTGACACACAGAAAAGAACTTCGGTTTTGCAGTCAGACGTACATGGTTTGAATCCTGGCTGTGTACTTAAAATGGGCTTCCCTGGTGGCTCAGAGGTTAAAGTGTCTGCCTCCAATGTGGGAGACCCAGGTTCGATCTCTGGGTCAGGAAGATACCCTGGAGAAGGAAATGGTAACCCACTCCAGTATTCTTGCCTGGAGAATCCCATGGACAGAGGAGCCTGGCAGGCTATAGTCCACGAGGTCGAAAAGAGTCAGTCACGACTGAGCGACTTCACTTCACTTTGTGTACTTAAATAATACATTTAGTACTTAATCTATAACTCTACACTTTGGCAAGTTATTTAATCTTACTAAACCTCAGTTTTTACATCTGTAAAATGAGGGCAATAATACTTGTCAGGTTATATGAAGTATAGAGGATACAGAGTATCTAGCCCCGTGTCTGGGACAAACTAGGTGGTCATTCATTGGTAGCTATTATTATCCTTTCCCAGTAGGTACAAATTAAACCTCTCTGTGCCTATTTGCCTTATCTGTTAAATGGGGATGATGTATAGTGCCAGTCTAGTATGGATATTTATGAATCTGAAGTGAAATATGCATGAAAAGCACTTAGAACAATGCCTGGCACATGGAAATTCTTCAATAAATGCATGGAGTAATGACGTTGTTGTTGATGATGATGACGATGGCATTACTCCTATAACTGGCTGGCTGGTTCTGTATGGATGCTTCCTATTATGAATTGATCTCGCTAGAATTGGATAATGAGTTCATTCAGATATGACTGTGGAACTTGAAAAGTGATGGTAGCAGGAATTAGAATATTAAAAAAAAAAAGTATGAGGGGATTGGAATGACCATATCTGTTAGCGGCTTGGCAAAATGGTCACATGACTCTCGGCCCTTGGGAAGAATTATTCTTGGTAGGAAAGGTATTTTATAAATTAAATAAATAAAGGAAGGGAAGTAAGACAATCCATCCTGCTACCTCAGGGTAGGGCTTTATGCAATTTTATGAAAAATGGTCCCAGGAGAAGACAGTAAAGATACTGAGATAGCCTGGTAGGTGGGAGTGGGAAGTAGGTTACAAAGTTCGGGTCCCAACTAAGCCAACTCACCTGAGAGTATGTGGCCCACATCTTCCATACCCCTGGTGTATCCCCTGCTGGTGAGTGGTGAATGCCCATTTCTTCCATCTGCAGTGGACCAGACTCACCCTGACTCCAGTTACTACTAAGGGTGGCTCATGCAGGCTCTCGAAAGATGATGGCTATGGTGACTTCCAAGAATTCCAGGGATGGTACCAAGAACAGAGTATGGTACTGGGGGCCAAGAGGTATGGGTCATGATCCTAGCCCTGCCGTTACTAGCTCTGTAACCTTAAGCAGCCATTCCATCTCAGTGAGACCTCAGTTTCTCTTATTCATTTGTTGCTGTGTTCGTTCAGAAGACTTCTGTGAAATACCTTACTGAATGCCAAATCCTGGAGGGGTAGAGAAACTAGGCAGCAGCCACGTCAGTATGGAATTAGTCCTGTTGAACTAGAGAGTGTGCAGCTAATTGTTAGAACAAGTATTTTCTACATATCTTGAATGGAGGGCCAAGAGTCCCAAAAGGACCTTTCAAACTGTTCCCTGGTTTATATCAAAAAGAAGCCTGATAAATGGGATAAAATGTTGAGCAGTAGGTAAATCTGGGCAAAGGAAATATGGGTTTTCTTTGTACTAGTCTTAATCTTAAAATTTTCCTACAAGTTTAATATTGTACAAATAAAAAATTTTTAAATAGCAGAATTCCTAGTGATTCAGACCCATCTCTCAAAATGCAAATATGTGATAATATTATATAATATCCTATAATTTGTCACTCGACAGCTAAGACCACTGGATTTCGTTTGAGTTCAAGTCTCAGCTCATTTACTAGTTTAGGACTTTGCCTTACATCTCACGAATGTGAGCCTTCATTTTCTTCATCTTAAAGATAACAAAGTTTCCCTCACAGGATCTTTTTGAGGATTCAATAAGATTATATCTAATATATCTGTATTGCCTATACAATTTCTATGGATTATCTGTATAATACACATACATATAAAATTGTTTTTCTGTTTCTAATGTGCTGTGCAGATATTGGTGACTCTGCCTTAGCTGAGCTCACTTGAGCATATGTGTTTCCTGGAGTAGCTTACATCAACTCACAAGCTCCCTTCTGCTTTCTTTCAGCCTGAAAGAATTTCAGGGGAGCAGTATGGAATTCATTCTGATGTCTGGAGCTTAGGAATCTCTTTCATGGAGGTATGTTGATTGCAAATAGATGTTCTTATGTATATCTGTACCGATATATTGTATTAGGAGAAATGAAGATTTGGAAAAAAAAATTAAACTTCCAGTGTGTTATGTGTATATATAAACAGAGGTTAACTCAGTAGTACTTATTTTGATACCCTTACATGACTGTTCTAAAGTGCTTTTTCTCACAGATCACCTGTGTAAAACTTAGCTGGAGTGCTTCTTAAGAATACAGGTTCCTGGACTCCCATCAAAAGACTAGTTAAATACACATCTCTAAGAATTAGCGTTATTAACATGCTCCCATTGTGATCCTTATGCACATTAAATGTGGAGAACCTAGAAAGTCCAGAAAAAGTATGTGTGATCGCAGCCTTGTTGGAAGGCATATATGACTTCTAGAGGTGATTACCTTATTAAAGAGTACAGCCCTACTCATTTGGATGTATAATTTCTATATGTTTGCATAGAAAGAAAAAAACCACCTTATTCCAGTTAGAATCATATCACGTGTTTCAGGACAGAGTATGAAATGATTTGAAGGAGGATAGGTATATGTATGTAGCACAGTTTTAATGTATTTACTCTTTACATCTGTATTTAGAATGGACTTTATTTTAGTATGCTACCATGTATCCCCACTAGAACTTTGTGCTAGGGTTTCTGTACAATGATTGTTGATCTATAAGGAAATGCATAGAATCTGTATTAGATGGAGACCTGGCTCAGTGTGAATTACAGCAGTATAGTGCCTAGATATCCACCAGTGTTTCAAGTGATGTATCTTACACGCATTGATTCAGATAAAAGAGAACTCTTTAAAAAAGTAAGAAGAACTCCTTAAATAAGATCATGGATAGAGTTGCAATCACAGTTCCATCACTTTTTTTTTTTTTTTTTGTCAAATGCTTTTTGTGTGATTTTCGCAATGCATGAATGCAGTTGAATTTCTAAGGAGATATCTTCAGAGTCAATTCACCTGCACTATAGCAAGAAAGCAAAAATATTCAGTGTTTATTGAACCATATTTTTCTGCTTCTTCATGAAAGGGGCTCTAAGAGGAAATACAGTTTATATGCAACAGCTGAGAGATTGGCAGTGCTGGTGGACAGATGCTCAGAACTGAGTCTCCCAACAGAATCCTGAAGGGCGTGTCCAGTTAGCCTGTTTCAGGGGAAACTAGTACCTTTGATTTGTAGCGCTCAGCTCTAGCTGTTATATAATTACCCTTTGTATATTTTAAATCATTGTCATTGAGTATATTTGATAAAAGACCAGATATAGTGTGGAACATTTGAGAAGTTGCATGGTATAAAGAGTCCTAAACTGGGAATGAAAGACCTGGGTTGCAGTTCTAGCTTTGCTCCTGGTTTTCTGGGTGGCCCTATGCAAGCCCCTGTGCTTAACTTTGGGCCTCAGTTTCTTCTTCTGTTAAATAATGATCTCTAAGCTCCTTTCCAAACTAACATTTTATGACTCTAAGCAGTCTGCTCTTGCCTTTCTTTAACTTTCTGCAACAAGTCTAGAATTGTGTGACTTAAAAACATGCAGAGGCATAGCAATCCTGTCAGACGGGGTAACTAACGGATCTGAGGTTTAGAGCACACCACTCCTTTCTTTCATGTTCATTTCCTCGTTCCATGTACTGAGCCCCTGCTGCGTCCAGTAGGTAGATAATGGGGCTATAGTAATGAAGGACACTCTATCCTTGACTCTTGAGAAGCTGCGTTGGGTGAGGGGGGTGGAGTGCTCGGGACAGGAAACAGAAGGATAACTGAGTATAAAACTTGTCAGGTGGTGGTAAGTCCTATGGGGAAAAATGAAGTGGAGTCCTCCTTTCCGATAAAACAGCCTTTGAGCTGAGACTTGAATGGTATGAAAAGAGGGGCCCATCAGGCAACAGCAAATAATACGAGAGACCTGGGTTACTTGAGTGGAGTGGCAAGGAAAAAATGGGGGAAAACACATTCAGAGTGGCAGCTAGGGGCGACATCATATACAACCTTGGAAGCCATGGTCAGAATTTTAGATGTTACTCTGAGACTAAATTATCTGAAATATGTTTTCACAGATAGCTGGGTGCTCTATGGAGCACAGAATATAGAGGGACAATCATGGAAACAGGGAGACTAGTTAAGATAGGTAGGTAGATAGATACTTAATAAATAGAACATATTTATGTTGCATATTGAAATATATGTCTGCCAGCATTTTGCTGAGTGCTCAGGATACAAAGATTAATAAAAAGAGACTCTGTTGTATAGGAAGGGAGATTGCCATTGACGTATTTGGGATTTTGTTGATCATGTTCATTTATCCTGGAGGTAAACGTTAAATAGTCTCTAGAAGACTGAAGAAAACAGACTCGTTGAATTTATCAGATTACGGTGTAAGGAACTGTGTGAAAAAGTGTCAACAGTGAGTGTGAGACACTTGGAGGCCTGAAGGAGTGCCTTGGCTCATGCGATAAAGTGGGGAGTAGAAAAGGACCCCTGGTCAAGAGTGAGGGCTGAAAAGAATTCAGTGTTTTACCGCTCCCTGTGTTTTAAAGTAGAGGCTGAGGAGCCAGATGTTAGAAGGAGGAAGAGATGGCCTCAGAGGATGTAAAGTGCAGTGTGATTATGGTCATCACGAAGAGTGGTTGAGCGCCTCTGTGTGTGGGATACTTAACTAAATGCTTTTGAAAGGAACTATGTGATCATAGTCTCTCTATTCTGGGAGCTTATGACCCAGAGATAGGCGAGGGAGAACAACTGACCAAACACAGGTAAGGAATTAAGTTTTTAGAGAGAAGAGTAAGGCCCTGGCGTGTGTTTTATGGGCTTCCCTGGTGGCTCAGTGATAAAGAATCCACCTGCCGATGCAGAAGAGGCAGATTCGGTCCCTGGGTCGGGAAGATCTCCTGGAGGAGGAAGTGACCACCCACTCCAGTATTCTTGCCTGGGAAATCCCACGGACAGAGGAACCTGGCAGGCTGCAGTCCATGGGGTCACAAAACAGTTGGGCCACGACTTAGCGACCAAACAGCAACAGTGTGTATTATACCAGATTCGTTTGGGGTACAAAAATATGTGCTGTGAAATAGGAGTTGAAGCTTTGAGTCCATAGATGACAAACTGTGTGTGAGTCAATAAGGAAGGGAACCCCAAGGTTCTTTTTTTTTTTTAAGGAGCAGATGTGATAAGAACATTACCTGAAGGGCTTGGGAAGTCAGCCCAACAAAGGCACTTAAGGACCAATTTCTTTGTTTTCATCACGGTGTGCTAGGAATAGATGTGGTAAATCCTTTTCAGAATCACTGTAAATGGAGAAAAGTATGAATCTCAATAGCATTTTAAAATTCTGAGTAGAAAATTGTGTCCTGAAACATAGTTAACATCTTCAAAGAGTAATTGCTTCTCTTCTGATTATCCTCATCTTTAAAAACAAGGTTCCCTTCCTAGACATGCACTGTAGAGAGCAGACACTTTCATTCATTCAATAATCATTGTTTAAGCACTTACCATGTAGTGAACCTTGAAGAGTGGAGCACACTAAGATGAGGAAGGCCTGCCTGTGATAGAGAAGACAGACACTTAAAGCCCAGAGCAGTGTGACAATCATTAGTGAAAATGAAGTACTCTGAGCCACAAAGGTTCAGCCGAGGAGAGCAAGACAGGTTTCTCAAAGGAGCTGACAATTGAGCTTGGTTGTCTTAAAGGGAGTTGCCCCTTGGAGAAAGAAGGAAGAGATGGAGGAGCCCTTCCCCATCCCCCAGCACACTCTAAGATGGGATCTTTGTAAACCTTTCAGGAGAGAGCAGATGTCCAAGTATGCAGGGTCTACCTACTTGTGTGGATACCTTCCTCAAAATGTTTTGAGTCAATCAGTTTATTCTCCTAGAGTACCAGGTGGTAAAGAAACAATGGGGGAGGACTCCCCTGGCGGTGCAGTGGATAAGAATCCACCTGCCAGTGCAGGAGACATGGGTTTGATCCCTGGGTTTGGAAAGATTCCACACACCGCAGAGCAGCTAAGCCCATGTGCCACAGCTTCTGAGCCCGTGCAACCTAGAGCCCAGACGCCACAGCCACGGAGCCCTGCGCTGAGACTCCTGAAGCCTGTGCACCTGGAGCCTGTGCTTCACAGCAAGAGAGGCCACCACAATGAGAAGCCACGAAGAGTGGTCCCTGCTCACCACAACTAGAGAATGCCCATGCAAAGCAGCAAAGACCCAGCACAACCAAAAATAAATAAACTAAAATTTAAAAAGCTGTGATGGGATGAGAATGTGGGAAACTGAGCAAAGGACTTTTCCTGAAATTTCACAAGAACCAAATAGAGACAAGATGGGATCAAGAGTTTTCTTTCCCTTCTACTTCTTCCTAGCACCCTCCCACAAATTCCATAAGATCCCGGAGGCTTTTGGTGATTCAGGAGTCAAAAGCCTGCCTTCACTGCTTTAAACTCCTAAAGTACAGGCTCACCCTTGCCTGCCTTCTTCATACTGCCCTTCCCTTGTTAACGTACTGTCACAGTCCCCATGGGGAGTCATAACAAGGCCTCTCCCCACACTCTTCCACAAAAGATGATGCCACATGCCACTAAAATGTGCCATTTAAAAAGTCACAGGTACATTTGTGCCATAAGCACAAAATCTTTAATATCAGACTGTCTTTTATCCAGCAACAACACTGCCCCCATCTTCTCTCAGTTCAGTATCCCTCTTTCTGTGAGATAAATGGGTCTTCTCCAGGATTTTGTTAGCCATATATAATATTTGGAGTTGGCTGAAGTAAGATAAAGGATGAAAGTTATCCTTAAGAAGGGAAAAAATGAGATTATTCAGCTTGACTAGAGCATGGTGGTTTTATTAAGATATGAAGATTTCAGCCCCTTTCTGTGTTTTTTGTTTATGATTTTCAACTCAGACCTTAAAATGTGTTGTAGCTCTCCTTATGTGAATTATAGAACAAAATAAATGTCATTGCCATCTAAGGGGTTTATAATGGGGAAAAGAACCCATATGGAATTAACTGCTCTTCTTCCTTGAGCCTTTATGACAACAATCAGCGTGAAAATGAAAAAAAAAAAAAAAGAAGAAGAAGTGAGACCACTAACAAGCATACAAAATGTCTAAACTAGGACAAGCTGGGAAGATTGATCCTGCTCTAGAATACTTGTTTGACTCTCGTAGAGAGATCCCACCGATTCAGTTGACCGGGTGATTTTTAGGACTGTTCACCCTTCTTGCTACTCTTTAAATACTTCAGGGCTACACTTTAAAATGAAAAAGAGTGTGTACACAGTAAGAACTGATGGCCTTCATTCCTAGGGGCAGGGAGCGCCTAAAACACTTTAGGGCAGGGTTTCTTCGTTTCAGTGCTTCTCTCTTCTCCCACGGAACAAATGGCTTGAGAGTCCCACGGTTCTTCCTCACTAATGAGTTACCCCAATCGTACTCTTTTTTCTTAATTTATTTATTTTAATTGGGGGCTAATTACTTTACAATATTGTGATGGTTTTTGCCATACATTGACTTGAATCAGCCATGGATGTACATGTGTTCCCCATCCTGAATCCCCTGTCCCACCATTCATACCCTTGTGTCACTCAAATCACAACACAGATCTGTAGGAGGGAAGTAAGCAGTCATATTTGGAAAAGCTGGATTTTTCAGCTGGTCTTAATTGGGTCAAAAAATGAGTCAGCACACGCCCTCCTCTATCCTCGCATTTTTAGCGCCCAGAACGATGCACACACATCTAAAAAAGGCTCCAGGTCAGTCGTCAGGGTTCTTCCTTTCACTGAGTATGCTATCCAAGTACGTTTCTGGTTTGTGATTCTCTTTGGCGGCTATTATAAACTTACTAAGGTCGGTGGTGAGTAATCTGACAGGCTTTTCTGTAGGAGTCAGACTGCAAGCCCCGTCTTTAGCACCTGCATTTTGCTCTTTTCACTTGGATCCTCCTTGCTCTTTCTGCCTTTGTTCACCTCCTCTCTCCAGCAGCCTCTTGAGTCCAAAGCACAGAACAGTCTGGCTCAATGTGCTTGGTTAATTGGAGTGTCATCCCGTCCTCTGAGACCCCTCTTCAGCATGATCACTGTTTTACTGAAGTGGTCTGAATGATGTGTTAAATGATGAAAGCAAGGTCCCTGGCTTAGAAAAATGTCTCTAGATAGGTGAAGAGCACATTCAGAGAGTCACACGAGGTCATTGTCATCAAAGTAGCACCGTCTTCTGAAGATTTGATGGGTTGTATTGTTCTGACAGAGTTAGAGTTTTTCTTGTGAGCTTCAAAATCACTTTAACCATGTTAAAAATATTCAAGGAGCACTATGCCATTCACTCTATGTGGAGTATCCTTTTCTTCTCCCCAAGATACAATTTAAATACCCATCCTTTATGACACCAACTCGTCTCTCCAGCTGAAGGTAATTTCTTCTGACCTTCATCTGCATCTTCCTTGCGGCATGTGCATTTTTCACTTTGTATTATATTAATTTATTGCTATGTCATAGATCCTTATGACAGAATTTAAATCCAATTCTCTTGTAATCTCCTGCCCTCTCTAGCACAGTTTCACTGCCTTAGTGGTTACTCAGGACATCTTTGGGGCTCAATTTTTTCTTACTTTTGTAACGATTTCAAAGTAGTTTCTGAAAATAAAGATGAGAGTTAAAGTTTGATGAAGTCATTAACGTAAGCACTCACGAACATTTGCTGAATGGATCACAAGTGTTTTGAGTGTGAAGACGAGTTTTGACTCAGACCTAGATTCAAATTCCACTTCAGCCAGTATAAACTATAGATCCTAGGGTAAATCATTTAATCTCTTGGGGCCTTTAGATGGAAGCTCCATTTCAGAGCTTGTGAAAAGGTCACAATGAGAAAATTAAGCTATTATCCCTTCTCTTTAAGAGGAATTACCTTTTGAAATGTTCACATATGGGTTCAAAAAGCCTACAAATTAGGGTTAAGGGCTTTCCTGGTGGCTCAGATGGTAAAGAATGTGCTTGCAATGTGGGATACCCAGGTTCTATCCCTGGGTCGGGAAGATCCCCTGGAGAAGAGAATGGCTACCCACTCCAGTATTCTTGCTTGGAGAATTCCATAGACAGAGGAGCCTGGCATTGAAGCACATGCGTTATCTTCCACTCTCACCTCAAACTCCACTGAAAACAGTCATAAAGAAATTTTTTTAAAGCGTTATTAGCATGCAGAAAGGGAAAGGAGACAACAGCAACCAAATTTTGGGTGTGGGAAAGCAGATGGCCAACAGTAAAGAGCTTAAGGGAACCGAGAATGCTGTAGCCTGAAGCCAGCAGTAAAGAAAAAAGAAGCCCCTGACTTACTTTAAGCCACTGAGGACGCTCAGGAATTGGTGGCACCAGGTATCTGAAGCTAAGAGTGGAAGTGAGGCCAGGGAAGAGAATTGTTTTAGTCTGTCTGAGAAATGGTTAAGCTGTTCGACAAATAGTTACACTGTCTGACTCAGCGATTCTTTCCTTAACTCAGTCACTCTCCTAAACCCTAATACACAAGAGGAGTTTGTGTAAGGAGTCTGTTAGGAGAGGAGTAAGTAGAGGAATTTCTCTGAGAATAAAATAAGTGATACTTGGCACTGTAGGAGGCCGAGTCTCATTCCTGATGCAGAGGCATTAAATGAAAGTTTAGCTTCTAAATGTGGAGACTCCCAGCCGTCCTACCACACCCTGTTTCTGGGACAGTGGCAGCCAAGATTACCTTTCAGGTAGAATATTGGAAGAGACCTTCTCGAGGAAAATGTGACCAAGGGGTCTTAAAGATCCAGGCACTGGGAGTTTCCTATGGAAACAGTCCAGCTAAATGGCATTACCTAAGCCTACAGGCTCGATCCATAAAATGCAGTTTCAGTCAGAATTTACTCTTAGCAAAACATTTGAGGAAGGATTTTAAGGTAAGAACAGACCTAAAATAACTAAAAAAGAAAAAAACTTGCAGAACTTAAAAACTGCAGAGGAGAAACATTCAAATGAGTTAGATAATATTCTGAGGGATAGGAGAAATTATGGCATCCAGGAAAAAACAACAGGCTGCAGTAACAAAGGAACTTTCAGATAACAACAGAAAATCAGAGAGAATTGAAAATTAGAGAAAATTAGGCAATCTGACATGAAAAACAGGTTTCAGGAAGAAGGAACAGAAAACAAAGGGGAGGAAATCGTCAAAATAAATATTTTGATTTTAATTTTATAATGTGAAAGAAATATTTATATGTCATTTGAGATGGGCTTCTTCTTAATATTCCACAGGAGGAAAAAAAAGCCCTAACTTTTAAAAAAATGACATATGTCAGTGCTTTCACCCAGAGAAAGTAAATTTTTGTCAGAGAATCATAAATTATTGAATTCCCTGTAGACATCTATAATAGAATTTTCCCAAGGGAAATTTAGCATAAAATGTACAAATAGTTTATTGTAACTACCTTGTCTTGTGGAATTCTGAAAAGCTGTTAACACATCTAATTTTTAAAATTTTGCCTTTATCCATACTGTTAAATGGATATCAGATAAGTCTCCTTAGATATCAAGAGAACAAACTTGATTTTCTATGTTTATGAGCAAACACATGAAGTATATTGAGCTATGTGAAGTGAAAATAAAAAGTATTGAAAAAGTGACATGGATCACTCCACCCAGTACCGTTGACAGAAGTTTCTGGAGAAGTGTGGTGAAGAGTGTGTTGTTTTCTTTCTCTGATATATTTTCAGATATTAAGGCTATCATCCTCACTCTCGAACTGTTAAGAGTTCACATTTTGCATTAACCAGAAATGCTGGCATCACCACTTATAATCAGTGTTATCTTGGCCAAGTCGTTTTGTTACTCCAAGTATTAGTCTCTTCTTATCTGTGGAATAAAGATAGCATTCGTATTAATAAACATTAATAAATATCATTAATAAAATAATAATTGATATAACATCAATGCATTATTAGTATAATATTAATATAATATTAATGTATAATTAATATAACATTAATTAATTTACATTTATATATATTAATATAACAATAAATTTTTATTGAACACTTCTTATGTGCCAAATACTTTACTGGGTGCTGGGGACACATTGATGAATAAAACAGGCATGTTCCCTTTCCTTGTTGAACCTACAATTAATTGGGAGACAGGTGATAAACAATAGTAATAAACATATATATATTTTTTTTTAATTTTATCTTTACTTTATTTTACTTTACAATACTGTATTGGTTTTG